>NC_069502.1:562301379-562901379 GCF_027579735.1 Bombina bombina
AACCTCTGGCCTCCCACATCACAACCACTAAATAAATCCATCAAACCCTAAACCTAACCCTAACCCTAACGTAACCCTAAGCCTAACCCTAACACCCACTAACTTTAACATAATAAAAATATAGCTAAATTAAATTTACAATTATTATCTAAATAAACCAATTAACCCCTAAACTGCAAGCCTCCACATTTCAACAAGCTAAATTAAACTATATTAACCCCTAAACCTAACCCTAACTCTAAACCTAAACCTAACCCCCCTAACTTTAACATAATTAAAATAGAGCTAAACTTAAGCTACAGTTATTAACTAAAAAATACCTATTTAAAACTAAATACTTACTTACCTGTAAAATAAAACCTAACCTGCCTTACTCTAAAACCTAAAATTACAAAAAAAAAAAAATAAGCACTACAATTACTAAAAAAAATAACTAAATTACATAAAAAAACAAACACTAAATTACAAAAAATAAGAAACAAATTTTTAAAAATAAAAAACAATTACACCTATTCTAATAGAAAAATAAATGATGGTCCCAAAAGTATGCTTATTTTAAAAGGTGTATACTTTATTCCAGATCCAATAAACAGCATATGATTCAACGCGTTTCAGCTAGCTATTGCCGTATTCATAGACCATAACTAATGACCACTAGTTCTGCCTTAAATAGGTCTCTAATCAATGTTAATTATCATTACTTGTTTCATTAACCTGTTAAAACCTGACATCTGAAAATACACTGGAGGCTTTCCACAGCTACAAACTGCTAAAATTCCTAAGAACAGTTCAATACCCATATGTTGACAATTCAGCTCTTATTTACTAGATATATTAATGCAGTTTACATGGAAACAGATATGTATATGAAATGTATACTTAACTTACAGATCTACATTGCATTATATATACATAACTCTTGCTTACGCTATATATATGTATATAAAGAAAACCCCACACACAAACTTAGCAATAGGAGCATAGATAAATCGATTAGCTATTTCTCTGATCTAGTGCAATGTATTTTCTATATAGTGATTGCAAGATATTGACATTTTGTACATAATTTGTCAAATTATTAAGATCTCTATTCAAAACATCCACACTCACATTACTTCTTAACTAGATTCATACCATTAGAAAATACAGTAATATACAGAGATCAAATCAAATTATTACAATCTGTTATATTCATATACCATATTAAGTGTATCCATATAAAATTCCATTATTCACAGAAATTTACAAGGTCATATTCAGAATTATATCCCAAGGGGACCTGTGTTTTAAGCCTGAATATCCAATAGACTTCCTGTCTCCCTAGGATTTGAGATTTGTCGCCACATCTGATGGGGGTCTTAATAGCTTCTATTATATTCCAACTAAAAGATTTGACTGATTGATTATGCTCATAAATGAAGTGTCTACTTAGCTCTGAGGATGGGACTTTATTTCTAATATCTCCCAAATGCTCTCTTATACGTGTTCTTACATCACATGTAGTGAGACCCACGTACTGACCCTTGCAGAGTTTACATTCTGCTAAGTATATTACAAAGCATGAACTGAAATTTACACATCCTTGTATATCAAAAGTTTCTCCTGCTGTCACATGTGACATAAATGTACTGGTTACATTGTGATACTCACACGCTTTGCAGCGACTACTGCCACATCTATAACTACCATTATGCTTTAACCATGAGCTGTCATTAACATTTTGTGTCTTACTTTTTAGCATACTTGGTGATAATATATTAGCCAAAGTATTATTTTTAGAATAAACAAATTTGCAACCGTTGCCAATCACATCCTTCAAAATTTTATCCCCCTACAAAATTGGGAGATATTTTTTTACAATACTGCACATTGCATTATATTGATTGGAATATTTAGCAATGAACATAGGTCTTGTATCTAGTTGCTTTTCCTTTCTAGTTTGTAATAAATTTTCTCTCTTGTAATTATCAACCTCTTTTTTGATTTTTAAGATTTCACTTTTCTGATAGCCTCTTGCTATCAAGCGTTCAGCTAAATCCTCACTTTCTTTGTGATAGTCTACATCTCTTGAGCAGTTTCTTTTTACTCGCATCATCTGTCCTTTTATGATACCCTTAAATTCGTGTTTAGAGTGACTACTTGTGGCATATAGTAAGGCATTTCCTGCAATAGGTTTACGATATAAAGTGGTATTAACACTTCCCTTTACTATATCCCCACTTAGTGTGATATCCAAGAAGTTTATCTTTTCTCTATGCCATTCTTTAGTGAATCTTAAACCCATGATGTTAGTATTAAGGAAATCTACAAATTAATTTGCTCTTGTCTCATCACTTTCCCAAACCAGTATAAGGTCATCAATAAATCTTTTATATTGAATTATATACTTTTTAAAGGGATTATTGGCATTATAAATAAATGTTTCTTCAAACCATCCCATCACAAGGTTTGCGTATGAGGGCGCAAAACGTGCCCCCATCGCCGTCCCTTGCTCTTGAATATAGTGGTTATTTTCAAAGGTAAAACTATTGTATTCTAAGAGAAACTCAATTACTTTCAACACATATAGTTTAAAATCCGTATTCAATGTACTATCACAATCTAGATATTACTCTATTGCTCGTAAGCCAGTGGCATGTGGAATCAATGAATATAATGAAATGGCATCTATAGTTAACCAACCAAAACTTTCCTTCCATTGTTGATCTTGAAAAATATTCACTACATGGGTAGTATCTCTTACATAACTACTAAGGTTAATAAGGACATACGGCTGTAAAATATCATCTACCCTTTCTGACAAATGTTCCAATAAGGAACCATTACCAGACACAATTGGTCTTCCTTTTATGTCTTTTAAGCCTTTGTGTGTCTTAGGTAGATGATAGAACACAGCTGTTCTAGGATACTCAACATATAAATAGTCAAATGTAGGTTTATCAATAAAACCATTTCTTTTGCCTTCATTCAATAGTTTAAATAATTGTTTTTGAAAGTCAATATGCGGATTATAAGAGACTTTTTTATAGACATTAGTATCTTCCAATTGTCTCTTTGCTTTTGTTATATGCCATGACTTATCACACAAAACAACACTACTGCCCTTATCCAGGCTCTAAGGGCATCCCTTTCTTTTTTAGTTAAATTGTTAGTTTTCATTTTACCAGTTTCTTGTTTGTTTAATTCTGTTAACTCTTCAACTACTCTCTTTTGGAATAGCTCTAATTGCTTACCCCTAGATTGTATAGGGTAGAAGCTAGATTTACATTTAAAACCAACATGTTTACCTTTTTGATTTTCATTCCCATTATCCATAAGATTTTCTACTTCGGTTAAGAGTTGTTCTAAATCTTTATGAGTACACACATCCTGAAAGTTAATATCACTAAATGTGTTACTCACTCTATTGGTAGTTTGGTCTTCATTTATTTCTGTATACTGATTCTCTTGAAAAAAATGTTTTCTTAAGGTTAAAGATCTCACAAATGTATTCATATCTAAAATCGTCTGAAAGAGACCAAAATCTTTAGAAGGACAAAAATTTAGCCCATAGCTTAAAACTCTTTGCTCGGTCTCACTCAGGCAATATGAAGATATGTTAATTACAGTGTTTAAACATATTTTTTATTTTGTTTTGTTTTTCCCTAAGGGATACCTCTCCTGCTTTCTTTCGGTGTTTCTCTGCTCTTTTTTCCTTCGTTCTAGCCCCTTGTTCTATAAAACCTGATTGAGCTCCCTCTAGATTAATATTTTCAGTTGGTATTTCTGTGTCAGTAACTGATTCAAAATTACTCGCAAATTACTCGAATGGCATAGAGAAAAGATAAACTTCTTGGATATCACACTAAGTGGGGAAATAGTAAAGGGAAGTGTTAATACTACTTTATATCGTAAACCTATTAAAGGAAATGCCTTACTATATGCCACAAGTAGTCATCCTAAACACGTATTTAAGGGTATCATAAAAGGACAGATGATGCAAGTAAAAAGAAACTGCTCAAGAGATGTAGACTATCACAAGGAAAGTGAGGATTTAGCTGAACGCTTGATAGCAAGAGGTTATCAGAAAAGTGAAGTCTTAAAAATCAAAAAAGAGGTTGATAATTACAAGAGAGAAAATGTATTACAAACTAGAAAGGAAAAGCGACTAGATACAAGACCTATATTTATTACTAAATATTCCAATCAATATAATGAAATTTGCAGTATTGTAAAAAAATATCTCCCAATTTTGTATGTGGATGAAATTTTGAAGGATGTGATTGGCAACGGTTGCAAATTTGTTTATTCTAAAAATAATACTTTGGCTAATATATTATCACCAAGTATGCTAAAAAGTAAGACACAAAATGTTAATGACAGCTCATGGTTAAAGCATAATGGTAGTTATAGATGTGGCAGTAGTCGCTGCAAAGCGTGTGAGTATCACAATGTAACCAGTACATTTATGTCACATGTGACAGCAGGAGAAACGTTTGATATAAAAGGATGTGTAAATTGCAGTTCATGCTTTGTAATATACTTAGCAGAATGTAAACTCTGCAAGGGTCAATACGTGGGTCTCACTACATGTGATGTAAGAACACGTATAAGAGAGCATTTGGGAGATATTAGAAATAAAGTCCCATCCTCAGAGCTAAGTAGACACTTCATTTATGAGCATAATCAATCAGTCAAATCTTTTAGTTGGAATATAATAGAAGCTATTAAGACCCCCATCAGATGTGGCGACAAATCTCAAATCCTAGGGAGACAGGAAGTCTATTGGATATTCAGGCTTAAAACACAGGTCCCCTTGGGATATAATTCTGAATATGACCTTGTAAATTTCTGTGAATAATGGAATTTTATATGGATACACTTAATATGGTATATGAATATAACAGATTGTAATAATTTGATTTGATCTCTGTATATTACTGTATTTTCTAATGGTATGAATCTAGTTAAGAAGTAATGTGAGTGTGGATGTTTTGAATAGAGATCTTAATAATTTGACAAATTATGTACAAAATGTCAATATCTTGCAATCACTATATAGAAAATACATTGCACTAGATCAGAGAAATAGCTAATCGATTTATCTATGCTCCTATTGCTAAGTTTGTGTGTGGGGTTTTCTTTATATACATATATATAGCGTAAGCAAGAGTTATGTATATATAATGCAATGTAGATCTGTAAGTTAAGTATAAATTTCATATACATATCTGTTTCCATGTAAACTGCATTAATATATCTAGTAAATAAGAGCTGAATTGTCAACATATGGGTATTGAACTGTTCTTAGGAATTTTAGCAGTTTGTAGCTGTTGAAAGCCTCCAGTGTATTTTCAGATGTCAGGTTCTAACAGGTTAATGAAACAGGTAATGATAATTAACTCATTGATTAGAGACCTATTTAAAGGGACGTGAAACTCAATTTTTTTCTTTCATGATTTAGAAAGAGCATTGAATTTTAAACAACGTTCTAATTTACTTCAATTATCTAATTTGCTTCATTCTCTTGATATACTTTGCTGAAAAGCATATCTAGATAGGCTCCGTAGCTGCTGATTGGTTGCTGCACATAGATGCCTCGTGTGATTGGCTCACCCATGTGCATTGCTATTTCTTTAACAATGGATATCTAAAGAATTAAGCAAATTAGATAATAGAAGTAATTTGGAATGTTGTTTAAAATTGTATTCTCTGCTTGAATCATGAAAGAAAATTTTTGGGTTTAGTGTCCCTTTAAGGCAGAACTAGTGGTCATTAGTTATGGTCTATGAATACGGCAACAGCTAGCTGAAATGCGTTAGACCTATTCTTTCACTTTTATTTGAATCATATGCTGTTTAAATGGATCTGGAATAAAGTATACACCTTTTAAAATAAGCATACTTTTGGGACCATCATTTTTTTTTCTGATTTACTACTGAGGGTTATAATGAGCCCCTTACCCTTTGTCCCAGTATGCATTGGTTTGAGCATATTTAAAGTATTTACCTAAAGAGCCCGGATCGGACATCCAAGCGCATTGCCCCAAATAAATCAGCTCTTTTACCTGTAAAAAGATACAAACACCCCCCAACAGTAAAACCCACTACCCCCACAACCAACCCCCCCAAATAAAATAACTATCTAAAAAACCCTAAGCTCCCCATTGCCCTGAAAAGGGCATTTGTATGGGTATTGCCCTTAAAAGGGCATTTACCTCTTTTACATGCCCAGACCCTAAACTAAAAATAAAACCCACCCAAAAAACCCTTAAATATACCGAACACTAACCCCCGACGATCCACTTAGAGTTATTGAAGTCCCGCTTGAAGGATCCATCCAGCTGGCAAGAAGTCTTCATCCAGATGGCCTCTTTGATCTTCATCCAGCCGGCAAAGTTCTCATCCAGGCGGCAAGGTGTCTTCATCCAGACGGCATCTTCTATCTTCATCCATCCGGCGTGGAGCAGGTCCATCCTGAAGACATTCGGCACGAAGTATCCTATTTATACGGTCGCCGCCGTAAACTGGAGCTTCAATGCAAGTGACGTCATCCAAGATGGCGTCCCTTACATTCCTATTGGATCAACCAATAGGATTAGAGCTGCTAAAATCCTATTGGCTGTTCCAATCAGCCAATAGGATTGAGCTCTCATCCTATTGGCTGATTGGAACAGCCAATAGAATAAGAGCTGCTCAAATCTTATTGGCTGATTGGATCAGCCAATAGGATTTTAGCAGCTCTAATCCTATTGACTGATTGAAATCTTTCAGCCAAAATCTAATTTTTAGAGCAGTGTTATGATTTTTTTAATGTGTAGTTTAGTTTAATTTAATTGGTAGTTAGTTTAATTGTAGTTTAATAATTATCTTAGTTTAATTGTTAGTTTAAAATTATTATTTATTTTAAAAAAAAAAGTTTTTATTGAAGTTGTGAGAAAAAGAATGACATACAACGTTTGTCCAAACACAAAAATTGTAACAGAGCAAAATATACATTATTGTCACCTAAAGGTTATCAGATCATCTAAAGATTGTATCTTCGCATGATATTCCCATGGTCACTAGAAATTACACATATAAATAGTGATGAAGAAATAGTGTTGTCTCAAGATTTGCCTTTTGCTTGAGGGCAACGAGATCTATAATGTGGGGTAAATATGGAGAAAAGGGATCACATATGCCACAAAAAATTGTAATAAAATAGTTTGGAGCAAATAAGATGGAACTTCATTTTATATTATTGTGTAGCGTGTGTTCCCCACTTCAGCTATCTTTACTCTATCTATTCTAATAATATCAGGAAGTGGAGAATTAGCTTTTGTTTTGGCAGGTATTGGGCCATATTATGTGGGGGGAGGGGGGTAAAATTCAGCGGGCCAGAGCCGCTTGAGATAAAAGGAAAAACAAAGCGGAGGGGGAGGGGCAGAGCTCAGCTGGGTAAAACAGCAAAATAATTCTTAGGCTTCTTATCTAATTTAGAGGGTGCGGGCTATATTGAATATACTATGTACTACCAGTATCTAGAAGTTAAACTACATGGGAGGAAAGCTGTCCACTCAGGTGGGTATCCAATAGAGAGTTTAGAAAACTGTGGACAGTAGGCCTCTAGGGAGGGAAATAAGAGAGGAGCAGCCACATAAACCTACTATATATTTTTGTAAGACATATAGGAGAGGATATAATAATCAATTGTAGGTTAGCCTACAATAGAACATCTTTTACATGGACAGGTCTAAGACCCTATTAGTTAATTTCAATAGACCAGGTCTGATTTTAGTGGAATCTAGCTGAGTGAACCAAAAACTATACTGCTATGTGGGTTAGCAGAAAATAAGTGAGTGTATACACCATATCCATAGCTAGTATGTTCTTCCACGTGAGGAAATAGAGCCTCCTATTTGAAAGTTTAGACTGGTGAGAGTATTGTGCAACATTAATCTAGAAGGCATAGCATCCATATGGGCTTTCATATACACTCAGATTAGGGATCAATTAAAATAGTATGATAAAATATATATCACCGAACCAGTATAACAAAAACGCCAATGTATAATGTGTCTTAAGGAAAATATAATATAGGGTGTTATCAGATATATTAGAGCAAAACTTATATGAAATGCATAAATACCACATGTACATAGTCAGAAGGGATCTTTCTTGGATTCCCTCAACAGCTAACAAAAAGTAAAATAACAGGTCTTGTGGGTACTTAATTTGCCGTGGACATAAATATACATATATAAACATACATGCATACCCCCATACATGTATATACCAATATATACAGAATGAATTGTACTAAGGGCATTGCTAAGCATTTTAAGTAGAATGAAGCAGTGTATCTGAAATCATAGTGTACAGAATAAGCTAAGTAGGAATGTTACTACATTATAGGATGCAAGATATATGATAATTAAACAGGTAGGTAACACATAATACTGCTGGGAGAAAAGGTAGCAAACTGTCTCCTACAAAAAGCACAGTAATAATGACTTAAAAAGAACTATATTGCCCTCAATAGAACCTCAAACATCAACCAAGGGTGATTATATATTGATAGCTTAGGTGAAGATCTAAGGTCTCTTCATGGAGATCCCAAGTAACTCTAATGCTGTGGACACAAATATACATATATAAACATACATACATACATGCACCCCCACATACATATACCAATATACACAGAATTAATTTCTCTAAGGGCATTAGTAAGCATTTTAAGTAGAGTGAGGCAGTGTATCAGAGATCACAGTGTACATGATAAACTAAGTAGGAACATTACAACATTATAAGATATAAGTTATATTATAGTTAAACAGGTAACACATACTACTGTTGAGAGAAAAGGTAACAAACTGTCTCCTACAAATAAACACCGTAATAATGATTTAAAGAGAACCGTGTTACCCTTAATAGAACCTCAAACATCAACTAGGGGTGATTATATATTGATAGCTTAGGTGAAGATCTAAGGTCTCTACATGGAGATCCCAAATAACTCTAATCTCAGTCACCAAAGAATGTCATTCTAGATTTGAGCAAGTAAGTCTGACACTAACATCTCGTATACATTTGTGGAGACTAGCTGGGTAAACTAGTCACTGCTCCCTTTGCCCACACCACATTTGTTGGAATTGCTCCGTTGTGTAGTTGCTAGGTCTCTGCTGAGAACATATATAAGATAACCTGCAGAACGAGGACAGCCATCAGCTCTGGTACAGGACCTCAGGGCTCCCGGTATAAGAGTCGAAACCCTCTCTGTAAGGTAAGACATGCTGGATTCCTTCCACCATGCTGCTGAATCATTCTTGAGGCTAAGAGTCTCCTGTGTATCCATATGGGCCCCTAGATCCTGTTTCCCAAGATGTATCTCCCGGTCCCCCAGGCCGGCCGCATCCCACAGGGTCCGGGCGGGTGAAGAGCCCATGGAATCAGCAAAATGGAGTGTCTCCGGTTGTCGGTTATTTGCGCTTCCCAATAGAAATGAAGGGGCCATTTCAATCTGGGTCTCTGACCTCCGCACAGATGTGTCTTCTTCAACAGCACCGCTCAAATCACTCGACAAGAGATCAGTACTCCTGGGCTCCCATTTTTGCGGTAAAGGTAGTAAATCCAGGAGCGATATTATGTCCTCAGCTAGACTCTGAAAATGTCTCTCAAAAAGACATTGAGTGTGTTGCTCCCAATCTTGCAGGGCTTCCATGTTGGTTGTAGTAGTTAAATGTGGATGAGGTTTAGTAGGTCCACGTGGCAGATCTGAGGAGGGTTTATTAATAACAAAAACCTCTGTATAGTATTTCTTTTGTTCCTTTTAGCATGCAGTAGCCTGTATTATCCTCTGATGAACAAGAGAGGGAATTCAGGGTTTTGAATATGGATTAGTCCCTAGTTTCATAACTGGAAGCTTGGAGCTTCATAAAAACACGTCCATCTCCTCCATTAGCTGGCTCCGCCTCCGCATTTAAAATTAATTTATTTAATTTGACAGGTACGTTTTAATTTAATTTAAGATAGGGAAATTGTAATTTTAATATAAAATGAAGGGGTCATTAGGTTTAGGGGTTTATAGTTTATTTTAGTATAATTTGTTGTGGGGGGCTTGCGGTTAAGGGGTTGATAGGTTTATTATAGCCGCGGTGTGGGCGGACGGCAGATTAGGGGTAAATAATATTTAAATAGTGTTTGTGATGCAGGAGGGCGGTGGTTTAGGGGTTAATAGGTTTATTATAGTGGTGACGATGTCGGGGAGCGGCAGAATAGGGGTTAATACATTTTAATAGTTGCGGTGATGTCCGGAGCAGCAGATTAGGGATTAATAAATTTATTATAGTGTTTGTGATGCTGGAGGGCCTCTTTCATGGGTTAATAGGTAGTTTATGGGTGTTAGTGTACTTTTTAACACTTTAGTTATGAGTTTTATGGTACAAATTTGTAACGTAAAACTCATAACTACTGACTTTAGATGGTGGTACGGATCTTGTCAGTATAGGGTGTACCGCTCACTTGTTGGCCTCCCAGGCAAACTCGTAATACCGGCGCTATGGAAGTCCTATTGAAAAAGGACTTTTTTAAAAGTGTGGTACTGACGTTACCTACAAGACTTGTAATAGCAGCGTTAGGGAAAAAGCAGCGTTATGGGCCATAACGCTGCTTTTTCAATCATAATGCCAAACTCGTAATCTAGCTGATTATTTGTATGGGAGACATCTCACCCCTTGCAGGGAAAGCCCCTTTTTATAGAATTCCATGAGGGCTGCGCCTGTGAGTGTTGATGTGGAAAACTGCATCTTGACCGGCAATTTTTTTAGAATCAGGGCCTTAAACAGGGTCAAACAGATTATTGACCAGATTACGAGTTAAGCGCTAACATTCATAAACGAGGGATAAGGGGTTATCGCGGTTGTTTGGACTTGTTGAGTTTACCCTGGTATTAGGAGTTGAAAGTAAATGTGATCACGTGAGCACAATTGCTATTTACGTTAGAATGATTACTGCATCCTTAGAGCTCTGGTTAACTGGTTTGAGAAACTAAAAAGTTGCACAAAACACATAAAATATATTACAAAGTGCACTTACACTCATAAAAACACATATAATAAAAATTATTTATAAAACATTTTGCACAAAAAAGGGCTCAAAGATATGAGGTCTCAGGGGGAAAAAAGGCAGCCAAAGGGTTTTTTATATAGAGATACATACTGTACATATATATGTCTAACGTTGTATATGTATGTATATATAATGTCTATATATGTGTACATATGTATTTATATGTGTATATATGCATTTACAGACATATATACACATACTGTGTAAACACATTAATACATATGTACACATATATTGACATATATATATATATATATATATATATATATATATATATATATATAAGTGCATTCGAGCCCTTTATAAGTAGGTGGAAACATGTAAAAACTTTTATGCAATATTCATATTTAATAAAGTGCTATAATACTGTGTATGTAGTGTAAATATTTCACATTCCAATGTTCTACAAATAGCAGAATATGTTCTATGTATTTATAACTAGATATATATATATATATATATATATATATATATTCTACCAAAATACCATATATATATATTATTATTTTTTTAATTTATGAATAAATAGAACATATTCTGCAATGTGAAGAATATATATTATATATGTATAAATTAATAAAAAGAAAATTTTATTCTATGTGAAGAACATTGGAGTGGGAAATATTCATAAATACCTTCAGGTTTAGCACTGTAGGCCTAACGTGGTTTCGGGTTAGCATGTTAGCAATAACTGATAGTTAAATAAAAAGAATATTTTCTTCTATGTGAAGAACATTGGAATGTGAAATATTCATAACTACCTTCGGGTTTAGCACTGTAGGCCTAACGTAGTGTCGGGTTAACGCTGTAGGCCTAACGTGGTGTCGGGTTAGCATGCAAGCAGTAAGTGGTGGCCTCCCAGGCAAACTCGTAATACGTGGTGTCGGGTTAGCACCGTAGGCCTAACGTGGTGTCGGTTTAGCATGTAAGCAATAAGTGATAGTTTTTTTTTAAAACACACTCAATTGAAATATATGGGAAGAAGTTAACCCTGTCACGATTAAGATGGGCATACTAAGGGAAGTAGCTGGGTCACAATTAGAAGAGGAAGTAGGACTAAGTGGAAGAAACAAGCCAGTTCTGAGCTGGTACACCCCAATAAATTTGCCAGATTGTGTGAAGATGTTGGAGATATCAGTTCAGGGGTGGCGAGAGAGCAATGTTCTATCTAACAATCCAGTGAACAGTCTTCCAGTAACAGAACAGTTTATTATGAAGGTTGATAGAATAATTTGTCATCCAGATCCCTTAAATAGAATAATTTGTTGTCTTCCAGAGGCTCTTGTTAGGCATATTGTGGATCGTATTGATAAATTGTTATAGGGATCTGGGTCTGATCTCACAGTCATGGTGCATATTGGCACTATTGATGGAGTCAGCTGGAGATGGAGTGTCCTAAAAATGATTTCAGATAGCTTGTGGTATGGAGGCGTTGGTCCAGAGGGGTTCCCCTGCTTTTGCGTAGACTATTTCAAACACTATGGAGAATAATCCACAAAAGTGTAATATGCAATGCACAAAGGGAATACTTAAAGGGCCATGATACCCAAATGTTGAAACACTTGAAAGTGATGCAGCATAGCTTTAAAAAGCTGACTAGAAATTATCACCTGACCATCTCTATGTAAAAAAGAAAGATATTTTACCTCAAAAGTTACTCAGTAGCCACATCCCATTGTAAAGGACTTCTAAGCAGCAAATCAGTATGTCTGTCCTGGGACAGCTAAGGGAGTGAGCTTACGTGCACACTCATCTTATTTCCCTATTCAGTTTAAGGAAATTCACTATGAAATCTCATGAGAGTTAAGGGAAATCTCATGAGATCACAGTAAAAGAGTTCATGACCTCAGCACTGATGATGATGATTGGCTGCTGTTCATTTCTTCATATTTTTTTTTACCTGCAGCTGAGCAACAGCTGAGTATAACTTTGCATCAGTATCAAGTGATTTAGCGATGAGTATTCTGTCCCTTTAAGGAAAATACTCACAGGGGATCAGATTCCAAATTCCAGTGGGTTTATTCTAATAAAACTGCATCACAGAAACGATGTGAAAATTTAAAATACAATTTGAATTTATTAAGCTCAACGCATTTAATGATTAACATACGACTAGATTACGAGTTTTGAGTTATAAGTGAAAAAGCAGCGTTATGGCTCTTTTTCACTACCGCTGGTATTACGAGCCTTGTAAGAATATCTGTACCGCAAACTTTTTTTTACCATAACGCAACGTAACTACCGCAGCATTTAAAAAGTCCTTTTTCAATGGGACTTCCATAGCGCCGGTATTAGGAGTTTGCCTTTCCGCCCAAAAAGTGAGAGGTACAGCCTATAACTACAAGATCCATACCGTAAACTGAAAGTCAGTAGGTATGAGTTTTACACTACAAAGCTGTAACATAAAACTCATAACTAAAGTTCTACAAAGTACACTAACACCCATAAACTACCTATTAACCCCTAAAACGAGGCCCTCCAGCATCACAAACACTAAAATAAAATGATTAACCCCTATTCTGCCGCTCCCGACATCGCTGCCACTATAATAAACATATTAACCCCTAAACCGCCATACTCCCGCATCGCAAACACTAGTTAAATATTATTAACCCCTAATCTGCCATCCCTAACATCGCCACAACCTACATTACTGTTATTAACCCCTAATCTGCTGCCCCCCAAATCGCCGCCACTATACTAAAGTTATTAACCCCTAAACCTAACCCTAAGTCTAATCTTAACACCCCTAACTTCAATGTAATTAAAATAAATATAAATAAAACCTACTATTAATAACTAAATAATTCCTATTTAAAATTAAATACTTACCTGTAAAATAAACCCTATGCTAGCTACAATATAAATAATAGTTACATTGTAGCTATCTTAGGTTTTATTTTTATTTCACAGCTAAGTTTGTATTTATTTTAACTAGGTAGACTAGTTAGTAAATAGTTATTAACTATTTACTAGCTACCTAGCTAAAATAAATACAAATTTACCTGTAAAATAAAACCTAACCTTACACTACAATTAAATAAATTACATTAATTAAATACAATTAACTAAATTACAAAAAACAAACAAACACTAAATTACACAAAGTAAAAAAGAAATGATCAAATATTTAAACTAATTACACCTAATCTAATAGCCCTATCAAAATAAAAAAGCCCCCCAAAATAAAAAAAAACCTAGCCTAAACTAAACTGCCAATAGCCCTTAAAAGGGCCTTTTGCAGGGCATTGCCACAAAGAAATCAGCTCTTTTACCTGTAAAAAAAAATACAAACACCCCCTCAACAGTAAAACCCACCACCCACACAAACAAACCCCCAAATAAAAACCTACCAAAAAAACCTAAGCTCCCCATTCCCCTGAAAAGGGCATTTGGATGGGCATTGCCCTTAAAAGGGCATTTAGCTATTTTTCTGCCCAAACCCTAAGCTAAAAATAAAACCCACCCAATAAACCCTTTAAAAAACTAACACTAACCCCCAAAGATCCACTTACAGTTTTTGAAGACCCGACATCCATCCTCAATGAAGCGGCAGAAGTCCTCAGCGAAGCCGGCAGAAGTCTTCATCCAAGCGGGCCGAAGTCTTCATCCAAGCCGGCAGAAGTCTTCATCCAGACGGCATCTTCTATCTTCATCCATCCGGAGAGGAGGGGCTCCATCTTCAAGACATCCGGGTCGGAGCATTCTCTTCTTCTGACGGCTCTTCTTGAATGAATGTTCCTTTAAGTGATGTCAACCATGATGGTGTCCCTTGAATTCTGATTGGCTGATAGAATTCAGCCAATTGGAATTAAAAGTGAAAAAATTGGAACAGCCAATAGAATTCAAGCTCAATCCTAGTGGCTGATTGCATCAGCCAATAGGATTTTTTCACCTTTAATTCCGATTGGCAGATAGATAGCCAATCGGAATTCAAGGGATGCCATCTTGGATGAAGTCATTTAAAGGAACCTTCATTCATGCGTCGGATGTCTTAAAGATGCAGCCGCTCCACGCCGGATGGATGAAGATAGAAGATGCCGTCTGGATGAAGACTTCTGCCGGCTTGGATGAAGACTTCTGCCGGCTTCGCTCAGGACTTCTGCCGCTTTGTTGAGGATGGATGTCGTGTCTTCAAAAACTGTAAGTGGATCTTCGGGGGTTAGTGTTAGTTTTTTTAAGGGTTTATTGGGTGGGTTTTATTTTTAGCTTAGGGTTTGGGCAGAAAAAGAGCTAAATGCCCTTTCAAGGGCAATGCCCATCCAAATGCCCTTTTTTAGGGCAATGGGGAGCTTAGGATTTTTAGGTAGGTTTTTATTTGGGGGGTTTGGTTGTGTGGGTGGTGGGTTTTACTGTTGGGGGTGTTTAACTGATTTATTTGGGGCAATGCCCCGCAAAAGGCCCCTTTAAGGGCTATTGGCAGTTTAGTTTAGGCTAGTTTTTTTTTGGGGGGGAGCTTTTTTATTTTGATAGGGCTATTAGATTTGGTGTAATTAGTTTCAATATTTTATCATTTCTTTTTTATTTTGTATAATTTAGTTAATTGTATTTAATAAATGTAATTTATTTAATTTTAGTGTAAGGTTAGGTTTTAGTGTAACTCAGGTTAGGTTTTATTTTACAGGTAAATTTGTATTTATTTTAGCTAGGTAGTTATTAAATAGTTAATAACTATTTACTAACTAGTCTACCTAGTTAAAATAAATATAAACTTAGCTGTGAAATAAAAATAAAACCTAAGCTAGATACATTGTAACTATTAGTTATATTGTAGCTATCTAACGGCTAGATTTAGAGTTGGGCGGTAGCCGTCAAAACCAGCGTTAGAGGCTCCTAACGCTGGTTTTTACCGCCCTCTGGTATTTAGAGTCAGTCAGGAAAGGGTCTAACGCTCACTTTGCAGCCGTGACTTTTCCATACCACAGATCCCCCTACGCCATTTGCGTATCCTATCTTTTCAATGGGATCTTTCTAACGCCGGTATTTAGAGTCGTGGCTGAAGTGAGCGTTAGAAATCTAACGACAAAACTCCAGCCGCAGAAAAAAACCAGGAGTTAAGAGCTTTCTGGGCTAACGCCGGTTTATAAAGCTCTTAACTACTGTGCTCTAAAGTACACTAACACTCATAAACTACCTATGTACCCCTAAACCGAGGCCCCCCCACACCGCTGCCACTCTATTAATTTTTTTAACCCCTAATCTGCCGCTCCGTACACCGCCGTCAGCTACATTATCCATATGTACCCCTTATCTGCTGCCCCTAACATCGCGGACACCTACATAATATTTATTAACCCCTAATCTGCCCCCCCCCCAACATCGCCGCTACCTTACCTACACTTATTAACCCCTAATCTGCCGAACGAACCGCACCGCTACTATAATAAATGTATTAACCCCTAATCCGCCTCACTCCCGCCTCAATAACCCTATAATAAATAGTATTAACCCCTAATCTGCCCTCCCTAACATCGGCGACACCTAACTTCAAACATTAACCCCTAATCTGCCGACCGGAGCTCTCCGCTATTCTAATAAATGTATTAACCCCTAAAGCTAAGTCTAACCCTAACACTAACACCCCCCTAAGTTAAATATAATTTTTATCTAACGAAATAAATTAACTCTTATTAAATAAATTAATCCTATTTAAAACTAAATACTTACCTGTAAAATAAACCCTAATATAGCTACAATATAAATTATAATTATATTGTAGCTATTTTAGGATTAATATTTATTTTACAGGCAACTTTGTAATTATTTTAAACAGGTACAATAGCTATTAAATAGTTAATAACTATTTAATAGCTAAAATAGTTAAAATAATTACAAAATTACCTGTAAAATAAATCCTAAACTAAGTTACAATTAAACCTAACACTACACTATCAATAAATTAATTAAATAAACTACCTACAATTACCTACAATTAAACCTAACACTACTCTATCAATAAATTAATTAAATAAAATACCTACAAATAACTACAATGAAATAAACTAACTAAAGTACAAAAAATAAAAAAGAACTAAGTTACAAAAAATAAAAAAATATTTACAAACATTAGAAAAATATTACAACAATTTTAAACTAATTACAACCACTCTAAGCCCCCTAATAAAATAACAAAGCCCCCCAAAATAAAAAAATGCCCTACCCTATTCTAAATTTTAAAAGTTCAAAGCTCTTTTACCTTACCAGCCCTGAAAAGGGCCCTTTGCGGGGCATGCCCCAAAGAATTCAGCTCTTTTGCCTGTAAAAAAAAAAATACAATACCCCCCCCAACAATACAACCCACCACCCACATACCCCTAATCTAACCCAAACCCCCCTTAAATAAACCTAACACTAAGCCCCTGAAGATCTCCCTACCTTGTCTTCACCTCACCGGGTTCAGCGATCAGTCCAGAAGAGGGTCCGAAGTCTTGATCCAAGCGGCGGCTGAAGAACTCCATCATCGGGCTGTAGTCGGAAGTCCATCATCGGGATGAAGTCTTCTATCAAGCCGCATCTTCAATCTTCTTTCTTCCGGAGCGGAGCCATCTTCTTCCCAGCCGACGCGGATCCAACCTCTTCAAGCGACGCCTACTCGCCGAATGACGGTTCCTTTAAATGACGTCATCCAAGATGGCGTCCCTCGAATTCCGATTGGCTGATAAGATTCTATCAGCCAATCGGAATTAAGGTAGGAATATTCTGATTGGCTGATGGAATCAGCCAATCAGATTCAAGTTCAATCTGATTGGCTGATCCAATCAGCCAATCAGATTGAGCTTGCATTCTATTGGCTGATTGGAACAGCCGATCGCTGAACCCGGTGAGGTGAAGACAAGGTAGGGAGATCTTCAGGGGCTTAGTGTTAGGTTTATTTAAGGGGGGTTTGGGTTAGATTAGGGGTATGTGGGTGGTGGGTTGTAATGTTGGGGGGGTATTGTATGTTTTTTTTTTACAGGCAAAAGAGCTGAATTCTTTGGGGCATGCCCTGCAAAGGGCCCTTTTCAGGGCTGGTAAGGTAAAAGAGCTTTGAACTTTTTTAATTTAGAATAGGGTAGGGCATTTTTTTTATTTTGGGGGGCTTTGCTATTTTATTAGGGGGCTTAGAGTAGGTGTAATTAGCTTAAAATTGTTGTAATATTTTTCTAATGTTTGTAAATATTTTTTTATTTTTTGTAACTTAGTTCTTTTTTATTTTTTGCACTTTAGTTAGTTTATTTCATTGTAGTTATTTGTAGGTATTTTATTTAATTAATTTATTGATAGTGTAGTGTTAGGTTTAATTGTAGGTAATTGTAGGTAGTTTATTTAATTAATTTATTGATAGTGTAGTGTTAGGTTTAATTGTAACTTAGGTTAGGATTTATTTTACAGGTAATTTTGTAATTATTTTAACTATTTTAGCTATTAAATAGTTATTAACTATTTAATAGCTATTGTACCTGTTTAAAGTAATTACACAGTTGCCTGTAAAATAAATATTAATCCTAAAATAACTACAATATAATTATAATTTATATTGTAGCTATATTAGGGTTTATTTTACAGGTAAGTATTTAGCTTTAAATAGGAATACGTTATTTAATAAGAGTTAATTTATTTCGTTAGATTTAAATTATATTTAAATTAGGGGGGTGTTAGTGTTAGGGTTAGACTTAGCTTTAGGGGTTAATCCATTTATTAGACTAGCGACGAGATCCGATCGGCAGATTAGGGGTTAATTATTGTAGGTAGCTGGCGGCGACATTGTGGGGGGCAGATTAGGGGTTAATAAATCTAATATAGGGGTCGGCGGTGTTAGGGGCAGCAGATTAGGGGTACATAGGTATAATGTAGGTTGCGGCGGTATACGGAGCGGCAGATTAGGGGTTAAAAAAAAAATGCAGGTGTCAGCGATAGCGGGGGCGGCAGATTAGGGGTTAATAAGTGTAAGGTTAGGGGTGTTCAGACTCGGGGTACATGTTAGGGTGTTAGGTGCAGACATAGGAAGTGTTTCCCCATAGTAAACAATGGGGTTGCGTTAGGAGCTGAACGCTGCTTTTTTGCAGGTGTTAGGTTTTTTTTCAACTCAAACGGCCCCATTGTTTTCTATGGGGGAATCGTGCACGAGCATGTTTTTGAAGCATTTTAAAGAAATACGACAAGAAAGTCTTCAAGAGGCAGTCTTAAGCCAATAGAATTGAACTTAAATACTATTAGCTGATTGCATCAGCCAATAGGATTTTTTCTACCTTAATTCCGAGGACTTCGGCCCAGTTGGGTGGAGATTTCTCATGGTAAGGTGATCTTCAAGGGGTTAGTGTTAGGTTTTTTAAGGGGGTATTGGGGGGGTTTTAGAGTAGGGTTGGTTGTGTGGGTGGTGGATTTTAATGTTGGGGGAGTTGTAATTTTTTTTTACAGGTAAAAGAGCGGATTACTTTGGGGCAATGCCCCTCAAAAGGCCTTTTTAAGGGCTATTTGTAATTTAGTGTAGGGTAGAGGTTATTTTTATTTTGGGGGGCTTTTTTTATTTTGTTAGGGATATTAGATTAGGTGTAATTAGTTTAAAAATCTTGTAATTTGTTTATTATTTTCTGTAATTTAGTGGGGGGGTTGTACTTTAGATAATTGTATTTAATTGTATTTAGTTTAGGGAATTTATTTAATTATAGTGTAGTGTTAGGTGTAATTGTAACTTAGGTTAGGTTTTATTTTACAGGTATATTTGTATTTATTTTAACTAGGAAGCTATTAAATAGTTAATAACTATTTAATAACTATTGTACCTAGTTAAAATAAATACAAACTTGCCTGTAAAATAAAAATAAACCCTAAGCTAGCTACAATTGAACTATTAGTTATATATTGTAGCTAGCTTAGGAATTATTTTATAGGTAAGTATTTAGTTTTAAATAGGAATAATTTATTTAATGATAGGAATTTTATTTAGATTTATTGTAATTATATTTAAGTTAGGGGGTGTTAGGGTAAGGGTTAGACTTAGGTTTAGGGGTTAATAAATTTAATATAGTGGCGGCGGTGTAGGGGGTGAAAGATTAGGGGTTAATAAGTATAATGTAGGTGGCGGCGGTGTAGGGGGTGGCAGATTTGGGGTTAATAAGTATAATGTAAGTAGCGGCAGTGTCAGGGGCGGCAGATTAGGGGTTAATAAGTATAATGTAGGTGGCGGCGGTGTAGGGGGGGCAGATTAGGGGTTAATAAGTATAATGTTGGTGGCGGCAGTGTCAGGGGCGGCAGATTAGGGGTTAATAAGTATAATGTAGGTGGCAGCGGTGTAGGGGGGCAGATAAGGGGTTAAAAAGTATAATGTAGGTGGCGGCGGTGTCAGGGGCGGCAGATTAGGGGTTAATAAGTATAATGTAGGTGGCGGCGGTGTAGGGGGCGGCAGATTAGGGGTGTTTAGACTCTTGGTACATGTTAGGGTGTTAGGTGTAAACGTCAATGGGATATCAGGCAGCAGCAAAAAGAATAGTCAGAGATAGAATAAGAGAACACCTCTGCCAGATAGAATGAGGCTCTGAGGATACACATTTATACAAACATTTTAAAGCTGTTCATAAAGGAAATACTAAAGATCTTTCTTACTGGGGATTACAAAAAGTGAAAAATAACTGGAGGGGTGGAGATATACAGAAAAAAATATTAATTAAAGAGGCTGAATTAATTTATAAATATAACACACTATATCCAAATGGGCTCAATTCAGAGATGGATTTGTCACCTTTTCTTTTTGAATAAAGCCACATTAATAAGCTATATTAACTATCCTGCTTCACAGTCCCAAACATATATGATCAGTATTACATCAATCCTTAATATTATAAGTTCTACACATGGATAACAACTCTTTCTAATTGTATAATAAATTCTAATGAATGTTTATTCTACATAAAGCTGCCCTATGTAAATTTCCACCTTTAAAAATTTTGCTAATACACCATGGACAAAGATGGACAATACAAAAATTCCACCTTAAATGAATGCAGTTAATGAGAGACCAATCAGAAATGACTGATACCTTTAAATATAACAATACAACAGTCACCAGGATCTTGATAAAACTCTCTTGAGCAAAACGCGTCGACCTTGTGACTGCTGAACCTAATTTGTGTGAAATAATACACAAAGAGACTTTTGAAACCAAGTGGAAACAGTTTTAATACTGCAACCCGGGTTGTCTATTTTACACTTATCGGAACCTTCTTCATTCCTGCATGCGCTTAGCACTAAGTGCAGGATTTGTCAACATTACCTTTCTATTTCCTATGAAGGATTTTCTATTTGTCATCTAAAAGAAGCTAATTTCCTTCTAATACCTCCAGCCAATCCCACCCGAAAGACCAAGTTGTGACATCAGACGCCAAGACACATGCGGTGCTGCTCAGTCACCAGGTGAGAAGGGGAGACGGATGCTGTGAACGGGTCTAAAGAAAATCAGGTAATCGTTCTTATTTGGAATGCATATGTATGGTAACCTGTTTTACTCGGAGGTAATATCGATCTAAGAAATAACCATCTCTATCTATATAATTGGCAGATACGTTCACAACTTTTGAACTGTCCATTGTCAATTTGAACATAAGCTGGGTATACGGATACCATATTGAACTACCTTATACGTTCAAAGAAACGGACACTTGTGCATAAATTTATGTATGGGGCAGCTTATTTAAACGCTATCCAAACTGTCACAAATACAATCGTTGGCTCATATATATGTTTTTATTTTTGAATATAATTTTATGTGATTGATTTTTTTGCATATTGGGGAGACGTCCCTTTAATCTGATGTTTTAATTTCTACATTGTTTTATATTGGCTTCATAATTTTATAAAATATATTTTCCTACCAAAAGTGGCTATATCCTGTTCCTCCTTATAGTTTATCACTATATTAGATAACATTATATATACAATAATACGGACACTATTTTTGATAAATGTGAAATAATTTCCACCTCTCACATTCTTATTTTATAAGATCCTCACATCGTATTGTACTACACTAAAATTTCACACGGCCAGAAAATTCTTTGTAATACACCTACAAGTTTACCTTCAGCTAATTGTAGTGCACCTATCACTCCTAACTATATAAGCTTTCGCTGCTTTCAGACTCCCATTGATTCCTATGGCATCCGCCGCCTCCAGGGCGGCGGATTGAAAACCAGGTACGCTGGGCTGGAATAGTGGCGAGCGTACCTGGTAGAAATTTGATAACTAGCAAAAGTAGTCAGATTGTGCCGAATTTGCATTCAGAACATCTGTAATGACGTAAGCATCGATCTGTGTCGGACTGAGTCCGGCGGATCATATGTTACGTCACAAAATTCTACTTTTGCCGGTCTGTAGGGTTTGATAACTAAGGCGAATCAGGCTCGCCACAAATACACTGCGGAATTCCAGCATATTTGCGGTTGACGGCTTGATAAGTAGATGCCAGCATGTCAAAATTAAATGCATCTCTGAGGGTTTGGTCAGATTGCACAATAAAGCCCAAAGCTCTAAAGATATAAAAGGAATTAAAAAAGAAAGAAAACAATGTAGGGGGAAAGACAGTACCACTGTTTCAGAAATCAAGAACTAAAGTGCATATAATCAATGTGCAAAGACTAAACTAATCAATCAGAAAATGTAATTTCAATTGTCCATACTATATTTCTTGATGAATGCCGAATGAGCCTGTTATCACTGATGAGGAAGGCAGTGGAGGAGTTCACATAGGACACAGCAGGCAGTGATCAAAGAGCCCATAGATTTTACAGGTGCCTGTTATCTAACAATTAAAATGATTGGGTATGATGTACTGGCAGACTGCACATCCCATCTTAGCATTGTACTTAGGATGTGTAGTTCTTTATTGTTTTCCTGACAGACCAAATAAAGCAAAAGGGATCACAATTCACAGAGTTACTGGGAGCTTATGCATGATTTTTTTGTGACAGACCAAATAAAGCAAAATGGACCACAATTCCCAGAATGACTTGTTGTCTATGCATGATTTCTTTATGAAACTGTCACAAAATAACTGTACATAGTTATTCAGCCTGTGCCCAAATCTTGCCACCCTAGATTGGGGAAAGAGTGCTATCCAGGTGCACAATTTTTCAATCCAAGGATTGAGTTAGAGTGTTATTATTTTGTGGTCTGCGTTTAATATATAGAACGTTCGTTCTACTTTTCATGATTCTATGCACAAATAATTAATAGCAGGTAACGTATTAGCAGATTTTAAAATTGTTTATTTGTCTTCACTGTCTCCAACAACAACAACAAAAACTTATACTCATGTTCCGGGATTAGCTGGGACAAGAAATTGAGACTTATTTAAATGTTTTTACTCTGTGCGCTTTGGCCTGAAAGATATTTAGAGCATTAAAGGGACACTGAACCCAAAAATTTTCTTTCGTGATTCAGATAGAGCATGACATTTTAAGCAACTTTCTAATTTACTCCTATTATCAAATTTTCTTTATTCTCTTGGTATCTTTATTTGAAATGCAAGAATGTAAGTTTAGATGCCGGCCCATTTTTGGTGAATAACCTGGGTTGTCATTGCTGATTGGTGGATAAATTCATCCACCAATCAAAATGTGCTGTCCAGAGTGCTGAACCAAGAAAAAAAAGCTTAGATCCCTTCTTTTTCACATAAAGATAGCAAGAGAACGAAGAAAAAATGATGATAATAGGAGTAAATTAGAAAGTTGCTTAAAATGGCATGCTCTATCTGAATCACAAAAGAAGAAATTTGGGTTCAGTGTCCATTTAAGTTTTAATGTGACTGTAACATGAGAACTAATCCTTATATGACTAATACATTTTCGTCGGATAGTGTTTAGGGTAGCATCACTGCTTGTTAAAAGAGTACATTTTTTATAGTTTGCCAAAACTAAAACTAGAATGAAACGGAGATTAAAATTGAAACAAGAAAATTCTAGATAATGATGGAAACATTGAAAGCACCGATTGATTAAACCTTAATGCAGATGTCTCTTGAACAGGGACTTTAAGTAAACACAGAAACCTGCAAGGTTTGTTTACAGAGCTGCTTCCAAGTAGAACACAGAATTGAAACAGGTACTTGTTTCCTGTTACTGTTGAGATAAGACTTTGCTGAAACATCTTCAGCAACGTGTTTTGTCACCTCATGAGATGAAGTTCTTCGAGTGCATAAATGTTTTGTAGATGATCCAATTATATAGCCCCTTTGAGGGTGCTTTTGTAAAAATGTATAGTTTGGATTATTTTTAAATATCATTGTGCTGATTTTCAGACTCCTAAACAAGGGGTCGATCCGATAAAAATCGTCGCCCCGCAAAAGTCGGCGACGCCAATATTTGCGCAGGTTTGGTATCACATATACGGCGTAACCTAGAACTTACGCGAGTATATTTCTGCCGTCGCCCGTAGTTTTTTGGGCCATAGGCAGGTATACCAAACCCGCGCAGTTTGGTATCCAATATACAGCGTAGGACTTACGTGGCGAAAATGGAGAAATCTTACTCCTTTTTCAACTCGCCACAAAAAGCAGCCGTAAGAAGCCTTACGCGGAGTATTGGAGCCCCGTAACTCTCTAAACTAGCTGCTAAATAAAACCTAACACCTAACGCATGCGCAATGTCTATCTAACTGTCAATCGCGATCTGCTAAATAAAACCTAACACCTAACGCATGCGCAATGTCTATCTCCCTGTCAACCGCGATCCCCCGCCGCAATCCCTAATAAATTATTTAACCCCTAAACCGCCGCTCACGGACCCCACCGCCATCTACATAAACTAACCCCCTACTGTGAGCCCCTAAAACCGCCACCATCTAACTGATCTATCCCCTAATGTGAACCCCTTACACCGCCGCCATCTACCTTATCTATCCCCTAATCTGACCCCTTACACCGCCGCAACCTATATAAAAAATATTAACCTCTAATCTAATCCCCCTATACCGCCGCCAGCTATATTAATATTATTAACCCCTAATCTAATCCCCCTAAAATAATTATCTCTATTACCAGCCCTTAAAAGGGCCTTTTGCGGGGCTTTGCCCCAAAGTAAACAGCTCTTTTGCCCTATAACCTGCCCTCCCTACACCGCCGCCACCTATATTAATAGTATTAAAACCTAATGTAAGCCCCTTACACCGCCGCCATCTATATTAAAATTATTAACCCCTAATTTAATCTACCTACCCCGCCGCCAGCTATATTATCTATATTAACCCGAAGTATATTATAGTTAATATAGTTATTACATTATATATATATTAACTATATTAACCCTAATTATATTAGGGTTAAAATTGTTAATATAGTTACTATAGTATTTATATAAACTATATTAACTCTATCTAACCCTAACACCCCTAACTAAATTCTTATTAAATAAATCTAATTCATATTATAAACTAAAATATTCCTATTTAAATCTAAATACTTACCTATAAAATAAACTCTAAGATAGCTACAATGTAATTAATAATTACATTGTAGCTATGTTAGGGTTTATACTTATTTTACAGGTAAATTGTTAATTATTTTAACTAGGTATAATAGCTATTAAATAGTTATTAACTATTTAATAGCTACCTAGTTAAAATAATTACCAATTACCTGTAAAATAAATCCTAACCTAAGTTACAAATACACCTACACTATCAATAAATTAAATAAAATACAAATATCTATCTAAAAATACAATTAAATAAACTAAACTAAATTACAAAAAAAACAAACACTAAATTACAAAAAATAAAAAAAAGATTACAAGATTTTTAAGCTAATTACACCTATTCTAAGCCCCCTAATAAAATAATAAAGCCCCCCAAAATAAAAAAATCCCTACCCTATTCTAAATTAAAAAAAGTTCAAAGCTCTTTTGCCTTACCAGCCCTTAAAAGGGCCTTAGCGGGGCATGCCCCAAAGAAAACTGCTCTTTTGCCTGAAAAAAAAAAAACAATACCACCCCCCAACATTACAACCCACATACCCCTAATCTAACCCAAACCCCCCTTAAATAAACCTAACACTACCCCCCTGAAGATCTCCATTCCTTATCTTCACCACGCCGGGCCGAACTCCTCATCCGATCCGGGCGATGTCTATCCAAGCTGCAAAGAAGAGGTCTTCATCCCAGCGATGTCTTTATCCAAGCGGCAGCAAAGTCTTCTTCCATCGGGCAGCATCTTCCATCAAGCGGCATCTTCAATCTTCATTCTTCGCTCCACAGACGCAGAGCATCCATCCAGGCCGTCGACTGAACGACGAATGAGGTACCTTTAAATAACGTCATCCAAGATGGCGTCCGTCGAATTCCGATTGGCTGATAGGATTCTATCAGCCAATCGGAATTAATGTAGAAAAATCTGATTGGCTGATTGAATCAGCCAATCAGATTCAAGTTCAATCCGATTGGCTGAACCAATCAGCCAATTAGATTGAGCTTGCGTTCTATTGGCTGTTCCGATCAGCCAATAAAATGCGAGCTCAATCTGATTGGCTGATTGGTTCAGCCAATCGGATTGAACTTGAATCTGATTGGCTGATTCAATCAGCCAATCAGATTTTTCTACCTTAATTCCGATTGGCTGATAGAATCCTATCAGCCAATCGGAATTCGACGGACGCCATCTTGGATGACGTCATTTAAAGGTACCTCATTCGTCGTTCAGTCGTCGGCCGGGATGGATGCTCCGCGTCTGTGGAGCGAAGAATGAAGATTGAAGATGCCGCTTGATGGAAGATGCTGCCCGATGGAAGAAGACTTTGCTGCCGCTTGGATAAAGACATCGCCGGGATGAAGACCTCTTCTTTGCCGCTTGGATAGACATCACCCGGATCGGATGAGGAGTTCGGCCCGGCGTGGTGAAGATAAGGTAGGGAGATCTTCAGGGGGGTAGTGTTAGGTTTATTTAAGGTGGGTTTGGGTTAGATTAGGGGTATGTGGGTGGTGGGTTGTAATGTTGGGGGGTGTTATAGTGTTTTTTTTCAGGCAAAAGAGCAGTTTTCTTTGGGGCATGCCCCCACAAAAGGCCCTTTTAAGGGCTGGTAAGGTAAAAGAGCTTTGAACTTTTTTTAATTTAGAATAGGGTAGGGAATTTTTTTATTTTTGGGGGGCTTTATTATTTTATTAGGGGGCTTAGAATAGGTGTAATTAGCTTAAAAATCTTGTAATCTTTTTTTTATTTTTTGTAATTTAGTGTTTGGTTTTTTTTGTAATTTAGTTTAGTTTATTTAATTGTATTTTTAGATAGATATTTGTAGTTTATTTAATTTATTGATAGTGTAGGTGTATTTGTAACTTAGGTTAGGATTTATTTTACAGGTAATTGGGTAATTATTTTAACTAGGTAGCTATTAAATAGTTCATAACTATTTAATAGCTATTATACCTAGTTAAAATAATTAACAATTTACCTGTAAAATAAGTATAAAACCTAACATAGCTACAATGTAATTATTAATTATATTGTAGCTATCTTAGGATTTATTTTACAGGTAATTGGGTAATTATTTTAACTAGGTAGCTATTAAATAGTTCATAACTATTTAATAGCTATTATACCTAGTTAAAATAATTAACAATTTACCTGTAAAATAAGTATAAAACCTAACATAGCTACAATGTAATTATTAATTATATTGTAGCTATCTTAGGGTTTATTTTATAGGTAAGTATTTAGATTTAAATAGGAATATTTTAATTAATAATATTAATATTAGATTTATTTTAATAAGAGTTTAGTTAGGATGTTAGAGTTAGATAGGGTTATTATACTTAATATATATATATATATATATATATATATATATATAATATAATAACGATATTAACTATATTAACCCTAATATAATTAGGGTTAATATAGTTAATATATATAATATAATAACTATATTAACTAATATAATTAGGGTTAATATAGTTAATATAGCTGGCGGCGGTGTAGGGGGATTAGATTAGGGGTTAATACATTTATTATAGGTGGCAGCGGTGTAGGGGGATGTAGATTGTAGGCAAAAGAGCAGTTTACTTTGTGACAAAGCCCCGCCAAAAGCCCTTTTAAGGGCTGGCAAAAGAGCTGAATTCTTTGGGGCATGCCCCGCAAAAAGCCCTTTTAAGGGCTGGCAAAAGAGCTGTTACTTTGGGGCAATGCCACGCAAAAAGCCCTTTTCAGGGCTATTTGTAGGGTTAGACTTAGGTTTAGTGGTAGGGATAGTTTAGTATTTTAGGGGTTAAATAATTTAATATAGATGGCGGCGGGGTAGGGGGATTAGATTAGGGGTTAATAATTTTAAAATAGATAGCGGCGGGGTAGGGGCTCACTTTAGGGGGTAGGTAAGGTAGATGGCGGCGGTGTTAGGGGCTCACTTTAGGGGGTTATAGATTTAATATAGCTGGCGGCGGTTTAGGGGTTAATATCTTTATTAGGTGCGGCGGGGTTTGGGAGCGGCGGTTTAGGGGTTAATACATTTTTTATTGTTAGGATAGAGAGGGGGATAGCGTATAGAGGGTTAGACGTGTCGGGCTATGTTAGGGAGGCGTGTTAGACGTGTCAGGCTATGTTAGTGAGGCGTGTTAGATGTGTCGGGCTATGTTAGGGAGGCGTGTTAGACAGTGCTGGTGATTTCATACTTTAGTCAGGTTTTGTAGGCGCCGGCAGTTTCTAACGTGGCGCAAGTCACTGGCGACGCCAGAAATTTGTACTTGCGCAGATTTCTGGACATCACTGGTTTATCCGACTTACGGCACGTTAGCATCTGATGGTGCCGTATATGGGATAGCTCGAGTTGCGAGCTGAAACTGCGGGCGACGCGGGTTCCCTCGCTTGCGCCGCAAACTACGCCGTTTATCGGATCGCGCCCCAAGTTTTAGATGTATACTGATGTATACAGACTTCAGATTGCGTCTGTTTGTATAATGGGTCTTTTCATATGCAGGGGAGGGGGGTTTGCTCTCCTTTCAGTGTGTGTCCCAGCCTAACCTCATCAACAGTGCTAAGGGAATTCCATTTAAATTGCGCTATTACAAGTTGAGTGAAATCATTATTGAGATTTCAGAGCTGTGGTTAACTGTTTTGCAACATACATCAAAAATACATTACAAAGTATAGTTACACTTAAAATAACACCATCTAATAAAATTATTTAAAAAAATTGCGCACAAAAATTACAAGGGCTCAAAAATATGAAATCTCAGGTGTTAGAAAAAAAAAAAACCTGCCAAAGGGCTTTAACATAGAGATTCATATATATTAATGGCTAAAGATGTATATGTATGTATATATAAATATGTCTATATATGTGTACATACAGGTATGTATTTATGTATTTATACTGTATGTGTATATATGTATTTACAGACAAATATACACATATAAACACATAAATATATATATATATAAGTGCATGAGAACCTTTTGCCGTTAAGTAGATGAAAACATGTAAAAACTTATTTATGCAATATTCATTTCAATTTTTAAATATGTATTTACTGTATTTTGCAATCCAGTGTTCTGTATTAGAATATGTTTGAAGTATTTCTAAATAGATATTCCTATATATATCAGTATATATCTATAACTATATCTAATCATAAATATATATAGGTATAAATATATAATTGTTTAAAAAAAATCATATATATGTAGAAATATTTATTTATGAATAAATAAAACATATTTTTTTACTTAAAGAACATTGGAATATGAAATTTTCATATTTTCATGTCGAGTTAGAGTTAATGAGAATTTGTTATGGTATTTGCACTAGAGTGGGGGGTTTTCCACTTTTTTTGTCCATTGACTTCTATGGGGGGATACATGAACGCGCATGCAATATTCTAAGTTCGGATTTTTGAACTAGAGCAAAAAATGTTTTTCAACTTGTAATATTAGCAAAATACCATACTACTTGTAATTTAGCACTAAATTGGGAGCTTCTAAGTAAGTTTTTAAAAGATTTTATACTGGATTTTTTTATATCTGTGCATATTTTATATCTGCGCATATTATTCTTTATAGTAGTGTCTATTACATGCAGTTAAATGAAAATTGGTGTATACTGTCCCTTTAAATTAGTAACCTACGGGGGCGGAGCCTGGAAGAGCTCAGTGATGGCAGCATAATCACTGAGCTCTGTGCATAGCAAGTAGTGAAAGTGTATTAAACTTTAATAATGGCAACCTGAATACTAGCAAAATGCTGCACCTCTGAGACCACTGACAATAATTTTGCTGGGCTCGACTTTAAAGAGTCACAAGGAGGAAGAGATATATCGTGGGCAAGGTACGCAACAGAGAGAAAACCAGATCCGCCATCTTGGGGATTGAAGATTGCATACGGAGAGCAATTTAACACTCACAGCGGCTGTGTGGGGGTCACGGAAGCCAAGAGACCACAATGTGAGAAGTATCAAGACATCCGGTAAGTCGATTTACTGTTATCTATGTCAAGGGGCAAAAACATAACAAGATACAGAAGAATATAGCGTGGCGGGGCCATACGCCTATGCGCACACGTGGGAAACAACTAAAGAGCGCAGCTGGGAAAACTTTTTATACCAGTGGTAAACATGATCTGTAACAGCTAACTATGCTAAAAGGAGGGTTGAAGATGATTCAGAAGATATGCTGTCCATGACCCTGCAGCAGGTAAAAGAGAGACATTACACTGAAGCAAACAATCGCATAGTTATTTACTCAGCCTTATCTATCACTACTGCAGCTGCAATACTCTACTATGCTTACTTTTCAATGGGATTGGTATTTACCGTGCAAATGATAATAAAAAGAGGGTTGAAGGCAGTGGAGAGAATATGCTTTTAAGAGACATGTGTAATAATCATGGAAGGAGATAAATCACTCTGATTACCAACTTAACCTGCATACTGTGAGTGGAGACAAAACATAAACTTGAGCAACAGGGGACCAAATGCTCCTATTTAACTGAACTATGTCGGTTAGAAAACAAAATAAACTACATACTGGTTCTAAAACCACCACACAGCACCCCTTCTTTAAACCCACTAAGGGAGGGAAAACCCCAGAAAGAGAGACACCACCTCCAGAAGAAGAAATGGATTCAGACTCTGAACCCCAATCTGACAATACTGATATGATCTCTGTTACAAAAGCTGATCTCCAAAACCTAGTCTCGAAACAAGATATTAACAACATCTTTGACAAGATGCTGGAGAAAATGGATACGCTACAAAATACTGTCACTAATAGCTTGGTGGACATAAAACAAGATCTACAGGAACTAGACACAAGAGTTGAGACATTGGAAGATAGAGAGGACTCTATAACTGAGGATATGGCCAATCTACAACAACAAATATCATCCCAACAACTAGAAATAGCTGACATCAATAATAAACTGGAAGACTTGGAAAACAGGGGAAGAAGATGTAACATAAGGTTAAAGGGCATACCTGAAACAGTGACAGCACCGGAGATAGCAAACTTTCTATTGCAATTATTCCAAGCCATTACAGAAGATAAAGATGAGAGCAAATTTCAAATGGAGAGAGCACATAGAGCTCTAAGAGCACCACCGAAAAAAGGAGACCCTCCAAGGGACATAATTGTAAAAATGTTTCGCTTTCAAGAAAAGGAAGAAATAATGGCGGCGGCCAGAAAAAAACCCCACCTTTAAATTTAAAGGAACAGTTATCCAGTTCTATCAGGACCTCTGCCTAAGAACCTTGCAGAGACGAAGCACACTTCGACCTCTCACACAGCTGCTGCGTAAAAATCAAATCTCCTATAGATGGGGATTCCCATTAGCATTATACATTCAGCATGAGGGTAGATCAACTTCAATTGACAAGCTGTCAGAAATACCGCAGATTTGTAAACATCTCAATCTGGAATGCCCGGAGCTGCCAACCTTATCACAGGACCAAAATACATCCCGCAACTCTGCACAACTGGGACCAACTCCTAGGGTTAAATGGTCGAAAGTCCCAAAGAAAAAATAGAAAACATGATCAGTCCAGGAATCTGCAAATTTAATGGAAACAAAGCCCATTGAAGGAGGAAAAGAAAAAAAGGGAAGGAAGAAGAAAAGGGGGAGAAAAAAAATAGCCAGAATTGACCTAGCCGGAGAGGAGACTTGTTTCAAGGACATTATTGAGGCAGGCGGAACTGGAGATAAGAATATTTCTCTGACTGTGATGTTTTTTAAAACATATTGAGCTCTTGAAAAGAGCTACACTGGACATCAGTAATAGATACTACTTAACCTTTGGGTTTAGTTATAGCTGTTTATACGGTTTAAATTGTATATCAGGATGAACACTTAAGACTAGGGGATGAGCCTATAACAGACCTGAGGCAAATCCCCGCGCACTTTCTAACCTAGAGATAACCAAAGTTTATTTTACTATGCACACAACATTTTGAAGTGTATTTTTTTCTAATTGCACGAGTTAAAAGTTCTGAAATATTTTTTTTAATGCAAATTCTATTTCATATTATTAGCTTAATTACTGTTATTTATCTAGAATGGATATATTTAGTTTATACGTTTAAGATGTTTACAGACATGTGGTCATTGAAATGCTATGTACCTTTTAGTTACCATACAATACCAAGTATTTGGGGAAACACTGAAGTTGGTAGGAGACCCCTCTTTCTATGTGTAGCTTATGGGGCAGGGGGACAGACCCAAATCAGAGAAAACCTAGGCCAATATAGACCCAGAATACCAGGAGCTATATACAACAACAGCTATGAAACCTGTTTTATCTATGGAGCCATGGGCGATTAACCTGATTTCACACAATGTCAGGGGGCTAAACTCAGATATTAAGCGTAGAACAGCACTCACACAATATAGATCTTTACGAGCCAATGTGATTTTCCTACAGGAGACACATTTTTTAGACTCACAGATACCTAGATACTGGACTAGAGAATTCCCACTACATTATCATGCTACGAAAAGTCTCCATACTGATACATTCATCTATACCCTTCGTCCACACAGAAACAATTAAAGATAAAGAGGGCAGGTACCTGATAGTCAGGGGCCATATACAAGGTACTGAAATCACACTTTGTAAGGTATATGCCCCTAATGATAAGCAAGACACCTTCTTCAGGCTGTTATCGCATCAGCTGATAAATTGGTCACAGTCTAGAACAATATTGGCAGAAGATTTTAATATTGATCTTGCCTTACAATCTAGAACAAGTCCCCAACTAATGTCCAACAAACAACATAGACAGTATAGCAAGGCTAAAACGATACTTGATCACCTGAGCACACATACCTTAATTGACTCCTGGAAGACCCTATATGGAGACACGGTAGATACCACGTATTACTCAGCGGCTCACAAGACATACACAAAGTTAGATTACATATTCGTAAGTCAAATACTACAACCCTCTTTAGAATCAGCCAACATTCACTCCTGTGTGTGGTCGGACCACTCGATGATGCAGCTGAGAATAGGTACCCTACAACCTACTGAAAGAGCTAAAACATGGACTTTTGACTCTTTTTGCCTCAAAGATCCAGTAACATTGAAATCAGTAACACGACAAATGAGGGAATACTGGGAGATTAATACAGGAACAACGGAAAACCCCATATCGACTTGGGCAGCCCACAAGACATTTTTAAGAGGATTATTAATAAAAGAAAAAGCTGTCCTGGTTAAAAAATATAATAATCAAAGGAAAGAACTTCAAAACGAAATAAGCACATTAGAACAACAACACAAAATTACACAATCTAAGATAGTTTACCAGCAACTACAAAAAAAAGTTTGACATTAGCTAACATTCTTAACGACCAGTCAGTCAGGGCAGCATTCCGGCTTAAGACCAATTACTATATCTATGCCAATAAGCCGGATAAATATATGGCTAATAAAATTCATGAAAAATTGAGAGTAGCGGCTATAGCACAGATTCAGAAACATGACGGTACAACCACTACTCATCCACAGGAAATAGTTGACTGTTTTGCTAACTATTACAGTGATCTATATGACGGGAATAAAGTGGCTCAGTCTGTACATACTAAAACTCTGCTACATAAATTTTTTGACGAAACACAACTGCCCTCCTTGACCGAAAAAGATAGAGATAAGTTAAATCAAGAAATTACGGTGATTGAAGTCCAACAGGCAGTAAAAGACTTAAAGCCAGGAAAGGCCCCTGGCCCGGATGGACTACCAGGGGAATACTACAAATTGTTCAAATCCTCATTGGTATCCCACTTGGTTAAATTCTCCAATCATATCATGCAGGGCCACACGATACCTCCTGACCTTCTCAGAGCAGGATACCCAAACCGGGGAAAAACGTCAAATGGTGTGCTAGCTATAGACCCATCTCTCTCATAAATCAAGATATTAACATTTTTACCAAGATACTAGCTAATAGGCTTAAGTTGATACTGCCAGAAATGGTCCATCCAGATCAAGTTGGGTTTGTGATGGGCAGGGAAGCCCCTGATAACATTAGACGCATACTTACAACCATTACCCAATTGACAAAGACGAAAACGCCTTCTCTGGTCCTATCACTGGATGGGGAGAAGGCGTTTGACAGAATTGACTGGAGGTATATGTTTGCTGTCTTGGAGAAAATGGAATTTGGAGGCCCCTTTGTCACTGCTTTACAAGGTATATATTCTGCACCTACAGCTACGATTAGGGCTATTGGACACCACTCAAAACTTATAAATATTAAAAACGGAACTAGACAGGGATGCCCACTTTTGCCGTTGTTATTTGCGCTTTGTATGGAACCCTTAGCTGCCTGTATTAGGCAAAATCCTGATATTACAGGTTTTCAACTTAAAAATAGGGATCATAAGATTGCCCTTTTCGCAGATGACGTTTTGCTGACATTGACCAAACCCTTAACTTCTCTCCCCAACCTCTATGACGTCCTTGACCGATTCTCTGCAATATTGGGGTATAAAATAAATATGGATAAAAGCGAAGCAATGGCAATAGCGTTGCCGCCTCAGACAAAAAAACTAATTGAACTCAATTTTGATTTTTCTTGGGTCAAATCATATATTAAATATCTGGGAATTAATTTATCAGCTCAATATGAGGAACTATATAGGATCAATTATTTGCCCCTATATAAAGAGATTCGCAGGGATATAGCAAAGTGGAAGCATCTTAACTTCTCATGGTATGGCAGAATAGCGGCAACAAAAATGAATATTCTTCCAAGACTGTTATACTTGTTTAGAACGTTACCTATCCCAGTTCCAAAAAAAGAACTGGAAACAATGCAATCTGAACTTATTAATTTCATTAATAGCAAAAAACATTCTAGAATCCCCTTTCAAACGCTAACAAAACATAGACAGCTGGGAGGGATTGGAGTACCTAACTTAAAGGACTATTATGATGCCTCAAGACTGGCCCAGACAGCGCTAATAGGAACATCTAACACAGACATAGTTTGGATAGGGTTAGAAGCAGACTTGGGAGACTCTGAACCCCCAGACGCTCTATTATGGGACACTTCTGTATCTTTACAGGTGCTCCATGCTTACTCTCCAATCACCGGTCACTCAGTAGAGCACTGGAGAACTCTATATAAAAAGAAAAGACTGGTCCCAGAATACTCATTCAAGACACCATTTAGATATCTTATCCCAAAGGAATATAGGAAACAATTAGACAAATGGGCAAATAAGAGTCTTTATAGGGTAGGAGACATAGTACTACACAACAAACCATTAACTTTTAGGCAAATCCAGGAGAAGCTGACACCAGAACCCCTTAGGTGGTACTTATACTTGCAAATCACTACATAAATTTCTTTCAAACACACATAATCACCTCAGCACCATGTTAGAGAAAATATGCTGCGCTGATTTGAGGCAGAAACACATCATCTCAAGAATTTATATAGCTCTACAATCCGCAACAAACGAGGAAAAGTCCCCTCTCATGTGCAAATGGGAAACTGATATAGGTATTAACTTAGAGGTGAAAGAATGGTATGAATTACTTTACTCCTCCTGCAGAGGTTTGATAAGTGCAGATCTACGAGAAAACAGCTATAAAACCATCTACAGGTGGTACTTAACCCCGGTAAGAACTTCCCACTTCACAGAGGTAAAAAACAGACAATGCTATAGGGGATGTAATGAAATAGGAACTTATATACACATGTGGTGGGAGTGTCGTGGAATCAAACAGATTTGGTCGTGCCTGTCCAACCACCTTAGTACACTATTAGGGGAACAGATAACACTTGCCATGTCCCAGGGACTACTCAACATACCGCTCCCAAATTATCATCACCATATCAACACTTTTATCAGAATACTTTGCACAGTTACAAGACTGTGCATTGCTAAGTATTGGAGGGAGAGAGCACCAACATGGCAAGAAGTTCTAGACAAAATTAAATTGACACACAAACTCCATGAAACTGCAGCTTTTATCCTGGGAAATGTGGATACATGTGGATACATATCAAATAATTTGGTTTTACTGGTTAATGCAATCGTGATGGCGTATGGACTCTCTGGGGATCCTAAATTAAAAACATAGAAAGACAAATAACATATGCTAGGGAAGGTTCATTTATAGATATTCTACCCCCCATTAAAGAACATAGCTTCCGTGATATATTAAATAGCAATGACACACATAACTGCTTTTTGCTTGACCACATCTTTGGTTTTTCTTTTTGAAAAAATGTACAAAATGTCTATGTTAAAAATGCACTGCTCAGTATGTCAGACCGGAATTGAGGCCTGATGCCTATAGTGAAGCATCATTGTGAGAAAAAATCAAAACAGTTTGGACATTGTGGACTCATATACTATTTTGCATCCAATGGTATAAAGTCGAGACAAAAGATGGCAAATATAACCATACCATGGGGATGGGTTGTCCAAATTGTACTGTGATGTATTGAATTATTAATGCTTTTTGATATGTGATATGACGTTTTGCTCAATAAAAAATATTTCAACATAAATTAGTAACCTACAAAGCAAAACAAACGAACTAAGAGGTACTGTATAGACTGCATAACAAATTAACGGCTAGATTACGAGTTTTGTCTGTAAAAACTTGCGGAGCTAACGCTCCTTTTTTTTCTAGCGCTCACTTTAAACAACGCTGGTATTACAAGTTTTCTGAATGGCTGCGTTAGCCTCAGAAAAGTGAGCGTTTAGCAAAATTTAGCTCCACTTCTCACCTCAATACCAGCGTTGCTTACGGTAGCGGTAAGCTGGAAAAACGTGCTCGTGCACGATTTGCCCAAAGGATACAATGGGGCTGAGCCAGCTGAAAAAAACCTAACACCTGCAAAAAAGCAGCGTTCAGCTCCTAATGCAGCCCCATTGTTTCCTATGGGGAAACACTTTCTAAGTCTACACCTAACACCCTAACATGAACCCCGAGTCTAAACACCCCAAACCTTACACTTATTAACCTCTAATCTGCCGCCACCTGCATTATATTATTAACCCCTAATCTGCTGCTCCAGACACCGCCACCACCTACATTATCCCTATGAACCCCTAATCTGCTGCCCCTAACAACGCCGACACCTATATTATATTTATTAACCCTAATCTTCTGTCCCCAATGTCGCTGCCACCTACCTACACTTATTAACCCCTAATCGCCGCCACTATAATAAATGTATTAAACCCTAAACCGCCGCACTCCCGCCTCGCAAACACTATAATATATTTTATTAACCCCTAATCTGCCCTCCCTAACATCGCCTCCACCTACCTACAATTATTAACCCCTAATCTCCCGCCCCCAATGTCGCCGCTACTATAATAAAGTTATTAACCCCTAAACCTAAGTCTAACCCTAACCCTAACACCCCCCTAAGTTAAATATAATTTAAATAAAATTACTATAATTAAATAAATTAATCCTATTTAAAACTAAATACTTACCTATAAAATAAACCCTAATATAGCTACAATACAACTAATAGTTACATTGTAGCTATTTTAGGATTTATATTTATTTTACAGGCAACTTTGTATTTTTTTAAACTAGGTAGAATAGCTATTAAATAGCTAATAACTATTGAATAGCTACCTAGTTAAAATAATTACAAAATTACCTGTTAAATAAATCCGAACCTAAGTTACAAATGCACCTAACACTACACTATCAATAAATTAATTAAATAAATTACCTACAATAATCTAACATAAAATACAATTAAATAAACTAAACTATAGTACAAAAAAACCCAAACACTAAATTACAAAAAATAAAAAAATATTACAAGAATTTTAATCTAATTACACCTAAGCCCCCTAAAAAATAATAAAAACCAAACACTAAATTACAAAAAATAAAAAAATATTACAAGAATTTTAATCTAATTACACCTAAGCCCCCTAAAAAATAATAAAGGCCCCCAAAATAATAAAATGCCCTATCCTATACTAAATTACAAAAGTAATCAGCTCTTTTACCAGCCCTTAAAAGGGCTTTTTGCGGGGCATTGCCCCAAAGTAATCAGCTCTTTTACCTGTAAAAAAAATACAAGACCCCCCAACATTAAAACCCACCACCCACACACCCCTACTCTAAAACCCACCCGATCCCCCCTGAAGATCACCCTACCTTGAGCCGTGTTCACCCAGCCAGACCAAATTCTTCATCCAATCCGGGCGATGTGGTACTCCATCCGGCAGAAGTCTTCATCCATCCGCGGGGCAGAAGAGGTCCTCCATCTGGCAGAAGTCTTTATCCATCCGTGGGGCAAAAGAGGTCCTCCATCCGGCAGAAGTCTTCATCCATCCGCGTCTCCATCTTCAAGACCTCCGACGAGGAATATCCTCCTCGGCCGACGGACTAACGACGAATGAAGGTTCCTTTAAATGACGTCATCCAAGATGGCATCCCTCGAATTCCAATTGGCTGATAGGATTCTATCAGCCAATCGAAATTAAGGTAGGAAAAATCTGATTGGTTGATTTAATCAGCCAATCGGATTGAAGTTCAATCCGATTGGCTGATTGGATCAGCCAATAGAATGCAAGGTCAATTCTATTGGCTGATCCAATCAGCCAGTCGGATTGAACTTCAATCCGATTGGCTGATTAAATCAACCAATCTGATTTTTCCTACCTTAATTCCGATTGGCTGATAGAATCCTATCAGCCAATCGGAATTCAAGGGACGCCATCTTGGATGACATCATTTAAAGGAACCTTCATTAGTCGTTAGCCCGTCGGCCGAGGAGGATGTTCCGTGTCGGAGGTCTTGAAGATGGAGCCGCGGATGGATGAAGACTTCTGCCGGATGGAAGACCACATCGCCCAGAGTTCAAAAAATATGTTGTGCTTTTGAAAATGGATGTGTGCCAATACCTTTTTGTTTGTGTAATTACTGGGTCATATTGGCAGCACTCTCAAAGATGTGTATATAAACTTTTTTGTAAGGTGTGCTAAAAAAACAAATTTTGCATTTGTATTAAAACATAATCAGGGAGACTGACCATCTCCCATTGGTTTAAGCACCCCACCCAAGCTCAGGTGTGCCCATGACAGTGTAATAGAGTTATGAATATTAAGCCAGGGAGTCTCATTCTATTATGGAGAGTAAAAGCAGGAATGATGCAGCCCTCTGTGGCAAAAGGACTGTAGTGCTAGGACCAGTCTATATTGGGGCACCTTGTAAGTGGTGACTGGCTAAGCAAAATATGGCCATATTGTGTGACTAAGATCCCAATTTTATTTAAAAAGAATATTTGTCTCTTGATGTTGTTTGCAGGCAATTTTTTGCAGCAGTTCAAAAAATATGTTGTGCTTTTGAAAATGGATGTGCGCCAATACCTTATTGTTTGTGTAATTACTGCATCATATTGACAGCACTCCCAAAGATGTGTATATAAAAATTTTTGTAAGGTGTGCTAAAAAAACAAATTTTGTATTTGTGTGTATGTGTGTGTATGTATATATATATATATATATATATTATTGTGCCCTTTCCAGTTAAATACCTTGGAACATGAAATATAATTCTTATTCAATTTTAAAATTTTTAACACGTTTTATTGTGTTTTGAATAGAAATACTTTACATTCCACTTAGAAGAAAATTGTCTTTGTATTTATGTGTATATATATATATATATATATATATATATATATATGTGTGTGTGTGTGTGTGTATATTCATATAGATATATATGTATAGATATTTTACAAAAAAATAAATAAATATATATTACACCCTGTTCCAAATTATTATGCAAATTCTATTTCAGTGTCACAAAGATTAAATATTTTTTATTTCAGTTTAACTCATGGATGGCATTGTGTCTAAGGCCTCTTTAGATTACTGAAAACAATATGGGGAAGAAAAAGGATCTCTCTGCTGCCGAAAAGAGTGAAATAGTTCAATGCCTTGGACGAGGTATGAAAACATTAGATATTTCACGAAAACTTAAGCGTGATAATCGCACTATTAAGAGATTTGTGGCTGATTCAGAGCACAGATGGGTTTGTGCAGATAAAGGCACATTGAGGAAGATGTTCCGATCAGCCAATAGAATGTGAGCTCAATCTGATTGGCTGATTGGATCAGCCAATCGGATTGAACTTGAATCTGATTGGCTGATTCAATCAGCCAATCATATTTTTCTAACTTAATTCCGATTGGCTGATAGAATCCTATCAGCCAATCGGAATTCGGCGGACGCCATCTTGGATGACGTCATTTAAAGGTACCTCAGTAGTAGTAGTACAGCAGTCGGCCGGGATGGATGCTCCGTGGCGGCGGAGCGAAGAAAGAAGATTGAAGATGCCGCCGGAAGAATGAAGACTTTGCTGCCGCTTGGAGGAAGACGTCGCCGGAGGAAGAATTCTTCTTTGCCGCTTGGAGGAAGACATCGCCGGAGGAAGAATTCTTCTTTGCCGCTTGGAGGAAGACATCGCCCGGATCGGATCAGGAGTTCGGCCCGGTGTGGTGAAGACAAGGTAGGGAGATCTTCAGGGGGGTAGTGTTAGGCTTTTTTAAGGGGGGTTTGGGTGGTTTTAGAATAGGGGTATGTGGGTGGTGGGTTGTAATGAGGGGGGGGTTGTATTTGTTGTATGCAAAAGAGCTGAATTCTTTGGGGCATGCCCCACAAAAGGCCCTTTTAAGGGCTGGTAAGGTAAAGAGCTTTGAAATTTGTTTAATTTAGAATAGGGCAGGGAATTTTTTTTATTTTGGGGGTTTATTATTTTATTAGGGGGCTTAGAATAGGTGTAATTAGCTTAAAAATCTTGTAATCTTTTTTTTATTTTTTGTAATTTAGTGTTTGTTTTTTTTTGTAATTTAGTTTAGTTAATTTAATTGTATTTTTAGATAGATGTTTGTAGTTTATTAAATTTATTGATAGTGTAGGTGTATTTATAACTTAGGTTAGGATTTATTTTACAGGTAATTGGGTAATTATTTTAACTAGGTAGATATTAAATAGTTATTAACTATTTAATATCTATTATACCTAGTTAAAATAATTAACAATTTACCTGTAAAATAAATATTAACCCTAACATAGCTACAATGTAATTATTAATTATATTGTAGCTATCTTAGGGTTTATTTTATAGGTAAGTATTTAGATTTAAATAGGAATATTTTAGTTTATAAATGAATTAGATTAATTTAATATAAATTTAGTTAGGGGTGTTAGGGTTAGATAGAGTTAATATAGTTATTATAAATACTATAGTAACTATATTAACCCTAATATAATTAGGGTTAATATAGTTAATATATATAATGTAATAACTATATTAACTATAATATACTTAGGGTTAATATAGATAATATAGCTGGCGGCAGGGTAGGTAGATTAAATTAGGGGTTAATCATTTTAATAGAGATGGCGGCGGTGTAAGGGGCTTACATTAGGGGTTAATAATTTTAATATAGATGGCGGCGGTGTTAGGGGCTCACTTTAGGGGGTTATAGATATAATATAGCTGGCGGCGGGGTACGGGAGCGGCGGTTTAGGGGTTAATAACTTTATTAGGTTGCGGCGGGGTACGGGAGCGGCGGTTTAGGGGTTAATAGCTTTTTTATTGTTAGGCTAGTGAGGGGGGATAGCGGATAGAGGGTTAGACGTGTCGGGCTATGTTAGGGAGGCATGTTAGACAGTGCGGGCTATGTTAGGGAGGCGTGTTAGACAGTGCGGGCTATGTTAGGGAGGCGTGTTAGACAGTGCGGGTGTTTTAGACTTTAGTCAGGTTTTATAGGCGCCGGCAGTTTCTAACGTGGCGCAAGTCACTGGCGACGCCAGAAATTTGTACTTGCGCAGATTTCTGGACATCGCTGGTTTGTCAGACTTACGGCACGTTAGCATCTGACGGCGACCTATATGGGATAGCTCGAGTTGCGAGCTGAAACTGCGGGCGACGCCGGTTCCCTCGCTTGCGCCGCAAACTGCGATCTATATCGGATCGCGCCCACAATGTCTAATATTTTGCGTGATTTCTCTCCATGCTGGCGAGGTTTTGAATATCCGGCCCACAATGTGAGGCAGAAAATAATGATGTAGTCATTTTACCGTCACATGAATAGAAACAGGGAGTAGGTTTTTGTATAAGCTTTTGTGAGGTTTAAATGAGCAACTAGTTAATAAAAACTCCAGTAAAATACGCTTCTTTAGTATACACTCACCTTTGATATGAACAGCTTCCATTTTCACTATTCACCAATAATCCACATTTTTTAGATCAATGATTATCCTATATACTACAGCCTTAAATTACATTCTGTATTATTCTGTTTTATGTTAATAATTTTTACCATTAAAATGCCTACATAATTCATAATGCTATATGATTTCAATTGTATATATTACTAATAACTAAATCCTAAAACACACTATGTACATGAAATAAAAAACAAACAGGCTCCAATTAAGAACCCTAAATAATAGCATAAAAATAATTGTAAATGCTCTTTTTATTTTCCCTTTATGTTGCTTTCTCACACTCTTTTTCTAAGGAAGATACATTATATGACGTAGTGAGCAAAAGGTAGCATTGCATGCTACAAAAACCTAGATACGTGTCCTTTCATTTTAATCTTTAAAACTCTCTGGGGCCAAATTATCAAGCTCCAAATGGAGCTTGATGCCCCTGTTTTCGCGCGAGCCCTTAGGCTCGCCGGAAACAGTAGTTATGAAGCAGCGGTCTAAAGACCGCTGCTCCATAACTTGTCCGCTGCCACTGAGGCTGCAGTCTTCAATCTGCCCGATCCTATACGATTGGGCTGATGGACACCCCCTGCTAGCGGCTGATTGGCCACGAATCTGCAGGGGGCGGCATTGCACAAGCAGTACACAATAACTGCCTGTGCAATGATTAATGCCGACAGCGTATCATCTCCACTCGCACTTTGGTAAATTGGCCTTTCTGTGTCAAAAATCCAGAAATACTAAGAACTTCTTAAACTGAGAACTGAACTCTAAAATGACCCATGACCTTTTTTTTTTTTTCTCTCATACTAGAGTCACACTATGAAATCTGTCCCTCCAGTAACTCTTCAACTTAAGTTACTGTAACAGACCAGCAGTCATTTTGAAAAAAAAACCTATACAATATTATTATTATTATTATTATTATCATTTATATGTATAGTGCTGCCATGTGCTGCAGCACTAGCTGAATATTTCGGTTAAAATCAATGTATTCAGAACGTTTGAAACGGCATCATAAATATGTCATATCTGAGCAAAAACGAGTTCATACAGGTTTCAGTTAAAAGGAATTCAAATGAAATTTGAATTTAAATTTATGATATATAAATATTTTTTCTGTAATGTATGATTTTAAATTGTGTATTAAACATTAAACATATTATACTAAATACATTCACATAGGAACAACATATGTTTGAAAAGTATAGCTCTATGTTTGTACATGACATATCAAGAAAGCATTATTCTGTATTAAAGTCTCAAGCAAGTTATTTTAGTCATAGGGGTCGATTTATGAAGCAGCGGATGCTGCTGCTGACCCACTCTGCTTCAGGTCTGCCTGAAGCGGAAGTTAAGAAGGAGCGGTCCTAAGACCGGGGCTCCTTAATTTGTCCGCCACCTCCGAGGTGGCGGACAGCAATCAGCCCGATCGGAAACAATCGGGTTGATTGACATCCCCTGCTAGCAGCGATTGGCTGCGAATCTGCAGGGGGTGGCATTGCACCAGCAGTTCACCAGAACTGCTAGTGCAATGATAAATGCAGACAGCGTATGCTGTCGGCATTTATCGATGTGTGACGGACATGATACGCTACATGGTATCATGTCCACCCGCACCTTAATAAATTGACCCCATAGAAGCAAAATTACTCATGACTACACCTACACATTCACAAATGATACATCATTTTGGTGATGATTGCAATATCATATCATAAGATAATTCACTTCAGTGTATATACAGTGATGAATACTTGACTGTCCATTGAAGGGGTCTTATTTAAACATGATGGATGTTTAAAAGCAGCCAACCTAGCCTGGTTAGTAAAGTCTTGTTCAGATAAGAATACAATTCTCCAAGCATAATAAAGCATTTTATTATTGCTCTTTCATGTCCCCCTTAAAATGCTTAAGGGTCTATTCAAGGTTATCACAAATCTTAATGGTCTTGGAAACAGAATTAAATATGTTTAATTATGTGAGGGTGATTATGTGATCCTTAATGGTGGGTTATGTTAAAGACTAAACATAAATTAACCCCTCTTCTTCAGGACTACCTTCAAAACACCTTTTCAGCATTAATATCAAGTATGCATTTCACAAGACTTATGCAAAGTATAAACATGTGTAGGATCTATACTATTTTGCTAAAAACTGATCAATATAGTGTTGAAACAAAAGGGTATACTTTGAGAATCTATTCACAAATATTTACCCTTATGTTAGTAAATAATTTTATTTGCATAAGAGGTGCTATATCCACCATATAAGACCAACGTCTACAGTCGTTTTTATCTACGCTTTAAGTTCCATGTTAATTAATACTCCCATATCTCTCTCCAAAAACACCCAGAAATCTCCTCTCCACTGAAAGCTTCCTCTGTCAAAGTTCTCTGTGATTGTTTCTATATGTGTGTACATGAATAGGTTTTAAGCACGTATCTTGCTAAAACTGCATATAGAAGACTCTAAACTATATTTTTGATTTTTTTTCCATTTATTGAAGCAGTGAACTTTTTTCTTTTTTTTCCATATACAGAGCCCTCCCCCACACAGAGACTTTAATTTTTTCTCAAAACAAAATATATTAGCCTAGATTACAAAAGGAGTGTAAAAATATTTGTGCTATTGAACGCTAGCTGCAATTAAGTGAAATCAATAGAGATGCAAGGACAACAGCACTAAAGCCGAAGGTACGTTAAGAAATACTTCAAATGCATGCTGCTCCTTAATTCATGATGAATGACACCACCTGCTAGCGGACGATTGGCCGCAAATGTGCAGGGGGCGGCATTGCACAAGCATTTCACAAGAAATGCTTGTGCAATGTTAAATGCTGACAGCGCACGCTGTTGGCATTTAGTAATGTCGGGCAGACATGATCCGCTACAGTGGATCATGTCTGTCTGACGTTTGTTAAATCTACCCCCAAGTCTCAGGTCATGCTAACTTTTTCAGCACTGTTATGTGTTGCTCTCAAGCAGAACACATAACTTTCAGCTTGCAATATTCACTCTGTCGCAATATCCATTGAAAGTAGAGGGCTTGCGAGCTAACCAGAATCCATGTTAAACCTACAGAGCTAAACTCAAAAGAAGGTATGAACATTTTACATTCCAATTTTCTTCACATAGAAGAGAATGTTCTTTATATATATATATATATATATATATATATATATATATATATATATATATATATATATAGGAACAGACGTTTGCACTCACAGGTCTTTTTTTAAACTTTTAATGTGGAGCGTTTTCGGGGTATTATAACCCCATCATCATACCCCGAAAACGTTCCACATTAAAAGTTAAAAAAAAAGACATGTGAGTGCAAACGTCTGTTCCTGTATTCTGCCATGTCTTTGCACCCAGGCTGTTGGCATTTGGTGGGTTAAGCTGGAAGATGTATATTATATATATATATATATATATATATATGTCAAGAAGAGAGAGAACAGCACTCCTGAGATAGAACAAAAGCTAGAATAACTTCCATGCCTGTTCATTTCAATTACAACTCAGGGTGCGCGTTCTTTTATTACACGTTGATGCCCTTCCAAAGAGAAAAAATATCATGTAGCATATCAGTCTGATCCCGCCCAAAGACAGTCCAGCGCCGAAATACCAGGAAATTCTCCTCTGAACAAGAGAAACAACAACCCCAGACGATAGCTTCGGCCTTTGTGGGCCTCATCAGTGAGGTGCAGTTGCATCTCTCTAGGGGCATGTGTGCAAGGAGTCCACGTCTGGTTCCCCCCATTACCCATATATATATATATATACATGTACATATAAATATATATATAATTCAACAATAGTAGGTAAGCGCTGCCTAGCAAAACTAAGTCACAGTACATAAAAGCACGAATGCACAAATGTATTAATAACACATAGAGCATATATAGTACATAAATAGCCCAAATGTTCTAGTTTTCTAATGCTTACTCACAAACAGTGTGAAAGCATAAATATATAAATGTATAAATAAATAAAAGAATAAATAAATGAATGACATATAGAGCAAACGAAAGTTCAAAGAAGTCATATAAGCCTTTGAAACATGTTAGGACTGTTTTGCTGAACTTTTATCGAACTGCCTATTTCCTTCTAGACTGCCATTGATTTGTGTGGAGGTCTGATGTTGGACCGCCACTTTTTTATATGCTGTGCCCTATACTATTACTTATGCGTGGGTACTATAAGTTTTAACTTTTGTTATATTGATACCTCATACTAATTGAGGTTGGCTCATGTGAGTAGGTTTCTACTGATTATGTGTTGTATAGTTTTATAAAGGGTAATACACTATCTATGTTTCTCTTTGTTTTCTATGTGAGCTCTCACAGAGTTTACACACAGCTCCAGCACCTACCAACAAAAGTGAGATTGAAAATTTTTTCTTCTGCTTCTGGGACTCCAAGAGTCAGGAAGGATTTCTTTGCACAGTGATGTGGCTAGCTTCACAGGCAGTGAGATATACTGGTGGTTACGTCTGTACTTACCTCATAGTGATTGAGGCAGGGGCGTATCATGGCCTAGGCCAACACGGCCCATGCCTAGGACGGCAGATTTTGGAGGGCGGCAAACACCATTCACATAAGGCTTGATTGATTATCCCAGGCACGCTTGTGCTGCGCACATTGAAAAGACTGAAGAGACTGAGATGCATATTCATTTGAAGGTAAGTGTCCCCCACTTACACCAATGGTTTTTATTGTCTACTCAGTGATTCAGTCTCTCAACAAATTAGTGGCTGTGCTGCAGCAAGTCGGTTAATTTACTTTATGCACAAGTTCAACATCACCATGCCATGAATTGGCACAGCATGAGCAATGTAGCCGGCCTCACAGATCAGTCAGTGTAATGTAATAAAACTGGAAGTCACAGCGCCATAAGAAAAAAATTAGTGGCTCCCGGTCCCGCCTCCAGCAAAGGGAAGAAGAAACTATATAAAGTTAAAATGAAGTGTTTATTCAAGTACAGACTGTACTTGAATAAAGATGATAAATTAGTGCTCTGCTTTTAATTTAGACCTCTCTGGGTGAGATTACAAGTGGAGCGCTAATTGCCCATTTACGGGTGCACTTTAAATAACCAGCCATTACAAGTGGTTGGTTAATGCTCCCGCAAGCTTATGGTTCCACTTTGCGCTAATGTTAAAAAGTTGCCCCAATTGCACCCCAGATAAAGTGGACAGTCATTTAAGATAAATAAAAAATATGAGCATTTTTATTTTTGGAATTTTAAAACTGCATGAAGATGTTATAAGGGGTTAAAGTGAGGGGATGTGGGGTATTTGAAAGTGCCTTTATATATGGTGAATGGGGACTGTGTTCTTACTGTAAATATATATGTATATGCTTATATACACATACATATATATATATAAATATATATATATATATATATATATATATATATATATATGTGTGTGTGTTAATATGTGTATATACACACATAAACACATAAATATATATGTATACATTTATAGACATATTTTTATTGTACTACCCAATGCTGCACAAATTGCTTCCTGCGCTGTGCTAGATGCGTTGCTGTGTCTCACAGCATGAGAACGAGGCTCCCAATTGGAGCCTATGGAAGCGCGCTCTTGTGAGCGGCAAGGCTTTCAGGCAATGCAAATGCAAGGTTGCGTTCGCATTGCGCCTAACTTGTAATACACATGTATTTATGCAAAACATAAATACATATGTATATACAAATATATATATACTGTATATATATATATATATATGTATATATATATATATATAGAGAGAGAGAGAGAGAGAGAGAGAGAGAAAATAATTTTAAATGTTGTTGTGTATATATATATATATATATATATATATATATACTGTGTATGTATATATATATATATATATATATATATATATATACGTATATATATATAATGAATAAAATCTTGATTTAAAAATATTCAACTACATTGTTAAACATATTAATAAAAATTGCAATAAGCAAAGTGCCATTAAATCGCCCACATTCCAGTTTGCATTAGAGTTGAGAAATATTAAAAGTGCTTCAAATGCATATTAAATAAATGATCATTTGATATAATAGTGTGGACAGTCGAGTGTTTACAAGAGGAAATAGAGAAATAAAAATCCCTGGTGACAGAATGTGAGAAACCGTTTGATACACATTTTTCAGCAGACGAGTTAAAAAAAAATTAAAGCTGATGTAAATACCTTGATAGAGGATTACCAGAAAGAATTAAAGGATATCAAGCATCAGAAGTTTAGCCATGATGAAGAGGACTATCAATCAGTTTGTGTATACTGGTGGTCACGTGAGGACGACATGCATGACATCACATACAGGAAAATTCAACACAGCATGGAAGGGGACATGGCAGACTCCAAGGCAGCCCAACCAGGGTGAGTCAAATACAGTACCTCGTTTGGGGAAGATTTTTTAGGTTCAGGCTCCAAAGCGGATACCAGAGGGGCGGTCATAAACACTGCAAGAGTGGGAGAAACCCTGCAGCAGGCACAGACCCAGAGCAAACAGCCATTTTGTGCCCGGAAGAAATGAGAATCTGACCCTTGCCCCACTCGACAGACAACTTTACACAGCAATGAGAATATTATGATCAATATATCTAAGTACAAACTAATGCAAACCGAGACTGAGGTTTTAAGTAAAGGACTGTCATTTTGTCCCTCTAAGGGAGTTAACACATTTACTGTTGATAAAGATCTATACCGTTTTTTCAGATTGCTTAGATTAAAGGCTAATTTTTCTGCACATAGTGATTTGAATGAAAATGCTCATGTTAGTGAGGATGAACAGTCTTGCTTTAATGTGAAAGCTTTAGGATTAAAGAATAAATCTAAATTTGTCCCCAGTACCACAAACTCAGGGGTAGAAACTTTTATCAAATTTGTTCAGCAACACGTTAAATCACTAATAAAAAAAAAGCACAATACTATCCTGTGAAACATAACAAAAAATCTATAAAAAACTATCTATTACGATAAAAAGTACGGATAAGGGCGGTGCAGTGGTCATGTTAGACAGGGAATACTTTATACAGGAGATTTTAATCCAATTGTCAGATGGAGGTGTCTATCAGATTCTTGATGATGATTACCAGAGATTCAAAAGGAAATTAAACTTACTGTAGAGGGGGCAAATCATCACTAAGAATGTGGCAGCATTTCTCATTAAACAAGATCCTACCACACCAGTATTTTATACCCTCCCAAAGATTCACAAAAAAACCTAAAAGAACCCTCAAGGAGACCAATCTTTTCTGGTACAGAATCAGTTTTTTTAAATATAGCAATATTCTTAGATAAGATCTTAAACCCCTTAGCCTCTAAACAATTATCATTCTTAAAAGATACTGGTGGCTTTTTAGCAAAAGTCTGTGAGATGCCATGTAAAGACACTGACATTCTATTTAGTCTTGACATTGTCAGTTTATATACAGCCATTCCCCACGAAGCTGGCATACCGTCAACTTTGGAACTTATTGAACAAGAATCAACACTATCCCCACCCCAGTCTAAATTTATTGAGGATCTTTTGGGCATTGTACTTTGTTTAAATTATTTTTTGTTTCAAGACACATTTTATTTGCAAAAGAAAGGTACAGCTATGGGCTCCAATGTTGCCCCTCATACGCCAACATTTTTGTAAACCAATTTGTGAAAAAATATGTCTAAACTCATTGTCTATATCAGGAGAATTGTAGGATATGGCTTTGCTATATCGATGATGTGTTTGGCGAATGGGGGGGGATCATTGGAGTCCCTACAAGAGTATGTAGAACATTTTAATAATGCTACCAATAGCTTAAAATTTACTCTAGAATATTCCATAATAAAGGTGAACTTTCTTGATACTACTGGGTATAAACAAAATAATAGGTTAACAACAGACAACTATAGTAAACCAATGGGTCATAACACTTTGTTACATTTTAAAAGCTTTTATCCTCAAAGGGTTTTTAAAGCTATTCCTAAGAGTCAGTTCTGTAGGACGATCCGTAATGTAAAGGATGAGGATCTTCAAGATGTAAGATTAGACCAGATGTCAAAGAAATTTTTAGACAGGGGTTACCCAAAAGATATGGTTACACAGTGTAAACAAGAATCTCTAAATAGAAATCTGTCATTGAAGTAACCCGGATGTAAATAAGAACAGGTTCATTTTCTGTACAGATTTAAATGAATATAGTGACAGAATCACATTGGTTCTTAAAAAACATTGGTACCTTCTTGGAAAATCTCTACCTAATGTCATTGAATTCCAAAAACGACCCATACAGTCATTTAAAAGGGTAAAAAACCTTAAAGATACACTAGTACATGCAGACGTGGGAAGTAATAAACTGAGAGGTATAAATTATTTAACCACTCCTAAGAAAGGCACTTACCCATGCTTGGGATATGCACAATGCAACTCAATGATTAAAGGGAATTGTATCACTCAAATTAATGATAACTAAAAAAGGGAGATAGGTTTCTATACATGCGATACAGAGTATGTGGTGTATCTCCTTAAGTGCCCATGTGGGCATGGCTATGTAGGGGAAACCATTCGCCCCATAAAAGATAGAATCAGTGCCCACAAATCCAGTATCAGAAATAAAGATATGACATTGCCAGTGTCAGCCCACTTTACCATGGCAGGACATACAGTCAGCCAATTTAGGTTCCAGGTAATAGATCACATTCCTAAACTTAGGAGTGGAGGTAATAGGGAACTCTTTTTGAAAAAAATAGAGGTATGGTGGATCCATAATCTAGGCACCCTACATCCCATTGGCTTAAACAGGGATTATGATTTACATTTGTTTTTGTAAAGAAATGTTATGCATATATATTTGTTGTACTTATGTATTGCTGTTTTCTCCTAGATTTGATTAGACTGTGGGGGATATTTATCAAAGTTCCAAAAGCAAATACACCGGAATTCCGCAGCGTAATTGTTGCGAGAATGATCTGACCTAGTTATCAAAGCCTACAGACCAGCACATGTTGAAATTTGTGACGTAACATACGATCCGCCTGTCTCAATCCAACGCAGATCGATGCTTACGTCTTTGCATGTGTATTAGGTTGGTTTATTTTTTAGGTTAGGGCTTTGGGCTTGCAAAAGAGCTAAATGCCCTTTTAATGGCAATGCCCATCCAAATGCCCTTTTTCAGGGCAATGGGGAGCTTATTTTTTTTTAGTTAGCTTTTTATTTGGTGGGTTGGTTGTGTGGGTGGTGGGTTTTACTGTTGGGGGGGTTGTTTGTATATTTTTTTTACAGGTAAAAGAGCTGATTACTTTGGGGCAATGCCCCGCAAAAGGCCCTTTTAAGGGCTATTGATAGTTTAGTTTAGGCTAGGGTTTTTTTTATTTGGGGGGGGGCTTTTTTATTTTGATAGGGCTATTAGATTAGGTTTAATTAGTTTAAAGATCTGTAATTTGTTTTTTATTTTCTGTAATTTAGTGTTTTTATTTTGTGATTTAAGTAATTAATTTATTTAATTGTATTTAATGTAGGTAATTTAATTGTAGTGTAGTGTTAGTTGTTTTTGTAACTTAGGTTAGGTTTTATTTCACAGGTCAATTTGTCTTTATTTTAGCTAGGTAGTTATTAAATAGTTAATAACTATTTAATAACTATTCTACCTATTTAAAATAAATACAAACTTGCCTGTAAAATAAAAATAAAACCTAAGATAGCTACAATGTAACTATTAGTTATATTGTAGCTAGCTTAGGGTTTATTTTATAGGTAAGTATTTAGTTTTAAATATGAATAATTTAGTTAATTATAGTAATTTTATTTAGATTTATTTAAATTATATTTAAGTTAGGGGGTGTTAGGGTTAGACTTAGATTTAGGGGTTAATACATTTAATATAGTGGCGGGGACGTTGGGGGCGGCAGATTAGGGGTTAATAAGTGTAGGTAGGTTGCAGCGACATTGGGGGCAGCAGATTAGGGGTTAATAAATATAATGTATGTGGCGGTGATGTTGGGGGCAGCAGATTAGGGGTTAATAAGTATAATGTAAGTGGTGGCGGTGTCCGGAGCGGCAGATTAGGGGTTAATAAATATAATGTAGCTGTCTGCGATGTTGGGGGCAGCAGATTAGGGGTTAATAAGTGTAAGTTTAGGGGTGTTTAGACTCGGGGTTCATGTTAGGGTGTTAGGTGTAAACATAAAATGTGTTTCCCCTTAGGAATAAATGGGGCTGCGTTACTGAGTTTTACGCTGCTTTTTTGCAGGTGTTAGATTTTTTCTCAGTCGGCTCTCCCCATTGATGTCTATGAGGAAATCGTGCACGAGCATGACTTAAGCAGCGCTGGTATTGGAGTTTGGTATGGACCAAAATTTTGCTCAACGCTCACTTCTTGCCTTTTAACGCCGGGTTTGTAAAAACCCGTAATAGCAGCGCTGTAGGTAAGTGAGTGGTGAGAAAATACTGCTTGTTAGCACCGCACAGCTCCTAACGCAAAACTCGTAATCTGGCCGTATGTTTTGCTTTTTTTTTTTATTCTGTCTGGGTAAACACATAAAAGTATATGAAAAAGGCTTTTTTGAGGCATTTTACTAGCTTTTTGACAAAAGATATATGACCAAGTAAAATAAAACATGGCAGGTAATTGTTTTAATATTAATGATGACTGTCTGCATTGTTTTTCACATAACCCCAGATTATAATGTTTCTTCAACTGGAATCAACAATTTAATATAATTATATTATTAACAATTTTATGATAATCGATTATTTTTTTTACAATCATATGGAAACATGTATTTTATTTATGGATAACTGTATTTTATTAGTGATGTTAAAAAATTAAAAGTTTAATTTCAGCTATATTTTGAACTCTTTATAAAGGTAAAATTAGTTTTCATTTGGTTAAGGCTGCAGAGTGCAGACATAGGAAAGCCCAAAAATCCTGCAAGAGACCACTAGAAAAAAGTTTGTAGATGGCCTACTGGAATCCCACTTTTGAATTATCTTAATGATAAGAATTATTTTGCTGAAGAAAAGAAAAAAAAGTAGTGCAGCGACGGCAGCAAATTTAAATATATATGTATATGAGCATATACTGTACATATATATTTACTGAGAACACACAGTTCCCATAGACCACAATGTAAAGGTCAATTTCTCCCCCAAAATACTGCCTAGAGCAGTTATTTTATTAAAAAATAAATATGCTGCTATCTTTACTTTTTTAATAAAATAAACTACCCTGTATTTTTGGGGCACTTGGGGCACATTTATAAAATTATAAGCGCTAATTGCTACCTCAAGCTCACAATAGCAATAACAAGCCACTTGTAATGGTTGATTAAGTATCGTGAACCCGCAAACGGCAAATTTGTCCTTTGCAGGCACGCAATAATTTAGCACTCCACTTGTAATCTAACCCTAAATATATCTAAAAAATCCATGTGTGTTCTATGCACTAGTGTTGTCAATAATTGCTTGATATTACTTTGTGTAGAATTGAAAAATATTTCCATATAACTGAAAAAAAAAAAGCAAGTAATTTATGTATTTTTAGAATAGACTAAACGGCACATTTTAAAATGGATTATTACTTTCTGACTCTTTGTGTAATGATTTTTTCAGAGTATAATGACTATATTCAGACAATGATTACTGTGTATCAAGATCATTTAAATTGCAAAAGAGTTCTGTAAGTTTTTTTTCAGTAACAAAGAGAGAATGAAGAAATAGCATAACAATAATATAGGGCCAGATTACGTGTGGAGTGCTAATTAAGGCTTCGGCACAAGCATTAATTGCGCTAGAAGCTTTTTGCTCTTGTGCTAACCCAACAAGCGCAAAAAGCCGAACTTACAATATCGCCAAACGCGCAAACATATCATTTTTCACTTGTGTTCTTAATATACTAATAGATTGAATATGAAACAGTTTATTAAACCATTTACATCAAATAGCAAACAGTAAACATAAAACTGCTAGAGATTAAAAACATAGATTTAATTGAGGTATTTACAATTTTTGATTAATCATGAGTTGAGTAGGATGATTCGCACATGTCCTCCTCTTGCAATGATACCAATGAACAGCATGATAATGAGATGTCAGACCCAAAAAGAAACACGCAGAAGTTACAATAGCTTTCTTGTTTCTTCTTCTTCAATGGATGACCTTTAATAACATCCTAACTTGTCATTGTGAACTGAATAAATTGTATCATGTCCCTCTAGGTGATGGATGATCACTGGAAGAAGAGTGATATCTTCTAGACAAGTGTATTCCGATAAATGTAAAAACAACAACATTTGTGGTATTAATTGCATCCCTCTAAAAACAGTTAAGAAGCTGTTCCTTTAATGAAAAATTAAGAAATAGACTCATTCAACAAAAAATATTTTGTTGACTTATTTATGTAGTCTAAAGACTGGGGAAACCCTGAAAAGTTCAAATTTACACTATTCAAAAATGATTTAGCAATGTCTTTGTCAGTTTATTGATCCAGGTGGCAGCCAATAAGTATACAACTTCACTTTTATTTTTTGCAGATCCTGACCATACATATATACAGGTGGCCCTCGTTTTACAACGGTTCAATTTACACCGTTTCAGAATAACAACCTTTTTTCCCAGTCATATGACTGCTATTGAAAAGCATTGAGAAGCAGTGCATTTATTAAAATAGCCAGTAGGTGGAGCTGTGCGTTTGTGTTGCAGCAAAGCCAAGCAAGCTGAAATTAATCAGTTTAACCAGACCTGAGCTATCGAGCAGATTTCAAAGGAACAAGATCTTCCTGTCTATAAATCAGTCCAGATTGGAATGCATAGAAAGAACGGTTTGCAGAAAAATGCAAGTGAAGTCTGTGTTGTGTGATTATTTTATTAAGTTTATAATGCTGTTTAGCAAATGTTTTTGTTCATTTACCTTAGTTTATTTATATATTCTGTGTTGTGTGATTATTTTATTAAGTTTATAATGCTGTTTAGCAAATGTTTTTGTTCATTTACCTTAGTTTATTTATATATTCTGTGTTGTGTGATTATTTTATTAAGTTTATAATGCTGTTTAGCAAATGTTTTTGTTCATTTACCTTAGTTTATTTATATATTCTGTGTTGTGTGATTATTTTATTAGGTTTATAATTCATTTCAAAGCTTTAAAAATAATATATTAGGTGTTACTTATGACAATTTTGAGAGGGGCCTGGTACCTATCTCCCTCACTTCCCATTGACTTACATTATAAACTGAGTTTCAATTTACAATGGTTTCAATTTACAACCATTGCTTCTGGAACCTAACCCCGGCGTAAACTGAGGGCTACCTGTATATATATATATATATTTTTTTTTTATTTTTTTTTTATATATAAAGTTTTGTTTTTTTTTCTTTAATTTTTGTTAACTAACAAGTTTCATATTGTGGATATTGGACAATACTATGTTTAGTTTTTTTGGGGTTTTTTGCTTTTTTTTGATGAAGGATTTATCTGAATTTTTTGACATGCACATGTCTAATATCTGCATACAAAGAGAAGCGCTCTACCAGGAACAAACAACTCAGTAGCTTGTTCTATGATGAGTTACCACCTAGGAACAGTCTCTTTTAGCCCAGTTGTGTTTTCAAAGAGGAAGACTTTCCTGAAGTATATCAGTCTGATCCTGCCCGAGCGCTTCTCTCTTTGGATGAATGTGTATTATGACCCTAGGGAGGTCTTCCTAAGGGTGATTCGGGAAACCAGACATGGACTCCTTGGCCAATGTGCTTAGAGGAATATGGCTGTGCCTCACTAACGAGGCACAAAGAAGGCCCAAAAAATAATCTGGGGCAATAGTATTAAGATGGGGGGTGCTCACTGTTCTAACATGGAAGTTGTACAAAGGGAGAAGGAAAGATGGGCAGTGTCTGAGCACTCAAAAAAGGGATATACCATTAGAAATAGTACTGAGGCAGGAAAAGACACCTAAAGGGGATATCATTTAAAACTTAACATTTATTGTGGACCAATATAAAAAATAATAAAAACACTAACTGTGTAAATGTGCATAAAACTTAGATTAAAAATCTAACATAGGAGTGAACGCCAGTAATACCAAAAGGTTCAGAATATAAGTCAAATAGAGGCAATGGCAAATAGGTGGTAACTTGCCATAGAACAAGCTAATGAGCTGTTGTTCTTCCTGGTAGAGTGCTTCTCTCTTTGTATGCATTTATATTTTTTCCCTGGGGAGGTATCCCTAAGAGGAATATGGCTGTGTCTCATTGACGAGACTCACAGAAGGCCACAACGATCATCTGTTGTCATGTTCCCTGGGGAGGTATCCATAATAGGAATATGGCTGCGTCTCACTGACGAGGCTCACAGAAGGCCAAAATAATTGTCTGGGGAATGCAAGCAATATGAGTAAATCCGTAAGTCTCTAGCTGCACAGATATGCAAGCAATATGAGTAAATCCATAAGTCTCTAGCTGAGCTGTTGTGCTGTAGCACTATTTAAACCTTATATCCTCTAACAATATCAACGGTGCTTAAGGTAAATGGCTATTATTAGATTGCTACTATTAGATCACATGTTAGTTCCAGAGTTAGCTTGCTTATTAAAAACACTCAGAGTGTTAATGGGTTCTCTGAGTTTTTTTAATAAGCAAGCTAACACTGGAACTAACATGTGATCTAATAATAGCGATCTAATAATAGCCATTTACCTTAAGCACCATTGATATTGTTAGAGGATATAAGGTTTAAATAGTGCTACAGAACAATGGCATAGCTAGAGACTTATGGCTTTACTCATATTGCTTGCATATCAGTGTTTTAAGATAACTTGGCAAATTCAGATATTGAAAGGTATTAAGGTTGCTATTATATATAAACTGATGTTTTTTCTAAAGTTTTTGCTGCCTATGAGTGCCACGAATATATAGAACGGCACAATATATGCCTCAGACCTACACACCCCATTGTTGGATTCATATACAGTGGATCTTTGGGATAAATTGAATAAGTCAGTGAGGCATAATAGTGGTTCACAACAGTGCTTATTGGCAGCTATAACAATTAATAAATATATAAATCTTACAGAGTGGAAAGGGCTCCAAAGTAAATATACATATGAATGTGTATATATGTATGTATTGCCTGGGGTTGCCGTGTTCAGAAAGGAATTGTCTGGTATTTCAGCCCTGGACTGACCTTAAAGGTTAAATCAGACTGATATACTACAGGAAAGTTCTACTCAGTAAAAAGCATTACATGTGGTAAATCGCTATAGACCAAGCTAACAAATTATTGAGCTTGTTGCATCGTTCCTAAGAGTGCACTTCTCTATGTGTGTATGTATATATATATATATATATATATATACACATACACACATATAAACATAAATACACATGTATACACATAAATACACATGTATATATATATATATATATATATATATATATATATATATACACATACACACATATAAACATAAATACACATGTATACACATAAATACACATGTATGTATATATATATATATATATATATATATATATATATATATATATATATGCATTATAGCCATTTCCATTCAAATACTTTGTCATATACTGTATACCTTTTAAATATTTATGGGAAATATTTTCAATTGAAAGTGTATTTATGAACTGTTAATGTTAATGTTATGTTTAATGCAAGTTTTTTTTTTTAGTCCTAACCCAAGGTCTTCAGTTGTGCTAAATTGACGAGCGCAAATTTAGTTTGTGCTCATGTGGTTACATTTACAGGTGGCCCTCAGTTTATGACGGTTCAATTTACGCTGTTTCAGAATAACGCCCTTTTTTCAATCATGTTACTGCTATTCAAAAGCACTGAGAAGCAATGCATTGATTAAAATAAGGGCAGGCCAGAAGGTGGAGCTGTCCGCTTGTGTTGCAGCAAAGATTAAAATTAATCAGTATAACAGACCTGAGCTATCAAGCAGCTTTCAAAGGAACAAGATCTAGCAGCCACTCACCCTTTTATCTTCCTGCCCAGCTGCTTGAATGTCAGGGTGCCTATAATTCAGTCCAGACTGGAATGCATATAATAGCTGCAAATGCTTGTGTTCCTTAAACTTAGTTTGATGATACATTCTGTGTTGTGTGATTATTTTATAAGGTTTATAATGCTGTTTAACAAATGTTTTTGTTCATTTAACTTAGTTGGATGATATATTCTGTGTTGTGTGATTAATTTATTAGGTTTATAATGCTGTTTAGCATTTAAAGTCTTAATTTCAAAGCTTTAAAAATAATGTATTAGGTGTTACTTATGACAATTTTGAGAGGGGCCTGGAACCTAACTCCCTCACTTCCCATTGACTTACATTATAACATGGGTTTCAATTTACAACGGTTTCTATTTACAACCATTCTTTCTGGAACCTAACCCCGGCATAATTTGAAGGCTACCTGTACTTGCAGCTTGTAATATGCACAAAAGTTATTGTGCGCTAACATTAGCACTCCACTTATAATCTACCCCAATGTTAGTAATATATATTGATTATGAGTATACTGTCCTTCTAAACTGTGCAGTATTTAAGAAGAATGTGTGAGATATAATTTAGCAGCAGATACATCATAGGATGTAAAAATAAAGGATTTCATTATGACTACTCCTGATTCGTATGGTTAGTAATGAAGGCTCTGTCAAAAACCTCTCAAAGATTCAGATGAATTCCCCTTTGTTAACCCCCGGCGATCGGGTCCTCATAGTGACCGGCTTTGCCAGGGCTTCATGTTTTGCCCAGTGACGTCACGCACCATGATGTGATGACGTCACCGTGCAACTTTATTAAAAATTTACAATACACAGTATATGGAAAGGGGGCATGCTGCTTAGATGTCTGCATCTCAGGCATCTAAGCAGCTACAGACCCCCAAGACCCACCGTTGGAAAGGTAATTGCCTATCCTTTCCAACAGTGTAAGTCTTGGTGATCTGCAAAAAAAATACAAAAGTAAAAAAAAAAAAAATTTTTAAAAATAAAAATTACAAAAAAAACTTAAATCACCTTAGCACCCAGGTGGGAAAGTGCTTAACACTCAAAGGGTTAATTGGTATATGGTTTTTTTAAATGTGGGGAAAATAGAAGCACCTTCAGTAGAAATATGAAGATGTAGAGGAAATAATATATTGTCAACTGTAAAATTATATAGTTGTAGATATAGAAAAATATTACTGAGACTACACTTATTTTTCCTCTTGCAATTAATGATATGTTATCTTGGGCTCAGATAAACTCATATAGATATGATTTGCAATGGTCATGTAATATTAGGTAATATTACAATTTGATGTATATACACTTTATAATTATTTTGTAAATCATTTTGTAGAATGCATTATTAGTGCTGCTTCATTGAAGTTCTAAAGCTGCACAGAATATTTTCTTTTTATGCCATTTCTTTTAGGAATTAATCTTTTTAACATAGATACATTTTAACATACACACATCTGACAATTTTATTGAGAATTTGTATCAGTACAATTGCTATTTTTTCTGTCATTTTATACAGTATATAATAAGTGTGTTATGTTTTATAAAACTATAATCGATTAATATGAAATTATTTTATTTTTATTTATGCACTCCAGTTCTGAAATGCAATTTTTTGTTTCAAATGTCAAATGTATATTTTTATGAATTATTGTAGAACAATATGATAAACTATAAATCTATGGGTTTGATTCCAATGCTTCCAATCTTGCTTATCTAACCCCGCTCCTCGTTTTTCAAGTTCTAAGAGATCACAAAACAAGGGATAAACTAATATCTATGCTGGGAAAAGTTCAGATCAGATCTGAACAGATAGCGGGAAAAATATACATACTATGCATGGAGCGCAATGGCTTCAGTGATCACAATCCTCCCAAACACGGGTTTTGTACTTGTTTCAGTTGTTGAAATAACAAAAAACTGGACATATTGGGGGATATTTATCAAAGCATCAACTGATAATATGCTGGAATTCTGTGTAGTTAACAAAGCATCAAGATTGTCAAATGTTGAAATGTGTGACAAAATATACACTCCCGCGATTTCAATCCGACGCAGATCGATGCTTGCGTCATTACAGATGTTTCAAATTCCCATTCAACTCTGTTTGATCCTTTTTTACAATTTATCAAACATTTGACAGGTACGCTCGCGTCTATTCCGAAACAGCATACCTAGTTTTCAATCCGCCACCCTTGAGGCCATGGATGCCATAGAAAACAATGGAAGTCTGAAAACACAGAAAGCTTATGTTCGATGCTGAAAGAGAATTTATTACATAATAAAAGTAAATTAGAAACTTTATTAAAATTGTATACCCTTTCTAAATCAAACAATATTATTGCTCCCCATTTGGTGCACTAGTAGATATAGGGATACAAATGAAAAATAAATTACTACTTATGAATTATTTTACAACTTTGTCTCTCATTACAAAGCAAGGGGACAATATTATTTCTCTAAATTTGTTGCAAAGTTTTGCCCAAGCTTGTTGCACTAATAGATATAGAGATAAAAATGAAATAAATATACAACATAATATAGCTAGCTTCCTTTTTATTTTTTTGGAAAAATCTAATTGCACCATGTTTAAACCATGTAATACAAGTCCCACTCTCCCCTTCGCACCAAATTTGCTGCAATACTTTTCGCACCAATTATGACGCAAACTCCTAAACAATCCACACACTAGTGAATTTTTCAACCACTTTTGATTGGAATATGCATAATAACATGATTGATGACATCAGCCAATCTGATTCAAATATACATTTTAAACTATCACTAACGAATCAAATTGCTTGATACTCGATAACTCATCAGAACTTGTAAGTGCCATTTGTTACATTGTGTATTATACTTTGAAAGTATGTATATGTGAAATTAGTATTAAAGATAAACATTGATGCTGACATTAGGACACGCAGTGTAATACTTTATACAATGATTTTAAAATTCAAATTGATGTTTGATTCAATATAATCTTAAGCTGATAGTTCAAAGGGATAGCCCACCTAACTTTAAACTGTCATGATTCAGACACATCAGAAATTAAAATCACCTCTTTACTGTCATGCTATTTTCAGTGTATTTCTTCCTTCTCTTGAATTTATTTTTCAGTAAGAAATGTCATCTTATATGCCAGCCCATTTTATAACACCTGTGTAGGGGTGGTTTTTAAAACTAGATTGCAATCAGGAGGTATTGCACAGGTACAGAGAGAAAACTGTCCCAGCTCTTAAAATATCCATTGATTGCAAAGAAATACATATGATACCCTGATTACATGTTAAATTCACAATTATTCATGCTCCAATACATTTGCACTATATACAGTACACATAGGGGTATAAATAAACACAGAGAAATGAAAGACAACATTGTTTAGAACAAATAATGGAATTTAGGGACATGTAAATATGTTTGCAAAATATTTCTGAGTCTGACATAGCACACACACACACACCACACACACACACACACACACACACATATATATATATATATATATATATATATATATATATATATATATATAAAAGCATGTGCAAAGATATATGTACAAATTCTAGCATTAATAATCATTTATAAAAAAAACATGAGATAAAAGCATATCATGACTTCTAGAAATACAAATACACATTAATTTATCTGAAAGTATCATATAACAAATAAATATAAAAATAACTTTCTATGAGATTTTGTTTGTTCAGGTATAAATGTAGCTATTTCTTAGACATTAACAGATGAAAAATAAAAGATTAGCTTTAGAGACATGTGCTTGTTCATGGACAGTAATGAAATACTATAAATAAAGTTGGGAAAAAAACAGAAAATTACTGCGACATCGATGATTGTTAGTTAACAACAGTCCTATGGCCATCGCGCTGTACTTGACAAGCGTGTTTTTGATGTTTTTTTTATAAGGGTATCGTATGTGGATCTGCGGCGGTGATGTCTGGCGAGCGTATTGACACAGGCGAATGCACTGAGATTGACGCTTTGATAAATATCCCCCTTTGACTTGTTTTCCTGCATTCCAAGAGGATTTGGAAAATTTATATTATCTTTTTCATGTTCAATATACTCTGAAACAGCCATATATGACATTTTAGATTTATATATCAATGTATGTCTTAGATTCTTTAAACTTATATTCAGCAGTATTGTATAGTCCCTCTTTAGAGCTGCACTCTAATGGGAGAGTCATGGTCCACAAAGAATTGAGAAATGGCGACAACTAATTGTTGAAACGTACAAATCAGGAGAGGGATATAAAAGTAAATTGAAGGCACTGGATGTACTATGGAGCCCTATCAAAACTATTATCAGTAAGTGAAGAAAATGTGGCACCACAGAAACATTGCAAAGATCAGGACAACCCTCCGAAGTTGATGAGAGGAGGAGGAAAAAACGTATCAGGGAGGCTACCAAGATGCCAACAGCAACACTGAAAAAATAGGAATTAAAAACTGAAAAAATGGGCAAAAAAAAAAAAAAAAATGTTTGCTGTTTTCTTGAAAACCATTTCTACATAACTAGTGTAGCGAAATAAAAATACCTCCAGATAAATTCTATGGGGTCTATTTATGTAGGTGTGGACAGACATGATCCGCTCTAGCGAATCATGTCCACCGCACATCGATAAATGCTGACAGCATACGCTGTCTGCATTTATCATTGAACCAGCAGTTCTGGTGAACTGCTGGTGCAATACCGCCCCCTGCAGATTCGGGGTCAATCAGCCGCTAGCAATGGGTGTCAATCAATTTGATCGTATTCGATCAGGCTGATTGCTGTCCGCCACCTCAGAAGTGGTGGACAAGATAAGGAGCAGCGGTCTTAAGACTTCTTAACTTCCGCTTCAGTCTGGAACTGAAGTGGAGAGGGTCGGAAGCAGAATATGCTGCTTAATAAATAGACCCCATTATGTTGTCCTGATTTGAGGAATACCCCATTAGTCTAGGTTCCTAAAATTTGCTATGCTTAGATTGTAAGCTGCATAGCGATCACCTAATGCAAAACTGGAACAAAAAAAGTATGTATTTATAGAATTTAGACACCCCATGGCCCATGGGTATTTACCTGTAGCCAGATTAAAAGTAAAGCGCTAATTAATGCTCCCACTCAAGCTTTTTGCGTGGGTCAGGTTGTGCTCGTATTTTAAGTTGAAAGTAAACAGTTTTCACTTGCTGGCTAAACCAACAAGTGCAAAAATCTGAACTTATAATATTGCATGCGCATTCACGTATTTGTTCATAGAAGTCCATGGAGTGCACAAACCCAATCGCATGTTATCATGTGTGCTAACCCGACATGAAAATATGAATATTTCACATTTTAACGTTCTTCACATAGAAGAATATGTTCTATTTGTTCATAAATAAATATTTCTACATATATATGATTTTTTGTACAATATATATCTATACCAAATATATATATATATATATATATATATAAATATACACATGATTATATATAAGTATATATACATACAGATATATATATATATATATGAATATCTATTTTAAAATACTTAGAACATGTTCTGCTATGTCTAGAAAATTGGAATGTGAAATATTTGTAATAAATACATAATTAATTAAAATCTTTATTAAAAATGAATATAGCTTAAATATGTTTTTTCATGTTTTCATCTACTTAACTGCAAAGGGCTCCAATGCATATATATATATATATATATATATAGAATCCAAAAGTAGAGAAGGCGCTCAAATAGAAAGGAATATGTTGCTGAAAGTGCTCAAAAGAGCAAATAAAGTCGAATTCCAGGCAGCTGGGTATGTAAAAAGAAGAACTTTATTCCAAAACGTTAAAAAGGACAAAACCAGGATGTCCTATACAGAGCCAGCAGTGACTCTAACAATCAGGCAAGTGAGCTGATCCCCATACGTATATATAAATATACTGATCCAAGGAGAGAAGTTGCGCTCAAGCTTGTAAGATTCTTGAAGAAAGAAAGGCACTCCAGGCAAGATGTAAAAAGTAAAAACAACTTTAATTCCAAAAATGACTAAAAGAAGGACAAAATAGTGTTGTCCAGCAAAGAGCCAGCAGTGACTCCAACAATCAGGTTGATGAGCTGATCCTCACGCAGACATGTTTTGTGCGTTTGCGCACTTGATCACTGCTTACCTGAGGATCAGCTCACTCACCTATTTATGACTAAGCTAATTACCAGAAATTTACATACTAGAAACCTGATTGAATACCTGGCATTGTGATCTTTTTTGTTACACAAACAATACATATATTAAGTATAGATCTACATGAAAAATGTGTTTAGATCCATTCAATTGTAATAGTCGGTATCCTAATATTTTATTAGTATGACAATCTCAAGAAGTTTAGTTCACATTATATATAGCAATTCTTAAAATCAATGGTCAGATTATTTCCAGTCATGTACTCCCAATATTATCCCTTTGTATTCTTTTTATGCTTATTCTTAGTTACCGGTAGAATAATTAAAGTAGCCCGTCTTGTGGATACAGGTATTCAATCAGGTTTCTAGTATGTAAATTTCTGGTAATTAGCTTAGTCATAAATAGGTGAGTGAGCTGATCCTCAGGTAAGCAGTGATCAAGTGCGCAAACGCACGAAACATGTCTGCGTGAGGATCAGCTCATCAACCTGATTGTTGGAGTCACTGCTGGCTCTTTGCTGGACAACACTATTTTGTCCTTCTTTTAGTCATTTTTGGAATTAAAGTTGTTTTTACTTTTTACATCTTGCCTGGAGTGCCTTTCTTTCTTCAAGAATCTTACAAGCTTGAGCGCAACTTCTCTCCTTGGATCAGTGTACTCGGCTTCGCCTGTGGCGTGTGTGGCAGACACGCCTGAAGTTTGCAGCCTATCGCTTGGATTCATTTAGGGGGTGTGTCCCCCGCCCACTCTCCTGTGTGCCGGGTCGTCCATTCTCACCGAACGCTCAGGAGGAGCGCAACTAACAGTGACTATTCTGGAACTGTATATATAAATATATATATATATATGTATATATATATATATATATATATATATATGTATTATGTGTGTACACGTACACATACAAATACACACACATATATATATATATGCAGTATATATATATATATATATATATATATATATATATATACTGTATATATGTATATATATATATATATATATATATATATATATATATATATATGTATATATATATATATATGTGTATATATATATATATATATATATATATATATATATATATATATAAAAGCAATAGCTGTGGGATAGGCACTGTCACTTCCTCAACAAATGACCAGGGTGTCAGGAACAGTGGTTATCAATATTACAAAGTAGATCCTCACTCACTGGACTTTGAAAAACAAAACGTGGTTTTTTGTTGTGAAGTTTCAGGGATCAAACCATCCCCTTCTTCAGACCAAACAGAAGTGAAAAATACCCCCGGAAGTGACATCATAAACAACACATGTGGTAATCACAATAGTAATATAAGTAAAAAACAATGTATATAATACATAAATGCATAATCAAATAAAGTGAATAATCAAATAGAATGATATGCTGTATGACAGTGATAATTATGAGGCATCAACACATATTATGAATGCATATGCTTGATACAAACAATAGATACTAACGATATTACTACATAGTATATCCAAATTCTCACAATGTGTGAATGTATATTTGGCATCCCTCATATCATGCAATAAACATCAGTGCTTACACTACCCTCTATAGTCTCAGAACTAATGTTTGGTTATATATTGGTAAAGTGCAACTCATATACTGCCAATTAGCATTACATCTAATAGAGAGCTGACAGGTTATAGTTATATTCTCTATTACCTCCGTTGTGGACACAGTGCACTATCGTTTGTGTTCATACATAAAAGAGCAAGCAACTCATAAGGGGATCCACCCCACAGTGCTCGTTCACAAACATCGTTAGAGAGCTGACAGGCTGATCATAATTAAAATGCATATTGTCTCCATTGCAGTGTAAATGCACATCCTGAAGTATACATACATTCAATAAGGAGCAACCAGCTCAAAGGGGGATCCGCACAACAGCATATGCTCATGAACATCATTACATGTATTAATTTTAAACTTTACCTTAGTAAAACTAAACTTTACCTTAGTAAATTCGAATTAGCCAATAGAATGAGAGCTGCGTAAATCCTATTGGCTGATTTGAACAGCCAATAGGATTTTAGCAGCCATAATTCCTATTGGCTGATTCAAATTCTTCAGCCAATAGGAATGCAAGGAATGCCATCTTGAATCACGTCCCTTGTATTGAAGATTCAGTGTACGGCAGTGACCGTATGAAGAGGATACTCCGGGCCGGATGTCTTCAGGATGGATCCGCTCTGCGCTGGCTGGATGAAGATAGAAGAGGCAGCCTGGATGAGGACTTCGGTGGCTGGATGAAGATAGAAGAGGCCGTCTGGATGAAGACTTTTTGCCGCCTGGATGAACACTTCGCCGGGATGAAGATCCTTCAAGCGGGACTTCAAAATCTGTAAGTGGATCGTCAGGGGGTTAGTTAGTGTTATTTTTTTTAAGGGTTTATTGGGTGGGTTTTATTTTTTAGTTTAGGGTCTGGGCAGTAAAAGAGCTAAATGCCCTTTTAAGGGCAATGCCCATACAAATGCCCTTTTCAGGGTAATGGGAAGCTTAGGTTATTTTAGATTTTTTATTTGGGGGGGTAGATTTGGTGGTGGGTTTTACTGTTTGGGGGGGTTGCTTGTATTTTTTTTTTTATAAAGATAAAATAGCTTGATATCTTTGGGGCAATGTCCCAAAGCCCTTTTAAGGGCCATTGGTATTTTATTCTAGATTAGGTTTTTTTATTTTGTTTTGTTTTTTATGCGTATTAGAATAGGAATATTTTTTTTATTTTTGATAATTTGATTGTTATTTTGTGTAATGTATATTTTTAGGGGCTGTTTTTTTTTTTTAGCAAAAGAGCTGTTAATCTCAGGGCAATGCCCTACAAAAGGCCCTTTTAAGAGAACTTGGTAGTTTGAGGGGTGGGGGTTTGTATAGTGTTGGGGGGTTTGTATTTTTTTGGAGTAAAAGAGCTGTTTATCTCAGAACAATACACTACAAAAGGTCCTTTTAAGGGCCCTTGTTAGTGTTGGAGGTTGGAGGAGTTTGTTTAGTGTTAGGGAGTGTTTGTATTTTTTTTGGAGTAAAAGAGCTACAAAAGGCCCTTTTAAGGGCCCTTAGCAGTTTATTCTAGAGTAGGTTTTTTTATTTTGGGGTGTGTTTTTTAAGGGTATTAAAATAGGATTAATCTCTATTTTTTGGATAATTTTGTTTTGTTTTTTTGTAATGGTAGGTTTTAGTGTAAGGAAGGGTTTTATTTCACAGGTAAGTTTGTATTTATTTTTAACTAGGTAGTTAGTAAATAGTTAATAACTAGTCTACCTAGTTAAAATTTACCAGTGAAATAAAAATAAAACCTAAGCTAGCTAAAATATAAATATTAGTTATATTGTAGCTCGCTTAGGCTTTATTTCAAAGGTAAGTATGTATTTAGTTTTAAATAGGTATTATTTAGTTAATAATTGTAAATTTAATTCAGATCTAATTTAATTATGTTAAAGTTAAAGGGAGTTAGGGTTAGGGGTTAATATAGTTTAATTTATGTTGTTGCGATGTGGGGGGCTAGGGTTAGGTTTAGGGTTACGTTAGGGTTATGTTAGGGTTAGGGTTACGTTAGGGTTAGGTTTAGGGGTTAATATAGTTTAATAGTAGCTTATAGTTTAAGACAGCTGCCAGTACCCAAGAAGGCTACCAATAACTTAGAGGGGGTGGGTTAGAGAGCTGTTGGGGGGGGGGATCAGGGAGGTTGGGGGCTAAGGGGGGATCCTACAGAGCAGCATATGTAAATATGCTTAATTTAAAAAATTAAATAATAATCAAAGATAGCTTTTATTTTAGTACTGGCAGACTTTCTGCCAGTACTTAACATGGCGGGGACAATTGTGGGGTGGGGGAGGGAAGAGAGCTGTTTGGGAGGGATCAGGGGGTGTAATGTGTCAGGTGGGAGGCTGATCTCTACACTAAAGCTAAAATTAACCCTGCAAGCTCCCTACAAGCTACCTAATTAACCCCTTCACTGCTAGCCATAATACACGTGTGATGCACAGCGGCATTTAGCAGCCTTCTGATTACCCTAAAGCAACGCCAAAGCCATATATGTCTGCTATTTCTGAACAAAGGGGATCCCAGAGAAGCATTTACAACCATTTGTGTCATAATTGCACAAGCTGTTTGTAAATAATTTCAGTGAGAATCCTAAAATTGTGAAAAAATTAAAAAAAATTTTTTATTTGATCGCATTTGGCGGTGAAATGGTGGCATGAAATATACCAAAATGGGTCTAGATCAATACGTGGGGTTGTCTACTATACTACACTAAAGCTAAAATTAACCCTACAAGCTCTCTACATGCTCCCTAATTAACTCCATCATTGCTGGGCATAATACACGTGTGGTGCGCAGTGGCATTTAACGGCCTTCTAATTACCAAAAAGCAACGCCAAAGCCATATATGTCTGCTATTTATAAATAAAGGGGATCCCAGAGAAGCATTTACAACCATTTATGCCATAATTGCACAAGTTTGTTTGTAAATAATTTCAGTGAGAAACCTAAAGTTTGTGAAAAAAATTGTGAAAAAGTGAACATTTTTTTTTTTATTTGATCGCATTTGGGGGTGAAATAGTGGCATGAAATATACAAAAATGGGCCTAGATCAATACTTTGGGATGTCTTCTAAAAAATAATATATACATGTCAAGGGATATTCAGAGATTCCTGAAAGATATCAGTGTCCCAATGTAACTAGCCTCTAATTTTAAAAAAAAGTGGTTTGGAAATAGCAAAGTGCTACTTGTACTTATTGCCCTATAACTTGCAAAAAAAGCAAAGAACATGTAAACATTGGGTATTTCTAAACTCAGGATAAAATTTGGAAACTATTTAGCATGTTTTTTTTGGTGGTTGTAGATGTGTAACAGATTTTGGGGGTCAAAGTTAGAAAAAGTGTGTTTTTTTCCATTTTTTCCTCATATTTTATAATGTTTTTTTATAGTAAATTAAAAGATATGATGAAAATAATGGTATCTTTAGAAAGTCCATTTAATGGTGAGAAAAACTGTATATAATATGTGTGGATACAGTAAATGAGTAAGAGGAAAATTACAGCTAAACACAAACACAGCAAAAATGTAAAAATAGCCTTGGTCCCAAACGATCAGAAATTGGAAAAGTGCTGTGGTCACCAAGGGGTTAAAAAGCCAATACTAGTGTGCAGATAAATACAAAGCAGATCTCAGGCATGCAATTTGCTGTTATGTGCTGATTGGGGTTATCATGTTGAGAACCGGCACTCTAGGACAAGGGTCCGCTGGCTATAGGGTGTAAAGCTCTGTTAGTGGTACATACTGTACTAATATGTAAGACAATCTGGCACTCCAGGACTATGTCTGCCAGAAAAGAGAGTTCCCTTAACCACATTCACAGAGCAAGCCTTGAATCAGATTCAGCAGAACGATTTCACCCAAAGTCCTGATGATGGATAGAGGCACAAGATAACTCCAATGCGATGACACCGTCAATTGTCAGAAACCTATAATTAAATTAGCAGAACAATTAGCACGACACACCGGGTCACAAGTTACAGGGTATCACTGACTGGCACCTGACATCATATTCAGACCAACTAGATACTGACCAGGCCTGGTCTTGCTTAACTTCCAAGATCAGATGGGATAGGGTGTATTCAGGGCAGTGTGACGGTGGATTAATATATGCATCTCTTAGTATGGATTTTGTTTATATAAGTAATAACATTGTTTCACTTTTTTGCTCATTAAATAATTTTTCTTTTTAGGTTTCTCTTTAAAGTGCGGGGATATCTAATATATATATGTATTGTATTTATGTTCCCTAAACTGGAGGGAACTATTCATCCTGAGCATTTAATACATGAAAGTTACTTTTGTATTTACATTGAGATAATTAGAAGGTGCTATCCTTGGGTATAATTTATATATATATATATATATTATTTAAATAAATGTGATCTTTTTTAACTGTATATTTTCACTGGGACAGAAGGGAAGGAACCAAGAAAAGCCATTGTTAACAAACAACGGCTTGTCATTTCCTGTCACAGTGATCACATGAAAATGGGCCACTTTTTTGAGCATCACTGGAGTTGCTCAATCATGAGGCATCCAGTGATTGGCCACTGAACCAGATACCATCATGCTTTTAAATTATACAATTACTGTCACTGGCTGTCACAGTGATTGTTTGCACAGTAACAGTCTCTCATGTTATGGAGGTACCCCTGATCTGAGCAAAAACAGGCATGCGATCACAGGGACACCCTTGTCTCTGCGGTCGCTAGCCTGGGGTGACCTTCATACTGCTATTCCTGCACTGCCTAACTTATGTGGCATGCATAAATATTGCAGTCTCGCTGCCGTCAGTATGCCCAGTATACAAATGTATTTTTTAACACGTGTCATAAGGTCCACTGTATCCAATTGCAAAACACAGACCTGGTGGCAGAGTTATGATGGCCTGAATAGGGCCATCTTGCCCTCTTTCCGTGCGAGCCTTCAGGCTCGCCGTAAACCGCAGTGGTCTTAAGACTGCTGCTCCTTAACTGTATCTGCCATCTCAATCTGGTTGATTGACAGACACCCCCTGTTAGCAGCCAATTTGCCACGAATCTGCAGGGGGCGGCATTGCACAAGCAATTCACCAGAACTACGCTGTCCGCATTCAGCAATGTCTGGCGGACATGATACGCTGCAGCGTATCATGTCGCCAGGCAATAATAAATCCTTTAGCCCATTTGTTATTTCAGTGATATGCATCCATTATCAGCAGTCCCGAGTGCTGTTGTGGGAAGTTGGAGACTAAATCTCATGTGAATTAACAATCTCGGCTGTGTTTGACTTGGAAAGATTGTGAATATTCACTGATTCATTTTGTTAATTAAATAAAATACTGTGACATTAATTTCCATTCTTCTAACATCGGGGGGGGGGGGGGTAACGGGAAAAATTGAATTTGAATGTGTTTGGGTAATAGGCATAAAACATTTGAAAAATATTTCCTCAAACAATGCAATATAACTATATTGTAAATATATGTAATTTAAACATACCAAATATATGGCACAAACGGCTAGATTACAAGTTGTGCATTAGGGCAAAAAAGCAGCGTTAAGAGGTCCTAACACTGCTTTTTTATGCCCGCTGGTATTACGAGTCTTGCGGGTTTAGGGGCACTGCACACTTCTTTGGCCTTACCGCAAAACGACTTACATAAACTTCAAGGGCGCGATCCGATATACGGCGTAGTTTGCGGCACAAGTGAGGGAACCCGCGTCGCCCGCAGTTTCAGATCGCATCTCGAGCTATCCAATATACGGCGCCGTCAGATGCTAACGTGCCGTAAGTCGGATAAACCAGCGATGTCTATAAATCTGCGCAAGTACAAATTTCTGGCGTCGCCAGTGACTTGCGCCACGTTAGAAACTGCCGGCGCCTACAAAACCTGACTAAAGTATGAAATCACCCGCACTGTCTAACACGCCTCCAAAACATAGCCGACACGTCTAACACGCCTCCCTAACATAGCCGGACACGTCTAAACCTCTATCCGCTATCCCCCCTCACTAGCCTAACAATAAAATATGTATTAACCCCTAAACCGCCGCTCCCAAACCCCGCCGCAACCTAATAAAGTTATTAACCCCTAAACCGCCGCCAGCTATATTAAATCTATAACCCCCTAAAGTGAGCCCCTAACACCGCCGCCATCTACCTTACCTACCCCCTAAAGTGAGCCCCTACCCCGCCGCTATCTATTTTAAAATTATTAACCCCTAATCTAATCCCCCTACCCCGCCGCCATCTATATTAAATTATTTAACCCCTAAAATACTAAACTATCCCTACCACTAAACCTAAGTCTAACCCTACAAATAGCCCTGAAAAGGGCTTTTTGCGTGGCATTGCCCCAAAGTAACAGCTCTTTTGCCAGCCCTTAAAAGGGCTTTTTGCGGGGCATGCCCCAAAGAATTCAGCTCTTTTGCCAGCCCTTAAAAGGGCTTTTGGCGGGGCTTTGTCACAAAGTAAACTGCTCTTTTGCCTACAATCTACATCCCCCTACACCGCGGCCACCTATAATAAATGAATTAACCCCTAATCTAATCCCCCTACAACGCCGCCAGCTATATTAACTATATTAACCCTAATTATATTAGGGTTAATATAGTTAATATAGTTATTATATTATATATATTAACTATATTAACCCTAATTATATTAGGGTTAATATAGTTAATATCGTTATTATATTATATATATATATATATATATATATATATATATATATTAAGTATAATAACCCTATCTAACTCTAACATCCTAACTAAACTCTTATTAAAATAAATCTAATATTAATATTATTAATTAAAATATTCCTATTTAAATCTAAATACTTACCTATAAAATAAACCCTAAGATAGCTACAATATAATTAATAATTACATTGTAGCTATGTTAGGGTTTATATTTATTTTACAGGTAAATTGTTAATTATTTTAACTAGGTATAATAGCTATTAAATAGTTATGAACTATTTAATAGCTACCTAGTTAAAATAATTATCCAATTACCTGTAAAATAAATCCTAACCTAAGTTACAAATACACTTACACTATCAATAAATTAAATAAACTACAAATATCTATCTAAAAATACAATTAAATAAACTAAACTAAATTACAAAAAAAAAAAAAACACTAAATTACAAAAAATAAAAAAAAGATTACAAGATTTTTAAGCTAATTACACCTATTCTAAGCCCCCTAATAAAATAATAAAGCCCCTCAAAATAAAAAAAATTCCCTACCCTATTCTAAATTAAAAAAAGTTCAAAGCTCTTTTACCTTACCAGCCCTTAAAAGGGCCTTTTGTGGGGGCATGCCCCAAAGAAAACTGCTCTTTTGCCTGAAAAAAACCCACAATACCACCCCCCAACATTACAACCCACCACCCACATACCCCTAATCTAACCCAAACCCCCCTTAAATAAAGCTAACACTACCCCCTGAAGATCTCCCTACCTTGTCTTCACCACACCGGGCCGAACTCCTCATCCGATCCGGGCGATGTCTTTATCCAAGTGGCAGCAAAGTCTTCTTCCATCCGGCAGCATCTTCCATCAAACGGCATCTTCAATCTTCATTCGTCGCTCCTCCGACGCGGAGCATCCATCCCGGCCGACCTCATTCGTCGTTCAGTCGTCGGCCGGGATGGATGCTCCGCGTCGGAGGAGCGACGAATGAAGATTGAAGATGCCGTTTGATGGAAGATGCTGCCGGATGGAAGAAGTCTTTGCTGCCGCTTGGATAAAGACATCGCCCGGATCGGATGGGGAGTTCGGCCCGGTGTGGTGAAGACAAGGTAGGGAGATCTTCAGGGAGGTAGTGTTAGGTTTATTTAAGGGAGGTTTGGGTTAGATTAGGGGCATGTGGGTGGTGGGTTGTAATGTTGGGGGGTGGTATTGTGTTTCTTTTTTTAGGCAAAAGAGCAGTTTTCTTTGGGGCATGCCCCCAAAAAAGGCCCTTTTAAGGGCTGGTAAGGTAAAAGAGATTTGAACTTTTTTTAATTTAGAATAGGGTAGGGAATTTTTTTTATTTTGGGAGGCTTTATTATTTTATTAGGGGGCTTAGAATAGGTGTAATTAGCTTAAAAATCTTGTAATCTTTTTTTTATTTTTTGTAATTTAGTGTTTGTTTTTTTTGTAATTTAGTTTAGTTTATTTAATTGTATTTTTAGATAGATATTTGTAGTTTATTTAATTTATTGATAGTGTAGGTGTATTTGTAACTTAGGTTAGGATTTATTTTACAGGTAATTGGGAAATTATTTTAACTAGGTAGCTATTAAATAGTTAATAACTATTTAATAGCTATTATACCTAGTTAAAATAATTAACAATTTACCTGTAAAATAAATATAAACCCTAACATAGCTACAATGTAATTATTAATTATATTGTAGCTATTTTAGGGTTTATTTTATAGGTAAGTATTTAGATTTAAATAGGAATATTTTAGTTTATAATATAAATTAGATTTATTTAATAAGAATTTAGTTAGGGGTGTTAGGGTTAGATAGAGTTAATATAGTTTATATAAATACTATAGTAACTATATTAACTATATTAACCCTAATATAATTAGGGTTAATATAGTTAATATATATAATGTAATAACTATATTAACTATAATATACTTAGGGTTAATATAGATAATATAGCTGGCGGCGGGGTAGGTAGATTAAATTAGGGGTTAATAATTTTAATATAGATGGCGGCGGTGTAAGGGGCTTATATTAGGGGTTAATACCATTAATATAGGTGGCGGCGGTGTAGGGAGGGCAGGTTATAGGGCAAAAGAGCTGTTAACTTTGGGGCAAAGCCCCGCAAAAGGCCCTTTTAAGGGCTGGTAATAGAGCTTATTACTTTATAGATATTAGATTAGGGGTTAATAATATTAATATAGCTGGCGGCGGTGTAAGGGGTCAGATTAGGGGAAAGATCAGGTAGATGGTGGTGGTTTTAGGGGCTCACATTAGGGGATAGATCAGTTAGATGGTGGCGGTTTTAGGGGCTCACAGTAGGGGATAGATCAGTTAGATGGTGGCGGTTTTAGGGGCTCACAGTAGGAGGTTAGTTTATGTAGATGGCGGCGGTTTAGGGATTAAATACTTTATTAGGGATTGCGGCGGGGGATAGCGGTTGACAGGTAGATAGACATTGTGCATGCGTTAGGTGTTAGGTTTATTTAGCAGCTAGTTTAGGGAGTTACGGGGCTCCAATAGTCAGCGTAAGGCTTCTTCCAGCTGCTTTTTGTGGCGAGGTGAAAATGGAGTAAGATTTCTCCATTTTCGCCATGTAAGTCCTTTCGCTGTATATTGGATACCAAACTGCGCTGGTTTGGTATACCTGCCTATGGCCCAAAAAACTACGGACGACAGCAGAAATATACGCGCGTAACTTCTAGGTTACGCCGTATATGTGATACCAAACCAGCGCAAATATTGGCGTCGCCAGCTTTTGCGGGCGACGATTTTTATCGGATCGAGCCCCAAGTCTTTTTTCTATGGAACTTCCATAGCGCTGATATTACAATTCTGTCCTAGGAGGCCAAAACGTGAGTGGTACACCCTCTCCTGTCAAGAGTCCTAACCCATTTAAAAGTCAGTAGTTAAGAGTTTTATGGTACAACGCTGTAACATAAAACTCATAACTAAAGTTCTAAAAAGTACACTAACACCGATAAACTACCTATTAACCCCTAAAACGAGGCCCTCCCGCATCGCAAACACTATAATAAAAATTTTAACCCCTAATCTGCCACCCCCAACATTGCCGACACCTACATTATATTTATTAACCCCTAATCTGCCTTCCCCAATGTTTCCGCAACCTACCTACATTTATTAACCCTAAACCTAACACCCACTAACTTAAATATAATTTAAATAAATCTAAATAAACATTGCTATCATTAACTACATTATTTCTATTTAAAACTAAATACTTACCTGTAAAATAAACCCTAAGCTAGCTACAATATAACTAATAGTTACATTGTAGCTATCTTGAGGTTTATTTTTATTTTACAGGCAAGTTTGTATTAATTTTAACTAGGTACAATAGTTATTAAATAGTTATTAACTATTTAATAACTACCTAGCTAAAATAAATACAAAAGTACCTGTAAAATAAAACCTAACCTAAGTTACACTAACACTATACTATAATTCAATAAATTAACTAAATTAAATACAATTACCTAAATTAAATTAAATTAGCTAAAGTACAAAAAAAAACCCACTAAATTACAGAAAATAATAAACAAATTACACCTAATCTAATAGCCCTATTAAAATAAAAAAAAACCTAGCCTAAACTAAACAACCAATAGCCCTTAAAAGGGCCTTTTGTGGGGCATTGCCCCAAAGTAATCAGCTCTTTTACCTGTAAAAAAAATACAAACAACCCCCCAACAGTAAAACCCACCACCCACACAACCAACCCCCCCAAATAAAATACTAGCTAAAAAAACCTAAGTTCCCCATTGCCCTGAAAAGGGCATTTGGATGGGCATTGCCCTTAAAAGGGCAGTTAGCTCTATTGCAGCCCAAAGTCCCTAACCTAAAAATAAAACCCACCTAATACACCCTTAAAAAAAACTACCACTAACCCCCTAAAGATCGACTTACCGGGAGACGTCTTCATCCAAGCCGGGCCGAAGTCCTCAACGAAGCCGGGAGAAGTCTTCATCCAAGCCGGGCGAAGTGGTCCTCCAGACGGGCAGAAGTCTTCATCCAGATGGCATCTTCTATCTTCATCCATCCGGTGCGGAGCGGGTCCATCTTCAAGACATCCGACGCAGAGTATCCTCTTCTTCCGACTACTAAAGCTGAATGAAGGTACCTTTAAGTGACGTCATCCAAGATGGCGTACCTTAGATTCCGATTGGCTGATAGAAAAAATTAAGGTAGAAAAAATCCTATTGGCTGATGCAATCAGCCAATAGGATTGAAGTTCAATCCTATTGGCTGATTGGATCTTCAATAAGATTGAACTTTTATTTCCCCATAGGAATCAATGGGGCTGCGTTACTGAGTATTACGCTGCTTTTTTGCAGGTGTTAGACTTTTTTTCAGCCGGCTCTCCCCGTTGATTCCTATGGGGAAATCATGCACAAGCACATTACACCAGCTCACCGCTGACTTAAAGGGACATTAAACCCAAAAATTTTCTTTCGTGATTTAGATAGAGAATGCAAATGTAAACAACTTTCTAATTTACTTCTATTATCTAATTTGCTTCATTCTCTTGATATTCTTTGCTGAAAAGCATATTTAGATAGGCACAGAACCTGCTGATTGGTGGATGCACACAGATGCCTCGTGTGATTGGCTCACCTATGCGCATTGCTATTTCTTAAACAAAGGATATCTAAAGAATGAAGCAAATTAGATAATAGAAGTAAATTGGAATGTTGTTTAAAATTGTATTCTCTATCTGAATCATGAAAGAAAAAAATTGGGTTTAATGTTCCTTTAAGCAGCACTGGTATTGGAGTGCGGTAAGGAGCAAAATTTTGCTCAATGCTCACTTCTTGTCTTTTAACGACGGGTTTCTGAAAACTCGTAATACCAGCGCTGTATGTAAGTGAGCGTTGAGACAAAACTGCTCGTTGGCACCTCACAGCCTCTAACGCAAAACTCGTAATCTAGCCGAAAGTAATTTTAAATGGTTTAATGCAAATATCTCTTAAATAATTTGCCCTTTTTTTTTTAAAATCATTATTATATCTGCTATTTCTTAAACTTTGCACTTTAATGCCATGTTCATTTCTCTACATATGACATGGGTAATGGGTGAAGAATCTGGTTATTTATGCGCTTTATGTATAATGGAAGTCCAGCAGAGGGATCTCTTGTATAATTAAATAATTGTTCTCACCCCTGAAATATTATATATGTAAGTTACCCAGCCTTACAAGCACCTAGATTACAAGTTTTGCACTATAGAGGGTGCAAAACAAACGCAACAAAGGTTGCGTTATTTCACCCTCCATAGCGCTGCCATTACAAGTTTTTAAAAAGCCGCCTTGTGCGTGCAATATGGTGGCGATGAGCTCCACACCTCACAAAATACAAGGGCTGCTTTGATGTGCTCGTGCACGCTTTCCCTATAGACATCAATGGGGAGAGAGTGTTAGAAAAAAACTAACACCTGAAGTGCGGAATGGCCACCTGTGTTTTTTGCATTTTTATAATTTTTTATTTTTTAATACATCTTTTATATATTTTTTATATTTTATTTTTACTAATTTTTTTCACACTTCCATTTATTATGACATTTTTGTTTTGTCTACCATCATGGATACCTAACACATGGACACTCATCTGGATAAATATTGTATAACCATTGCACCCTTTTTTTCCTCTATTTTTGTCTCCCATTTTTTCAACTTTTTTATGTGATCACATTTATTACAATCATTTTTTAATTTTTACATTTGATACAATTGGCCAATTACTGTTCCACTCGGTCACCTGATAATTGACATTGGGTTTTGGATTTACCTTTTACACCTAGCACTTCTTCACGACACCATTGGAGGATTCATCGCAATTTGACTTGGTATCAGAAACTCTTGAATCTACCACATTTTTCATTTTACATTCATTTTTTGTACTATCCAAAAAATTTTTGGACCTCACATACCTTTTTGATCACGTTCTTTTAAACCACATCACATGTTTTATCTTTGTTGTGAACATTGTTGTGAACATTTTTAGATTTTTATTGTGATTCTACTGGATTTTATCCATCATTCGCATTTATCACCATTATCAACCACAAGTTGGTTTAACGTCTGGTTTACTATAGAACACAGCATTATTTTATACATTTCTATACATCTATATAATGTTTGTATGTTTTTAAGCTACAGTCATGGATCCATGCACATAATATTTTTTACATTGTTGCAGTATTCTTATATATATTATATCTATTAAACATTTTTAAAACAATTTTACAGTATTTAGCAATCATCCAGTCCTGTGCCTTTTAAGCTTCTAGCGCTTACTCTCTGCTTTCATTCGCCTAGATTTAGAGTTTGGCGGTAGCCGTCAAAACCAGCGTTAGAGGCTCCTAATGCTGGTTTTTACCGCCCGCTGGTATTTGGAGTCAGTCATTAAAGGGTCTAACGCTCACTTTGCACCCGCAACTTTTCCATACCACAGATCCCCCTACGCCAATTGCGTATCCTATCTTTTCAATGGGATCTTTCTAACGCCGGTATTTAGAGTCTTGGCTGAAGTGAGCTTTAGAATTCTAACGACAAAACTCCAGCTGCAGAAAAAAACCAGGAGTTAAGAGCTTTTTGGGCTAACGCCTGTTCATAAAGCTCTTAACTACTGTGCTCTAAAGTACACTAACACCCATAAACTACCTATGTACCCCTAAACCGAGGCCCCCCCACATCGCCGCCACTCGATTAAATTTTTTTAACCCCTAATCTGCCGACCGCACACCGCCGCCACCTACGTTATACTTATGTACCCCTAATCTGCTGCCCTTAACACCGCAGACCCCTATATTATATTTATTAACGCCTAATCTGCCCACCTCAACGTCGCTGACACCTACCTACACTTATTAACCCCTAATCTGCCGACCGGACCTCGCCGCTACTATAATAAAGTTATTAACCCCTAATCCGCCTCACTCCCGCCTCAATAACCCTATAATAAATAGTATTAACCCCTAATCTGCCCTCCCTAACCTCACCGACACCTAACTTCAAGCATTAACCCCTAATCTGCCAACCGGGCCTCACCGCTACTATAATAAATGTATTAACCCCTAAAGCAAAGTCTAACTCTAACACCCCCTAAGTTAAATATAATTTAAATCTAACAAAATAAATTAACTCTTATTAAATAAATTATTCCTATTTAAAGCTAAATACTTACCTGTAAAATAAACCCTAATATAGCTACAATATAAATTATAATTATATTGTAGCTATTTTAGGATTAATATTTATTTTACAGGCAACTTTGTAATTATTTTAACCAGGTACAATAGCTATTAAATAGTTAATAGCTACCTAGTTAAAATATTTACAAAATTACCTGGAAAATAAATCCTAACCTAAGTTACAATTAAACCTAACACTACACTATCAATAAATTGCTTAAATAAAATACCTACAATTATCTACAATTAAACCTAACACTACACTATCAATAAATTAATTAAATACAATACCTACAAATAAATACAATTAAATAAACTAACTAAAGTACAAAAAATAAAAAAGAACTAAGTTACAAAAAATAAAAAAATATTTACAAACATTAGAAAAATATTACAACAATTTTAAACTAATTACACCTACTCTAAGCCCCCTAATAAAATAACAAAGCCCCCCAAAATAAAAAATGCCCTACCCTATTCTAAAATTAAAATAGAAAAGCTCTTTTACCTTACCAGCCCTTAAAAGGGCCCTTTGCGGGGCATGCCCCAAAGAATTCAGCTCTTTTGCCTGTAAAAAAAAAAACATACAATACCCCCCCCAACATTACAACCCACCACCCACATACCCCTAATCTAACCCAAACCCCCCTTAAATAAACCTAACACTAAGCCCCTGAAGATCTTCCTACCTTGTCTTCACCACACCGGGTCCGATCGGTCCAGAAGAGCCTCCGAAATCTTCATCCAAGCCCAAGCGGGGGCTGAAAAGTGACGTCCATCCTCCGGCTGAAGTCTGGATCCAAGCGGCGGCTAAAGAATTCCATTTTCGGGCAGAAGTCTTCATCCTATCCAGGCAGAAGAGTCGATCCGGACCGGCAAACATCTACATCCAAGTCGCATCTTCTATGTTCTTCCATCCGATGACGACCGGCTCCATCTTGAAGACCTCCGGCGTGGATCCATGCTCTTCTTGCGACTTCCTAAGTCCGAATGAAGGTTCCTTTAAATGACGTCATCCAAGATGGCGTCCCTTGAATGGAATCAGACAATCAGAATCAAGTTCAATCCGATTGGCTGATCCAATTGTAGATAATTGTAGGTATTTTATTTAATTCATTTATTGATAGTGTAGTAATAGGTTTAATTGTATTTAATTGTAGGTATTTTATTTAATTAATTTATTGCTAGTGTAGTGTTAGGTTTAATTGTAACTTAGGTTAGGATTTATTTTACAGGTAATTTTGTAATTATTTTAACTAGGTAGCTATTAAATAGTTATTAACTATTTAATAGCTATTTTATCTGGTTAAAATAAATACATAGTTGCCTGTAAAATAAATATAAATCCTAAAATAGCTACAATATAATTATAATTTATATTGTAGCTATATTAGGGGGTCGATCCAATAAAAATCGTTGCCCGCAAAAGTCGGCGACGCCAATATTTGCGCGGGTTTGGTATCCTATATACGGCGTAACCTAGAAGTTACACGCGTATATTTCTGCCGTCGCCCGTAGTTTTTTGGGCCATAGGCAGGTATACCAAACCCGCGCAGTTTGGCATCCAATATGCAGCGTAAGGACTTACGTGGCGAAAATGGAGAAATCTTACTCCATTTTCACCTCGCCACAAAAAGCAGCCGTAAGAAGCCTTACGCTGACTATTGGAGCCCCGTAACTCCCTAAACTGCTAAAATAAACCTAACACCTAACGTATGCGCAATGTCTATCTCCCTGTCAACCGCGATCCCCCGCCGCAATCCATAATAAAGTATTTAACCCCTAAACCGTCGCCATCTACATAAACTAACCCCCTACTGTGAGCCCCTAAAACCGCCACCATCTAACTGATCTATCCCCTAATGTGAACCCCTTACACCGCCGCCATCTATATTAAAATTATTAACCCCTAATTTAATCTACCTACCCCGCCGCCAGCTATATTATCTATATTAACCCTAAGTATATTATAGTTAATATAGTTATTACATTATATATATTAACTATATTAACCCTAATTATATTAGGGTTAATATAGTTAATATAGTTACTATAGTATTTATATAAACTATATTAACTCTATCTAACCCTAACACCCCTAACTAAATTCTTATTAAATAAATCTAATTCATATTATAAACTAAAATATTCCTATTTAAATCTAAATACTTACCTATAAAATAAACCCTAAGATAGCTACAATGTAATTAATAATTACATTATAGCTATGTTAGGGTTTATATTTATTTTACAGGTAAATTGTTAATTATTTTAACTAGGTATAATAGCTATTAAATAGTTATTACCTATTTAATAGCTACCTAGTTAAAATAATTACCCAATTACCTGTAAAATAAATCCTAACCTAAGTTACAAATACACCTACACTATCAATAAATTAAATAAACTACAAATATCTATCTAAAAATACAATTAAATAAACTAAACTAAATTACAAAAAAACCCCACTAAATTACAAAAAATAAAAAAAAAAGATTACAAGATTTTTAAGCTAATTACACCTATTCTAAGCCCCCTAATAAAATAATAAACCCCCAAAATAAAAAAAATTCCCTACCCTATTCTAAATTAAAAAAAAGTTCAAAGCTCTTTTACCTTACCAGCCCTTAAAAGGGCCTTTTGTGGGGGCATGCCCCAAAGAAACCTGCTCTTTTGCCTGCAAACAAAAACACAATACCACCCCCCAACATTACAACCCACCACCCACATACCCCTAATCTAACCCAAACCCCCCTTAAATAAACCTAACACTACCCCCCCTGAAGATCTCCCTACCTTGTATTCACCCCGCCGGGCAGAACTCCTCATCCGATCCGGGCGATGTCTTCCAGCAAGCGGCAGTGAAGTCTTCTTCCATCCGGGCGATGTCTTGAAGCAAGCGGCAGAGAGTCTTCTTCCATCGGCGATGTCTTCAAGCAAATCGGCATCTTCAATCTTCTTTGTTCGCTCCTCCGCCGCTGAGCATCCATCCGGCATGACGACTTCCCGACGAATAAGGTTCCTTTAAATGACGTCATCCAAGATGGCGTCCGCCGAATTCCGATTGGCTGATAGGGTTCTATCAGCCAATCGGAATTAAGGTAGAAAAATCTGATTGGCTGATTGAATCAGCCAATCAGATTCAAGTTCAATCCGATTGGCTGAAAATAGAAAATTTTTAATAAATAGAACATATTCTTTTATGTGAATATGAGACCGGGTTTTGACGCAAGTGGGGTGTTAGGTGTTTTTCCAATTGGGTTTGCGCAAGAGTGTTTTTTTCCACATTTTTTTCTCCATTGACTTCTATGGGTGAATACATGAACGCCCATGTGATATTGTAAGTTCGGCTTTTTCTGCTATTGTTATTGCGCGAGTGAAAACAGTTTACTTTCAACTCATAATACAAGCGCAACCCGATGTGCGCAAAAAGTATACTTCTATCGCAACTAACACGGGATAGTTAATTAGCGCTCCACTTGTAATTTGGCCTTAGTCAATAACTTTGTCTATCATGTCCATGTATTTTATGGGTAACTTTTCTGATATGTGAACCAATGTTTTCAAATATGGAAATGGTGTTATTGTTTACATTGGGATTCTTCCAATGATGAAAAAAGGTTTATTGGGATCTGAAAAAATAAAATATTATCTACTAGAATGGAATTAACGCCATAGTGAAAAATCCTAAAGTATCCTTTTGCTTCTAACAATAATAGTGCAGCCAAGAGACTGATAATTAGTCTATATTAGTCTCTATTGATAGTAGTTTTGAGCCACACATAGGGGCCAATTTATCATAGTGCAAGCGGACATGATTCGATGTAGCGTATCATGTCCGCCACACATCGATTAATGCTGACAGCGTACACTGTCTGCATTTATCATTACACAAGCAGTTCTTGTGAACTGTTTGTGCAATGCCGCCCCCTGCAGATTGGTCGCTAGCATGGGGTATCAATCAGCCCGATCGTATACGATCGAGCGAATTGATGTCCGCAGCCTCAGAGCAGGCGGACAAGTTATGGAGCAGAGGTCTTTAGACCGCTGCTTCATAACTGCTGTTTCTGGCAAGCCTGAAAGCTCATGCGGAAACAGTGGTATCAAGCTCCAAATTCTGTCCCTTAGAATCTTGTTTTAGCTGTACATGATTAGGATTTTTTACTTGAATAAAATAACTTAAAATCTAATTTAATATGCCTATTTACCTAAAATACTTGCCATGCTATAGAGAAAAAAGTATAGCTCAATGACAATTGGAAGATTAATTAGAAGCTACCAACAGTTTCTTATTCCATTGACCATATATATATATATATATAAAAATATAAATATATATATATATATATTGCATACAAAGAGAGAAGCGCTCTACCAGGAACGAACAACAGCTCAGTGGCTTGTTCTATGGTGATTTACCACCCGGAAGCAGCCTCTTTTAGACCAGTGTGCTTTTCACAGAAGAAAACTTTCCTGAAGTATATCAGTCTGATCCCGCCAAGTAAGGTCAGTCCAGCCCCGAAATACCAGGCAATTCCCCTCTGAACAAGGAACATGACAACCCCAGACGATCGTTTCGGCCTCCTATGGGCCTCGTCAGTGAGGTGCAGCCACATTCCTCTAAACACACTGGGCAAGGAGTCCACGTCTGGTTTCCCCCATCACCCATAGGGAGACTTCCCCAGGGTCATAATAATTTGCATACAAAGAGAGAAGCGCTCTACCAGGAACGAACAACAGCTCAGTGGCTTGTTCTATGGCGATTTACCACCCGGAAGCAGCCTCTTTTAGACCAGTGTGCTTTTCACAGAAGAAAACTTTCCTGAAATATATCAGTCTGATCCCGCCAAGTAAGGTCAGCCCAGCCCCGAAATACCAGGCAATTCCCCTCTGAACAAGGAACATGACAACCCCAGATGATCGTTTCGGCCTCCTATGGGCCTCGTCAGTGAGGTGCAGCCACATTCCTCTAAACACATTGGGCAAGGAGTCCACGTCTGGTTTCCCCCATCACCCATAGGGAGACTTCCCCAGGGTCATAATAATTTGCATACAAAGAGAGAAGCGCTCTACCAGGAACGAACAACAGCTCAGTGGCTTGTTCTATGGCGATTTACCACCCGGAAGCAGCCTCTTTTAGACCAGTGTGCTTTTCACAGAAGAAAACTTTCCTGAAGTATATCAGTCTGATCCCGCCAAGTAAGGTCAGTCCAGCCCCGAAATACCAGGCAATTCCCCTCTGAACAAGGAACATGACAACCCCAGACGATCGTTTCGGCCTCCTATGGGCCTCGTCAGTGAGGTGCAGCCACATTCCTCTAAACCCACTGGGCAAGGAGTCCACATCTGGTTTCCCCCATCACCCATAGGGAGACTTCCCCAGGGTCATAATAATTTGCATACAAAGAGAGAAGCGCTCTACCAGGAACGAACAACAGCTCAGTGGCTTGTTCTATGGTGATTTACCACCCGGAAGCAGCCTCTTTTAGACCAATGTGCTTTTCACAGAAGAAAACTTTCCTGAAGTATATCAGTCTGATCCCGCCAAGTAAGGTCAGTCCAGCCCCGAAATACCAGGCAATTCCCCTCTGAACAAGGAACATGACAACAGTGAGTACACCCCTCACATTTTTGTAAATATTTTATTATATCTTTTCAATGTAAAGTAGTGAGTGTATGACCTGTATAGCATTGTAAATTTGCTGGCAACTTTTACTACGGAAGAAGAGGATGCTCCGCGCCTGATGTCTTGAAGATGGACCCGCTCCGCGCCGGATGGATGAAGATAGAAGATGCCGTCTGGATGAAGACTTCTGCCTGTCTGGAGGACCACTTCTCCCGGCTTGAATTAAGAATTCTTCCGGCTTCGTTGAGGACTTCTTGCCGCTTGCCTGAGGACTTATCCCGGGCTTCGTTGAGGATGGATGTCGGCTCTTCAAAACTGTAAGTGGATCTTCAGGGGTTAGTGTTAGGTTTTTTAAGGGTTTATTGGGTGGGTTTTAGTTTTAGATTAGGGTTTGGGCAGCAATAGAGCTAAATGCCCTTTTAAGGGCAATGCCCATCCAAATGCCCTTTTCAGGGCATTGGGGAGCTTAGGTTTTTTTTAGTTAGGGTTTTATTTGGGGAGTTTGGTTGTGTGGGTGGTGAGTTTTACTGTTGGGGGGGTTGTTTGTATTTTTTTAAGGGCTATTGGCAGTTTAGTTTATGCTAGGGTTTTTTTTTATTTTGAGGGGCTTTTTTATTTTGATAGGGCTATTAGATTAGGTGCATTTATCTTGCAATATGTTTTTTATTTTGTGTAATTTAGTGTTTGTTTGTTTTTGTAATTTAGGTATTTGTATTTAATTTAGGTAATTGTATTTAATTTCATTAATTTATTTAATTATAGTGTAAGGTTAGGTGTTAGTGTAAGACAGGTTAGCTTTTATTTTACAGGTAAATTTGTATTTATTTTAGCTAGGTAGTTATTAAATAGTTAATAACTATTTAGTAACTATTCTACCTAGTTAAAATAAATACAAACTTGCCTGTAAAATAAAAATAAACCCTAAGCTAGATACAATGTAACTATTAGTTATATTGTTGCTAGTTTAGGGTTTATTTTACAGGTAAGTATTTTGTTTTAAATAGGAATAATTTAGTTATTAATAGTAGGTTTTATTTAGATTTATTTTAATTATATTAAAGTTAGGGGGTGTTAGGGTTAGGGTTAGACAGGTTTAGGGGTTAATAACTTTAGTATAGTGGCGGCGATGTTTGGGGTGGCAGATTAGGGGTTAATAAATGTAGATAGGTGGAGGCGATGTTAGGGGTGGCAGATTAGGGGTTAATAATATTTAACTAGTGTTTAACTAGTGCTTGCGAGGCGGGAGTGCAGCGGTTTAGGGGTTAATATGTTTATTCTAGTGTAGTGATGACGCAAACCTAAAAATTTGGGTTCGCAAAAGTTTGTGAACGGGCGAACCCCCATTGACTTCAATGGACAGGCGAATTTTAAAACCCACAGGGACTCTTTCTGGCCACAATAGTGATGGGAAAGTTTTTTCAAGGGGACTAACACCTGGACTGTGGCGTGCCGGAGGGGGATCCATGGCAAGACTCACACGGAAAATTACATAGTTGATGCAGAGTCTGGTTTTAATCCATAAAGGGCATAAATCACCTAACATTCCTAAATTGTTTGGAATAACGTGCTTTAAAATATCAGGTATGATGTTGTATCGATCAGGTAGTGTAAGGGTTACGCCCGCTTCACAGTGACAGACCAAACTCCTGCAGCGGGTACAACATCATCATCATCACACCGTACGTCCGTGTGTGTAATGCTGCCTGACTGAGACATATCCCTGTTATCTACATCCTCTGGCAATAATGGTTGTGCATCACTCATTTATTCCAACTGATGTGTAAATAACTCCTCTGACAGATCAAGTGAAGCGGCTTTGGTGCTAGTGTTGGTGGTGGCGGCAGGCGGGTGAGTGGTAACTTGAGAGGTGCTGCCCGAAAATAAGCTGGAGGAGGATGGTGCGTCAAGGTTCAGAGCGGAAGCTATAGAAGATTGGGTGTCCTGTGTTAAAAAGTCAACTATGTCCTCAGAACTTTTCGAGTTCATGGTACGTGGCCTCTGAACACTGGGCATTATTCTAGGGCCAAAGGGAATCACAGCACCACGACCATGACGGCACCTGCGGGGTGTCCTGCCTCTGTCTGTCATTTTTTTTTAAATGTACACTTACACTACTATTAAACAAGATATGAGTGGTGCCACTGGGCAAGTGGGTACAGTATACGCTGTGAGCCTGACACAAAAAAGCAGACTGATGTTTCACAGTCCAAAAAGTTTTTATTTTTTTAAATGTACACTTACACTACTATTAAACAAGATATGAGTGGTGGCACTGGGCAAGTGGGCACAGTATACGCTGTGAGCCTGACACAAAAAAGCAGACTGATGTTTCACAGTCCAAAAAGTTTTTATTTTTTTAAATGTACACTTACACTACTATTAAACAAGATATGAGTGGTGGCACTGGGCAAGTGGGCACAGTATACGCTGTGAGCCTGACACAAAAAAGCAGACTGATGTTTCACAGTCCAAAAAGTTTTTATTTTTTTAAATGTACACTTACACTACTATTAAACAAGATATGAGTGGTGGCACTGGGCAAGTGGGCACAGTATACACTGTGAGCCTGACACAAAAAAGCAGACTGATGTTTCACAGTCCAAAAGGTTTTTTTTGTTTTTAAATGTACACTTACACTACTATTTAACAAGATATGAGTGGTGGCACTGGGCAAGTGGGCACAGTATACGCTATGAACCTGACACAAAAAAGCAGACTGATGTTTCACAGTCCAAAAAGTTTTTATTTTTTTTAAATGTACACTTACACTACTATTAAACAAGATATGAGTGGTGGCACTGGGCAAGTGGGCACAGTATACGCTGTGAGCCTGACACAAAAAAGCAGACTGATGTTTCACAGTCCAAAAAGTTTTAATTTTTTTAAATTTACACTTACACTACTATTAAACAAGATATGAGTGGTGGCACTGGGCAAGTGGGCCCAGTATAAGCTGTGAGCCTGACACAAAAAAGCAGACTGATGTTTCACAGTCCATAAAGTTTTTTTGTTTTTAAATGTACACTTACACTACTATTAAACAAGATATGAGTGGTGGCACTGGGCAAGTGGGCACAGTATACGCTGTGAGCCTGACACAAAAAAGCAGACTGATGTTTCACAGTCCAAAAAGTTTTTATTTTTTTAAATGTACACTTACACTACTATTAAACAAGATATGAGTGGTGGCACTGGGCAAGTGGGCCCAGTATAAGCTGTGAGCCTGACACAAAAAAGCAGACTGATGTTTCACAGTCCAAATTTTTTTTTTTGTTTTTAAATGTACACTTACACTACTATTAAACAAGATATGAGTGGTGGCACTGGGCAAGTGGGCACAGTATACGCTGTGAGCCTGACACAAAAAAGCAGACAGTCCAAAAAGTTTTTTGTTTTTAAATTTACACTACTGTTACACCAGATATGAGTGGTGGCACTGGGCAAGTGGGCACAGTATACGCTGTGAGCCTGGGACACACGCTGGCAGGCAGGCAACTGCAATTAGATTACACAAGCAGACTGATGTTTCACAGTCAAAAAAGTTTTTTTTTTTAAATTTACACTACTGTTACACCAGATATGAGTGGTGGCACTGGGCAAGTGGGCCTGGCACACATGCTGGCAGGCAGGCAACTGCAATTAGATTACACTAGTAGACTGATGTTTCACAGTCAAAAATGTTTTGTTTTTTTTAAATTTACACTACTGTTACACCAGATAGGAGAGGTGGCACTGGGCAAGTGGGCCTGGCTCACACGCTGGCAGGCAGGCAACTGCAATTAGATTACACTAGCAGACTGATGTTTCACAGTCAAAAAAGTTTTTTTTAAATTTACACTGCTGTTACACCAGATATGAGTGGTGGCACTGGGCAAGTGGCTTGGCAGGCAGGCAACTGCAATTAGATTACACAGGAAAAAATAAAAAAAATAAATGATGTTCTAGCCCTAAAAAGGGCTTTTTGGGGTGCTGTCCCTACAGCAGAGATCAGATGAGTCCTTCAGGACTGTAGTGGACACTGAATACACTAGCCTAGCTATCAATTTCCATATTAAATCACCAGCAGCTACACTGTCCCTCCTCTCACTAACAATGAAGTTTCCGAATGAATCTAAAATTGCTGCTGTCCAAGAGCTGGGAGGGTCTGGGAGGGAGGGTCTGCTGCTGATTGGCTGGAATGTGTCTGCAGACTGTGAGATAAAGTTTACTCAATGATGACGAATAGGGGGCGGATCGAACATCGCATATGTTCGCCCGCCACGGCGAACAGGAACATGCTATGTTCGCTGGGAACCATTCGCCGGCGAACCATTCGCGACATCACTATTCTAGTGTAGGCGATGTCAGGAGCAGCAGATTAGCGGTTAATAATTGTATTTTAGTGTTTGCGATGCGGGAGGGCCTTGGTTTAGGGGTTAATAGGTAGTTTATGGGTGTTAGTGTACTTTTTAGCACTTTAGTTATGAGTTTTATGCTAAAGCTTTGTAGTGTAAAACTCATAACTACTGACTTTAGAATGCGTTATTAATCTTGCGGGATAGGCTGTATCGCTCACTTTTTGTCCTAAAAAAAAAGCTTGTAATATTGGCGCTATGGAAGTCCCATTGAAAAAAGACTTTATGCAAATTGCGTAAGTTAATTTGCGGTACGGCCAAAAAAGTGTGCGGGACAGCTGTGCCTACAAGACTCGTAATAGCAGCAGTAGTAAAAAAGCAGCGTTATGAGCCTTAATGCTGCTTTTTTACTCATAACGCAAAACTCGTAATCTAGCCGAGTGGTAAGAGTGTAAAGCCATGTTTCTTATTCTCTGTGCCTCACTTAATAATTCTAAATCAAAGAGACCATACAGCACTCTTCGATCAAAAGGCATTGATGGGGATAGCCAAAGACAAGTCTAGCCACTGAAAACAATTTAAACAGTCTTTTTCAATGTTGTAATAAAAAAAAACACTAAACAGTAGGTTATACTTAATGTAAATCATTGCAATGTGTATCATTGATCACTTTAAAAGGATTTTACCTTTTGTTACTTTTTTTTAACTTAATTTTTCAGGGTCCATTGCTTCCTGTAACAACCCCACAAGAAAGCTGTGGTCTCTACAGGAAGGCAAATTAGCAGTTTTCCATTTATAGTGTTGCTAGGAGACACTTACCTGCTAGTTTCAATTAGTTTATTGACCATGTTCAGTATAGGACTTTTACTGCACAAATCATGTGACCATGAAACCTAAGTTTTGTAATGGTAGCTCTCTTATCTAGCTGTGGATAGTAGCTACACTGAGAACTTCTATGTGCTTATTTAGCAAGAAAACATGTAAGTTGTCTGCTGTTTTTAACAATCTGTTTTTTGTTATGTTTACTTTGATATAAAATCGACCTTTATTATCTAATTAGGGTCATGGTAAAAACAGACAGTTTTACTTCAGTGGCTGGACTCGTATTTTCATTTAATAACTCCTTCAGGTTTAGCTTGAAGAATGTGAAAGAAAATTAGAGAAGGTACCTTTTTATATAAATATAATAGCCATAAAACCTGGTCCTGGTGATGAACCTTGAGACTAGTCTTTAAACAACCTTATTTTTTGTGTGTGGATATTCTTGCTACCTGAATGTTTTTTTTTTCTTTTTACAAACAACCAAACAGATATTCACAAAGTGCCACTGTAGACAATTAATAATTTATTAGATTGTTATAGAATATTCAAGCTGTTCATCCCTTGATTTCATATGATATATTTGTGTACATACATTTTACCCTACTTAACTGATTTTGATGTTTCACGGTTGAACCCAAGACACCAACATTTTAAAGATTTTGGAATAAATTAGAGAAACATCTAATACAGTATCTAAAAGATGGGCGTAGTTTGTGAGTCATTACTGTCACACTTTTACTATAAGAATGATGTAGATATTTAAATTGAAAGAAATCTAGCACATGCATTGCTGGACCAGCATTTTACATAAAGTTACAACTGATAAGTATGTGTAAATAAAATATTTCCTGTTCCAATTACCACACCATGAATATGTGTTAAACCAGCACAAACATGTGCGTTACGGTGGGCGGCACATCAAAATGGCAGCATGATATTGAAGCTCTCTAAAAACAACCTTTTTGCAGCCTTAATCTGATGCCATCCACGTCTCTCTTGACAACTTTATGTGTCCGAGAATTTTTGTGGTTAGAGTACCGAACATCTTTCTCTCCCCCGGAAAGCACTAAAAAGATATAACTAAGGAACATGAACAACGGTGTCTTCTACCCCCCAAGATGGACGCTCTTACTAAAGAATTAACGGCTATATTCCTACCACATTTGGATAACCTCCTGAAATCCTGCTGGGCACTACATGAGGAGATCCGATCCCTTCGGGGACCTCAAGCACCGCTAATCGTTGCCCCTGTCCATGTTAAGGAGGACTCTCTGTCCCTGAACCTACCTTGGCGCCATTTTCTCTGGGACATAACACGGCTGGACAGCGATGAGTATTACTCAAGAGGTAGCGAAGAGGGGCCACCTAACATCGGTACACCCACCTCACTGGAGAACGACTCTAGCCGCAAACAGGCATCAGCGCTGAAGGGAGATCTTGCCAAAGCTCTTGCGGGGTGCAAGCAGATGGCTGATTTGAGCGACTCAAGAAAATCGGAGGAGTCGAACGCTGTTTGGAGCCACACAGATCTTCTGAAATTCCCAGATTGCCATCCCACTTTACAGGCTATATACTGGCCGCACGGCAAAGTATCGCACAGAGATCCGCAACGACTGGCGACTCAGCTGCAGCTCATACCTGATACGGGTCCGTTTATGAGCCTACCAACTCACTGCGCACCGACTAATGGGACTCTCCTGCCTAACTCCCTAAATTACTGCCACAAATATCCACCTCGACTGGTCTGGAAGTACTGTTACTCCTTGCTAATACGTGTAGGAATTGGATAAACTCTCTATCTTGATCAGCACACTTTAATACTCTAGACTTATGCTAGGTTTGATCGTTTTCATTGCAAGCATATTGGAACTTTGCTTTACTACTGCTGTATCTCCTCTGGTATAATTGTTGATAATTTGTTTTGGATCCCAACTGTGTCCCTGTTGGTCATATGTATATATGCTTTTTCTTTTCTTTCTTTTCTCCCCTCCTTTTATTTCTCCTGGTTTTTTTTTTTTTTGTTTTTTTTTTTTTGTTTCTGTTTTTTCATGTTATAACACCCTTCATACAAGCGGAGGAATCTTGATTCATACCATAGCTTTAATAATACTCTAAAAATAATATAAATCGATAGGTTAGTAGAATCTCTAAACACCCCCCAGGGCAGTATACACCACCTATCGCAGAAATTAACAACAAAAGAGTACTTTCTCTCACCCTTAAAGGGACACTGTACCCAAATTTTTTCTTTTGTGATTCAGATAGAGCAAGACATTTTAAGCAACTTTCTTATTTACTCCTAATATCACATTTTCTTCATTCTCTTGGTATCTATATTTGAACTGCAAGAATGTAACTTTAGATGCCGGCCCATTTTTGGTGAACAACCTGGGTTGTCCTTGCTGATTGGTGGATAAATTCATCCACCAATAAAAATGTGCTGTCCAGAGTACTGAAACAAACAAAAAACTTAGATGCCTTCTTTTTCAAATAAAGATAGCAAAGAACAAAGAAAAATTGCTAATTGGAGTAAATTAGAAAGTTGCTTACAATTGCATGCTCTATCTGAATCACAAAAGAAAAAATTTGGGTTCAGTGTCCCTTTAAGCCTCACTAACTTGGTATTGGACATGGCAGAAAAAAGTAAACATTTTGTGATGCGGCTAGTAATAAATTGGGAACTGAATTGTATAAACTACGTGAACTATATCATACTTAGGCCTAGATTTGGAGTTTGGCGGTAGCCGTGAAAACCAGCGTTAGAGGCTCTTAACGCTGGTTTTAGGCTACCGCCGGTATTTGGAGTCAGTCAGGAAAGGGTCTAACGCTCACTTTTCAGCCGCGACTTTTCCATAACGCAGATCCCCTTACGTCAATTGCGTATCCTATCTTTTCAATGGGATCTTTCTAACTCCGGTATTTAGAGTCGTGTCTGAAGTGAGCATTAGAAATCTAACGACAAAACTCCAGCCGCAGAAAAAAGTCAGTAGTTAAGAGCCTTCTGGGCTAACGCCAGTTTATAAAGCTCTTAACTACTGTGCTCTAAAGTACACTACACCCATAAACTACCTATGTACCCCTAAACCGAGGTCCCCCCACATCGCCGCCACTCAATTAAATTTTTTTAACCCCTAATCTGCCGACCGCCACCTATGTTATACTTATGTACCCCTAATCTGCTGCCCCTAACACCGCCGACCCCTATATTATATTTATTAACCCCTAATCTGCCCCCTCAACGTCGCCTCCACCTGCCTACACTTATTAACCCCTAATCTGCCGAGTGGACCGCACCGCTACTATAATAAAGTTATTAACCCCTAATCCGCCTCACTAACCCTATAATAAATAGTATTAACCCCTAATCTGCCCTCCCTAACATCGCCGACACCTAACTTCAAACATTAACCCCTAATCTGCCGACTGGAGCTCACCGCTATTCTAATAAATGTATTAACCCCTAAAGCTAAGTCTAACCCTAACACTAACACCCCCCTAAATTAAATATAATTTAAATCTAACGAAATAAATTAACACTTATTAAATAAATTATTCCTATTTAAAGCTAAATACTTACCTGTAAAATAAATCCTGATATAGCTACAATATAAATTATATTTATATTATAGCTATTTTAGGATTTATATTTATTTTACAGGTAACTTTGTATTTATTTTAACCAGGTACAATAGCTAAAATAGTTAAAATAATTACAAAATTACCTGTAAAATAAATCCTAACCTAAGTTACAACTAAACCTAACACTACACTATCAATAAATGAATTAAATAAAATACCTACAATTACCTACAATTAAACCTAACACTACACTATCAATACATTAATTAAATACAATATCTACAAATAAATACAATGAAATAAACTAACTAAAGTACAAAAAAATAAAAAAGAACTAAGTTACAAAAAATAAAAAAATATTTACAAACATCAGAAAAATATTACAACAATTTTAAACTAATTACACCTACTCTAAGCACCCTAATAAAATAACAAAGACCCCCAAAATAAAAAAAATGCCCTACCCTATTCTAAATTACTAAAGTTCAAAGCTCTTTTACCTTACCAGCCCTGAACAGGGCCCTTTGCGGGGCATGCCCCAGAGAATTCAGCTCTTTTGCCTGTAAATAAAACACATACAATACCCCCCCCCCCCAACATTACAACCCACCACCTACATACCCCTAATCTAACCCAAACCCCCCTTAAATAAACCTAACACTAAGCCCCTGAAGATCTTTCTACCTTATCTTCACCATACCAGGTTCACCGATCGATCCAGAAGAGCTCCTCCGATGTCCTGATCCAAGCCCAAGCAGGGGGCTGAAGATGTCCATGATCCGGCTGAAGTCATCATCCAAGCGGGAGCTGAAGAGGTCCATGATCCGGCTGAAGTCATCATCCAAGCGGGAGCTGAAGAGGTCCATGATCCGGCTGAAGTCTTCTATCAACGGCATCTTCAATCTTCTTTCTTCCGGATCCATCTTGCAGACCTCCAACGCGGAACATCCTGCTGGCCCGACGGACTATCGACGAATGAAGGCTCCTTTAAGGGACGTCATCCAAGATGGCGTCCCTCGAATTCCGATTGGCTGATAGGATTCTATCAGCCAATCGGAATTAAGGTAGGAAAATTCTGATTGGCTGATGGAATCAGCCAATCAGAATCAAGTTCAATCCGATTGGCCGATCCGATCAGCCAATCAGATTGAGCTCGCATTCTATTGGCTGATCGGAATAGCCAATAGAATGCGAGCTCAATCTGATTGGCTGATCGGATCAGCCAATCGGATTGAACTTGATTCTGATTGGCTGATTCCATCAGCCAATCAGAATTTTCCTACCTTAATTCCGATTGGCTGATAGAATCCTATCAGCCAATCGGAATTCGAGGGATGCCATCTTGGATGACGTCCCTTAAAGGAGCCTTCATTCGTCGGTAGTCCGTCGGGCCAGCAGGATGTTCCGCGTTGGAGGTCTGCAAGATGGATCCGGAAGAAAGAAGATTGAAGATGCCGTTGATAGAAGACTTCAGCCGGATCATGGACCTCTTCAGCTCCCGCTTGGATGATGACTTCAGCCGGATCATGGACCTCTTCAGCTCCCGCTTGGATGATGACTTCAGCCGGATCATGGACATCTTCAGCCCCCTGCTTGGGCTTGGATCAGGACATCGGAGGAGCTCTTCTGGATTGATCGGTGAACCTGGTATGGTGAAGATAAGGTAGGAAGATCTTCAGGGGCTTAGTGTTAGGTTTATTTAAGGGGGGTTTGGGTTAGATTAGGGGTATGTGGTTGGTGGGTTGTAATGTTGGGGGGGGGTATTGTATGTGTTTTTTATACTGGCAAAAGAGCTGAATTCTTTGGGGCATGCCCTGCAAAGGGCCCTGTTCAGGGCTGGTAAGGTAAAAGAGCTTTGAACTTTAGTAATTTAGAATAGGGTAGGGCATTTTTTTATTTTGGGCGTCTTTGTTATTTTATTAGGGGGCTTAGAGTAGGTGTAATTAGTTTAAAATTGTTGTAATATTTTTCTGATGTTTGTAAATATTTTTTTATTTTTTGTAACTTAGTTCTTTTTTATTTTTTGTACTTTAGTTAGTTTATTTCATTGTATTTATTTGTAGATATAGTATTTAATTAATGTATTGATAGTGTAGTGTTAGGTTTAATTGTAGGTAATTGTAGGTATTTTATTTAATTAATTTATTGATAGTGTAGTGTTAGGTTTAATTGTAACTTAGGTTAGGATTTATTTTACAGGTAATTTTGTAATTATTTTAACTATTTTATCTATTGTACCTGGTTAAAATAAATACAAAGTTACCTGTAAAATAAATATAAATCCTAAAATAGCTATAATATAAATATAATTTATATTGTAGCTATATTAGGATTTATTTTACAGGTAAGTATTTAGCTTTAAATAGGAATAATTTATTTAAGAAGAGTTAATTTATTTTGTTAGATTTAAATTATATTTAACTTAGGGGGGTGTTAGTGTTAGGGTTAGACTTAGCTTTAGGGGTTAATAAATTTATTAGAATAGCGGTGAGCTCCAGTCGTCAGATTAGGGGTTAATGTTTGAAGTTAGGTGTCGGCGATGTTAGGGAGGGCAGATTAGGGGTTTATACTATTTATTATAGGGTTAGTGAGGTGGATTAGGGGTTAATAACCTTATTATAATAGCGGTGCGGTCCGCTCGGCAGATTAGGGGTTAATAAGTGTAGGCAAGTGGAGGCGACGTTGTGGGGGGCAGATTAGGGGTTAATAAATATAATATAGGGGTCGGCGGTGTTAGGGACAGCAGATTAGGGGTACATAAGGATAACGTAAGTAGCGGCGGTTTACGGAGCGGCAGATTAGGGGTTAATAATAATATGCAGGGGTCAGCGATAGCGGGGGAGGCAGATTAGGGGTTAATTAGTGTAAGGTTAGGTGTGTTTAGACTCGGGGTACATGTTAGAGTGTTAGGTGCAGACGTAGGAAGTGTTTACCCATAGGAAACAATGGGGCTGCGTTAGGAGCTGAACGCGGCTTTTTTGCAGGTGTTAGGTTTTTTTTTTCAGCTCAAACAGCCCCATTGTTTCCTATGGGGGAATCGTGCCCGAGCATGTTTTTGAAACTGGCCGCGTCCGTAAGCAACTCTGGTATCGAGAGTTGAAGTTGCGTTAAATATGCTCTACGCTCCTTTTTTGGAGCCTAACGCAGCCATTCTGTGGACTCTCAATACCAGAGTTATTTAAAAGGTGCGGCCAGAAAATAGCCAGCGTTAGCTACGTGGGTCGTTACCAACAAAACTCTAAATCTAGCCGTTAGCTTGTTGTGTCAAAAGAGCATTAACATTTTCGTGCCTCTATAGTCCTGGTGTTCACCCAATTCTAGGTCTGAACTTATTTTTACAGCTATAGTTTAAACTATATACACGCAAATATGTCTATTGTTGAGAATCTATAGTAGTACTCTGAAGACCCCTACTGATATCTATAAAATGAAGAGGTTAAAGCTAACTTAGAATTATTCTGCTAAAGAATGGTTATGATCTTTCTTTATTTTTCAGTATTTAACTGCAAGATAGAACTTTGCACTCAGAATCAATTGTAATTCTCTACCACACTTTTATTGTCACACTTTGAGGATAGTTAACAAGATGTGGGTTTGGTTGTTCTTCTTTTGTTCGTGTTTTTGTTTTATATTGGTTTGTTTGTTAGTGTGTTTGTTTAATGGAAAATGAAGGAGCTCAGAAGACTTCAACATGGGATGTCTCTATATTTTAATTTTCTTTCTATGCTACAATCATTATCCTCACTCATAAAGTGCTTATGGCTATACATTGATAAAAGTACTTCTCATAACTTTTGCCTTAAATGGAACTATATATGAAGGATCTACTGTTTTAAATGTTGCAATGATTCGCTGTGTAATGTTATCTGCTTACCAAAATGTAAATGTGATTTAACTACTGTTTTATGCTCTGTATCAACTTTATATCTTGTGTCAATATTGGCTTTTGCCTTATACCTGAGTTCCTTGAATAAAAAGAATTATTAAAAACCATCACAAACATATGCCAGGTGGATAGGGTAGAGTATGCATTACACAATAATGCTGTTGACACATTAATGCTATTACTGATATGTCATCTAATTGCCTCTTGTTGTTGCTGGCATTTTTTCTTTCTAAATCCTATTTTAATGTTGGCATCCTTGTGATTTTTATAACTTCTAAATGAATACATTTTTTATGGAATATATTTGACTACTATATTTTGCATGTATATAAATACTGTTCCTATAATTGCTTGCGATTAGGGAAATACTTATTAATCTCTCAGGGTTTCCCTTTCTCAGCTGTGTTCTTGTAAAAGTGCACTTAAAGAGTTGTTGCTAAGTAACCATAGCTGGGTCATCTAAAACTCTATAAAGTGCAACAAGTGAATCTAGTAATTGCATTTATGCTTTTTTAATTAACTTTCTTCATATCTGGTCAAAAAATCTAATGCATGATACTGTTGAATGGCTGACTCCATAATGTATCACTCAAAATGATCATATAGGCCTCTAGTTATCAACGTGTCTACTTACCTGCCTTCGCCGGCCCAATACGCCCACCTAAGCTCGCCTACCATCGCCGCCGCGGACCTGAATAAGCTCATCAAAGTTATCAAAAAAGCTGTCAAAAAGCCGTGCACCAAGTACGTGGCGATGATCAGCGGACTGTGATAGTTATCACTCATCCGATCTCGCTGCTCTTTGGCTTTTTCCCAGCTTTATTGATAAGCTGTCACTAAGCACCCACACTATACTATACTGTTCTACCCCCTATACCGCCCCCCGCAACTAAATAAAGTTATTAAGCCCTAAACCGCCGCTCCTAGACCCCGCCGCAACTATAATAAATGTATTAACCCCTAAACCGCCGCTCCCGGACCCCGCCGCCACCTACATAATACATATTAACCCCTATCCTGCCCCCCCTATATCGCCACCACTTATAATACATTTATTAACCCCTATCCTGCCGATCCCGTACCCCGCCGCAACTAAATAAATTGTTTAACCCCTAAACCGCTGCTCCGGGGCCCCGCCGCAACCTATATTAAACTTATTAACTCCTAATCTGCCCCCCCTACACCGTCGCCACCTATAATAAATGTATTAACCCCTATCCTGCCCCCCTATACCGCCACCATCTATATTAAACTAATTAACCCCTAAACCTAAGTCTAACCCTAACACCCCTCTAACTTAAATATTATTTTAATAAATCTAAATAAAATTACTATTATTAACTAAATTAATCCTATTTAAAACTAAATACTTACCTATAAAATAAACCCTAATATAGCTACAATATAACTAATAATTATATTGTAGCTATTTTAGGATTTATTTTTATTTTACAGGCAAATTTCAATTTATTTTAACTAGGCACAATAGCTATTAAATAGTTATTAACTATTTAATAGCTACCTAGTTAAAATAAAGACAAATTTACCTGTAAAATAAAAACTAACCTAAGTTACAATTACACCTAACACTACACTATCATTAACTAAATTATTCCTATTTAAAAATAAATACCTGTAAAATAAACCCTAAGATAGCTACAATGTAATTAATAATTACATTGTAGCTATATTAGGATTTATATTTATTTTACAGGTAACTTTGTATTTATTTTAACTGGGTAGAATAGTTATTAAATAGTTATTAACTATTTAATAACTACCTAGCTAAAAGAAATACAAAATTACATGTAAAATAAATCCTAACCTAAGTTACAATTAAACCTAACACTACACTATCATTAAATAAATTAAATTAATTATCTACAAATACCTACAATTAAATAAACTAACTAAAGTACAAAAAATAAAAAAAACTAAGTTACAAAAAATAAAAAAATTACAAGATTTTTAAGCTAATTACACCTAATCTAAGCCCCCTAATAAAATAACAAAGCCCCCCAAAATAAAAAAATGCCCTACCCTATTCTAAATTACGAAATTTAACAGCTCTATTACCTTACCAGCCCTTAAAAGGGCCTTTTGCGGGGCATGCCCCAAAGAAATCAGCTCTTTTGCCTGTAAAAAAAACACAATACCACCCCTCAACATTACAACCCACCACCCACATACCCCTACTCTAACCCAAACCCCCTTAAATAAACCTAACACTACCCCCCTGAAGATCATCCTACCTTTAGCCGTCTTCAGCCAGCCGACCACCGATGGAACAGAAGAGGACATCCGCAGCGGTCGAAGTCTTCATCCAAGGGGCGCTGAAGAGGTCTTCCATTCGATAGAAGTCTTCATCCAGGCGGCGTCTTCAATCTTCAACCATCTGGAGCGGAGTGGAGCCATCTTCAAAGCAGCCGACGCGGAGCCATCTTCATCCACCGACGCCTACTCGCCGAATGAATATTCCTTTAAAGGATTACTTTCTGTTATGATTTTTAAGCTAAACAACTAACATATTAAAGTTAATAAACATTAATTAAAACATACTGACCTATATTTTCTCCAAAACGAAGCTTCATAACATTCTAAAATTTATATTTTATTCGCCGATGATGTCACATTATCCTGCCCACTAATTTCAGCACTGCATGTTCAAAATACTTAAACCAATAACTTTGTGTTTAAAGCGCCATTTTGAAACATAGGTATTGTTAGCGGATTGGTACAGAGCAAAGGATACCCATGGAGTGGGTTTGGAAAACAATTAAATTTGCAGACAAGATTTCTGATATACGGTAGAGATATGTTAATAAAATGCTATTGATAAAAAGCGTATTTGGGGTAGTTAGTTAGTAACAGGCATAGAAAATATTTACTTACAGTGGCCCTTTAAGTGACGTCATCCAAGATGGCATCCCTCAAATTCCGATTGGCTGATAGGATTCTATCAGCCAATCGGAATTATGGTAGGAAAAATCTGATTGGCTGATCCAATCAGCCAATCAGATTCAAATTCAATCCAATTGGCTGATCCAATCAGCCAATCAGATTGAGCTTGCATTCTATTGGCTGTTCCGATCAGCCAATAGAATGCAAGCTTAATCTGATTGGCTGATTGGATCAGCCAATCAGATTTTTCCTACCTTAATTCCGATTGGCTGATAGAATCCTATCAGCCAATCGGAATTTGAGGGACGCCATCTTGGATGACGTCACTTAAAGGAATATTCATTATGCGAGTAGACGTCGGTGGATGAAGATGGCTCCGCGTCGGCTGCTTTGAAGATGGCTCCGCTCCGGATGGATGAAGATTGAAGACGCCGTCTGGATGAAGACTTCTATCGGATGGAAGACCTCTTCAGCACTCCTTGGATGAAGACTTCTATCGGATGGAAGACCTCTTCAGCACCCCTTGGATGAAGACTTCGACCGCTGCGGATGTCCTCTTCTGTTCCATCGGTGGTCGGCTGGCTGAAGACGGCTAAAGGTAGGATGATCTTCAGGGGGGTAGTGTTAGGTTTATTTAAGCAGGGTTTGGGTTAGAGAAGGGGTATGTGGGTGGTGGGTTGTAATGTTGGGGGGTGGTATTGTGTGTTTTTTACAGGCAAAAGAGCTGATTTCTTTGGAGCATGCCCCGCAAAAGGCCCTTTTAAGGGCTGGTAAGGTAATAGAGCTGTTAACTTTCGTAATTTAGAATAGGGTAGGGCATTTTTTTTATTTTGGGGGGCTCTGTTATTTTATTAGGGGGCTTAGATTAGGTGTAATTAGCTTAAAAATCTTATAATATTTTTTTATTTTTTGTAACTTATTTTTTTTTATTTTTTGTACTTTAGTTAGTTTATTTAATTGTATTTAATTGTAGGTATCTGTAGATAATTCATTTAATTTATTTAATGATAGTGTAGTGTTAGGTTTAATTGTAACTTAGGTTAGGATTTATTTTACAGGTAATTTTGTATTTCTTTTAGCTAGGTAGTTATTAAATAGTTAATAACTATTTAATAACTATTCTACCTAGTTAAAATAAATACAAAGTTACCTGTAAAATAAATATAAAACCTAGGGCCTAGATTTAGAGTTTGGCGGTAGCCGTGAAAACCAGCGTTAGAGGCTCTTAACGCTGGTTTTAGGCTACCGCCGGTATTTGGAGTCAGTCAGGAAAGGGTCTAACGCTCACTTTTCCATACCGCAGACCCCCTTACGTCATTTGCGTATCCTATCTTTTCAATGGGATCTTTCTAACTCCGGTATTTAGAGTCGTGTCTGAAGTGAGCGTTAGAAATCTAACGACAAAACTCCAGGCGCAGAAAAAAGTCAGTAGTTAAGAGCTTTATGGGCTAACGCCGGTTCATAAAGCTCTTAACTACTGTGCTTTAAAGTACACTAACACCCATAAACTACCTATGTACCCCTAAACCGAGGTCCCCCCACATCGCCGCCAGTCGATTACATTTTTTTAACCCCTAATCTGCCGACCGCCACCTACGTTATCCTTATGTACCCCTAATCTGCTGCCCCTAACATCGCCGACCCCTATATTATATTTATTAACCCCTAACCTGCCCCCCACAACGTCGCCGCCAGCTACCTACAATAATTAACCCCTAATCTGCCGACCGCAAAGCGCCGCTACTTACGTTATCCTTATGTACCCCTAATCTGCTGCCCCTAACACCGCCGAACCCAATATTATATTTATTAACCCCAAATCTGCCCCCCACAACGTCGCCTCCACCTGCCTACACTTATTAACCCCTAATCTGCCGAGCGGACCGCACCGCTATTATAATAAAGTTATTAACCCCTAATCCGCCTCACTAACCCTATAATAAATAGTATTAACCCCTAATCTGCCCTCCCTAACATCGCCGACACCTAACTTCAAACATTAACCCCTAATCTGCCGACTGGAGCTCACCGCTATTCTAATAAATGTATTAACCCCTAAAGCTAAGTCTAACCCTAACACTAACACCCCCCTAAATTAAATATAATTTAAATCTAACGAAATCATTAGCCAATCAGATTGAGCTCGCATTCTATTGGCTGATCAGAACAGCCAATAGAATGCGAGCTCAATCTGATTGGCTGATTCCATCAGCCAATCAGAATTTTCCTACCTTAATTCCGATTGGCTGATAGAATCCTATCAGCCAATCAGAATTCGAGGGACGCCATCTTGGATGACGTCCCTTAAAGGAGCCTTCATTCGTCGGTAGTCCGTCGGGCCAGCAGGATGTTCCGCGTTGGAGGTCTGCAAGATGGATCCGGAAGAAAGAAGATTGAAGATGACGTTGATAGAAGACTTCAGCCGGATCATGGACCTCTTCAGCTCCCGCTTGGATGAAGACTTCAGCCGGATCATGGACATCTTCAGCCCCCCGCTTGGGCTTGGATCAAGACATCGGAGGAGCTCTTCTGGATTGATCAGTGAACCTGGTATGGTGAAGATAAGGTAGGAAGATCTTCAGGGGCTTAGTGTTAGGTTTATTTAAGGGGGGGTTTGGGTTAGATTAGGGGTATGTGGGTGGTGGGTTGTAATGTTGGGGGGGGGTATTGTATGTGTTTTTTTACAGGCAAAAGAGCTGAATTCTTTGGGGCATGCCCCGCAAAGGGCCCTGTTCAGGGCTGGTAAGTTAAAAGAGCTTTGAACTTTAGTAATTTAGAATAGGGTAGGGCATTTTTTATTTTGGGGGGCTTTGTTATTTTATTAGGGGGCTTAGAGTAGGTGTAATTAGTTTAAAATTGTTGTAATATTTTTCTGATGTTTGTAAATATTTTTTTATTTTATGTAACTTAGTTCTTTTTTATTTTTTGTACTTTAGTTAGTTTATTTCATTGTATTTATTTGTAGATATTGTATTTAATTAATTTATTGATAGTGTAGTGTTAGGTTTAATTGTAGGTAATTGTAGGTATTTTATTTAATTAATTTATTGATAGTGTAGTGTTAGGTTTAATTGTAACTTAGGTTAGGATTTATTTTACAGGTAAGTTTGTAATTATTTTAACTATTTTAGCTATTAAATAGTTCTTAACTATTTAATAACTATTGTACCTGGTTAAAATAAATACAAAGTTACCTGTAAAATAAATATAAATCCTAAAATAGCTATAATATAAATATAATTTATATTGCAGCTATATTAGGATTTATTTTACAGCTAAGTATTTAGCTTTAAATAGGAATAATTTATTTAATAAGAGTTAATTAATTTCGTTAGATTTAAATTACATTTAACTTAGGGGGGTGTTAGTGTTAGGGTTAGACTTATCTTTAGGGGTTAATACATTTATTAGAATAGCGGTGAGCTCCAGTCGGCAGATTAGGGGTTAATGTTTGAAGTTAGGTGTCGGCGATGTTAGGGGGGGCAAATTAGGGGTTAATACTATTTATTATAGGGTTAGTGAGGCGGATTAGGGGTTAATAACTTTATTATAGTAGCGGTGCGGTCCGCTCGGCAGATTAGGGGTTAATAAGTGTAGGCAGGTGGAGGCGACGTTGTGGGGAGCAGATTAGGGGTTAATAAATATAATATAGGGTCGGCGGTGTTAGGGGCAGCAGATTAGGGGTACATAGGGATAATGTAAGTAGCGGCGGTTTACGGAGCGGCAGATTAGGGGTTAATAATAATATGCAGGGGTCAGCGATAGTGGGGGCGGCAGAATAGGGGTTAATAAGTGTAAGGTTAGGGGTGTTTAGACTCAGGGTACATGTTAGAGTGTTAGGTGCAGACGTAGGAAGTGTTTCCCCATAGGAAACAATGGGGCTGCGTTAGGAGCTGAACGCGGCTTTTTTGCAGGTGTTAGGTTTTTTTTCAGCTCAAACAGCCCCATTGTTTTCTATGGGGGAATCGTGCACGAGCACGTTTTTGAAGATGGCCGCGTCCGTAAGCAACTCTGGTATCGAGAGTTGCAGTGGCGTTAAATATGCCTGTACGCTCCCTTTTTGGAGCCTAACGCAGCCATTCTGTGAACTCTCAATACCAGAGTTATTTAAAAGGTGAGGCCAGAAAAAAGCCAGCGTTAGCTACGCGGGTCGTTACCGACAAAACTCTAAATCTAGCCTTAAGATAGCTACAATGTAATTATTAATTACATTGTAGCTATCTTAGGGTTTATTTTACAGGTAAGTATTTATTTTTAAATAGGAATAATTTAGTTAATGATAGTGTAGTGTTAGGTGTAATTGTAACTTAGGTTAGTTTTTATTTTATAGGTAAATTTGTCTTTATTTTAACTAGGTAGCTATTAAATAGTTAATAACTATTAAATAGCTATTGTGCCTAGTTAAAATAAATTGAAATTTGCCTGTAAAATAAAAATAAATCCTAAAATAGCTACAATATAATTATTAGTTATATTGTAGCTATATTAGGGTTTATTTTATAGGTAAATATTTAGTTTTAAATAGGATTAATTTAGTTAATAATAGTAATTTTATTTAGATTTATTTAAATAATATTTAAGTTAGGGGGGTGTAAGGGTTAGGGTTAGACTTAGGTTTAGGGGTTAATTATTTTAATATAGATGGCGGCAGTATAGGGGGGGCAGGATAGGGGTTAATACATTTATTATAGGTGGCAACGGTGTAGGGGGGGCAGATTAGGGGTTAATAAGTTTAATATAGGTTGCGGCGGGGTCCGGGAGCGGCGGTTTAGGGGTTAAACAATTTATTTAGTTGCGGCGGGGTACGGGATCGGCAGGATAGGGGTTAATAAATTTATTATAGGTGGCGGCGGTATAGGGGGGGCAGGATAGGGGTTAATAGGTATTATGTAGGTGGCGGTGGGGTCCGGGAGCGGCGGTTTAGGGGTTAATAAGTTTATTAGAGTGGCGGTGGGCTCCGGGAGCGGCGGTTTAGGGGGTAATACATTTATTTAGTTGCTGCGGTTTAGGGGGGGGCAGATTAGGGGTGTTTAGACTCGGGTACATGTTAGGGTGTTAGGTGCAGACATTTCCCATAGGAATCAATGGGATGTCGGGCAGCAGCGAACATGAACTTTCTCTATGGTCAGACTCCCATTGATTCCTATGGGATTCGCCTCCTCCAGGGCGGCAGGTTGAAAACCAGGTACGCTGGGCCGGAAAAGTGCCGAGCGTACCTGCTAGTCATTTGATAACTAGCAAAAGTAGTCAGATTGTGCCGAACTTGCGTTCAGAACATCTGTAGTGACGTAAGAATCGATCTGTGTCGGACTGAGTCCGACGGATCGAAGCTTACGTCACTATATTCTACTTTTGCCGGTGTGTAGGGCTTGATAACTAAGGCGAATCAGCCTCGCCACAAATACGCTGCGGAATTCCAGCGTATTTGCGGTTGACGGCTTGATAACTAGGGGCCATAGTGTATAGCTAAATTGAGTCTGTCATAATTTTCCATAGTATTACAGGTGCAGTGTGCATTGCAATGGTAGGGTACAATTTTTCATAAATATATACATTTTAACTTAAAATTTATTTCAACCCCTTCACTGCTGAATCCCTTTGCTAAAGCCATTTTTGGACTAGATTATAAGTGGCACGCTAACTGTTGTGCGCAACCAATATTGGGTTTATCACGGCTATTTGAGCAGAAGGAGCACATGTATTACAGGTTGAAAGTAAATGCAATTGCGTTAGCAAAATTTAATTTAATGTTTCAGGATAGTGCAACTTCAGAGCTTTCAGTAACTGTTACACTTGACTAAAAAGTGTCACAAAACACTCCAAAAATACATTAAAAAGTACTGTTACACTCATAATAAAACTATCTAATAAGAATGATTCAAAATAAAAACAAATTTGCATAAAAAGTTATAAGGACTGAAAGATATGAGGTCTCAGGTGTTACATTTTTAAACAACTTTAACCAGTTTACTTTCTATTTTCAATTGTGATCCATTCTCTTGGTATCCTTTATTGTAGCAGAAATACACTACTGGGAGCTAGCTGCACGCATCTGTAAGCCAATGAATAGAGGCATATATGTGCAGCCACCAATCAGCATCTAGCTCTCAGCTCATGAGTCTACCTAAATATCCTTATCAACAAAGAATGCCAAGAGAACTAAGCAAATTAGATAATAGAAGTCATTTGGAAAGTTTTTTAAAATTGCACGCTTTATCTGAATCATGAAAAAACTATTTTGGGTTTCATGTTCCTTTAAGTAGCTGAAAGAATGTGAAATCATGCTTATGCAATATTTATTTACTGTAAATATGTTACATTTTAATGCTCTTCACATAGAGAAATATTTTCAAAGTATTTATAAATATATATTCCTATATATCCTATATATCTGTATATATCTATACATATATATCATTTATAATTTTGCATTTGTTTAATATTAATTTGGTCCGAAATTTTAGTTTTTAATTACAGTGCACATTTTGGTCATTTTAAAGCTGTAAGCGGCTTTATTACCTTTAGTTTTGTCATTCTATGTACTCTGTTAATATATTTTTTATTTATATGTCACATTTTTGTGCACAGCACTTTTCAGGATAGAGGACAAGCTTCAACGTTGCGTGCTTCTTCTTTTCCACTTGAACCTATTATGTAAAAGAAAACATGGATGTTATTGGTTGTGCACTAGTTGCAGTTTATTACTCTACAAGGGCTGCACTTAGTCCTCCTGCTACCACCACTACCAAACAGGCATTTAACATCACAGAACATTGTCGAAGATCACTGGACAGTCCATTGCAGTGTTAAGGGTAGCCACTGTAGCCATTGAGGGGTAGTTATCAACGCGTCTACCTCAAATACGCTGGAATTCCGCAGCGTATTTGAGGCGAGGCTGATTCGCCTTAGTTATCAAGCAAAAGTAGAATTTTGTGACGTAAGCTTCGATCCCCCGGACTCAGTCCGACACAGATCGATTCTTACGTCACTCCAGATGTTCCGCATACAAGTGCGGCACAATCTGACTTTTGGGAGTTATCAAAAAACTAACAGATACGCTCGGCACTTTTCCGGCCCAGCGTACCTGTTTTCAAACCGCCGCCCTGGAGGTGGCGGATCCCATAGAAATCAATGGGAGTCTGACCATAGCGAAAGCTCATGTTCGCTGCTGCCCGACAACCCATTGATTCATATGGGAAATGTGTACACCTAACACCCTAACATGTACCCCGAGTCTAAACACCCCTAATCTGTCCCCCCTACACCGCCACAACTAAATAAAGTTATTACCTCCTAAACCGCCGCTCCCGGACCCCGCCGCAACTATAATATATGTATTAACCCCTAAACCGCCGCTCCCGGACCCCGCCGCCACCTACATTATACCTACTAATTCCTAACCTGCCCCCCCCTATACCGCCGCCACCTAGAATTAAGTTATTAACCCCTATCCTGCCAATCCCGGACCCCGCAGCAACTAAATAAATAGTTTAACCCCTAAACCGCCACTCCTGGACCCCGCCGCAACCTATATTAAACTTATTAACCCCTAATCTGCCCCCCTAAACCGTCGCCACCTATAATACATTTATTAACCCCTATCCTGCCCCCCCTACACCGCCGCCACTGTAATGAAATTATTAACCCCTAAACCTAAGTCTAATTCTAACACCCCCCTAACTTAAATATTAATTAAATACATCTAAATAATATTTATCTTATTAACTAAGTTAATCCTATTTAAAACTAAATACTTACCTTTAAAATAAACCCTAATATAGCTACAATATAACTAATAATTATATTGTAGCTATTTTAGGATTAATATTTATTTTACAGGCAACTTTGTATTTATTTTAAACCGGTACAATAGCTATTAAATAGTTAAGAACTATTTAATAGTTACCTAGTTAAAATAATTACAAATTTACCTGTAAAATAAATCCTAACCTAAGTTACAATTAAACCTAACACTACACTATCATTAAATTAATTAACCCCTTAATGACCGGACCATTTTTCAATTTTCTTACCCTTAATGACAATGGCTATTTTTACATTTCTGCAGTGTTTGTGTTTAGCTGTAATTTCCCTCTTACTCATTTACTGTACCCACACATATTATATACCGTTTTTCTCACCATTAAATGGACTTTCTAAAGATACCATTATTTTCATCATGTCTTATAATTTACTAAAAAAAAAATAATAAAATATGAGGAAAAAATGGAAAAAAACACACTTTTTCTAACTTTTAGCCCCAAAATCTGTTACACATCTACAATCACCAAAAAACACCCATGCTAAATAGTTTCTAAATTTTGTCCTGAGTTTAGAAATACCCAATGTTTACACGTTCTTTGCTTTTTTTGCAAGTTATGGGGCAATAAATACAAGTAGCACTTCGCTATTTCCAAACCACTTTTTTTCAAAATTAGCGCTAGTTATATTGGAACCCTGATATCTGTCAGGAATACCTGAATATCCCTTGACATGTATATATATTTTTTTAGAAGACAACCCAAAGTATTGATCTAGGCCCATTTTGGTATATTTCATGCCACCATTTCACCGCCAAATGCGATCAAAAAAAAAAAAGTTCACTTTTTCACAAAATTTGTCACAAACTTTAGGTTTCCCACTGAAATTATTTACAAACAGCTTCTGCAATTATGGCACAAATGGTTGTAAATGCTTCTCTGGGATCCCCTTTTTTCAGAAATAGCAGACTTATATGGCTTTGGGGTTGCTTTTTGGTAATAAGAAGGCCGCTAAATGCCGCTGCGCACCACACGTGTTTTATGCCCAGGAGTGAAGGGGTTAATTAGGGAGCTTGTAGGGAGCTTGTAGGGTTAATTTTAGCTTTAGTGTAGTGTAGTAGACAACCCCAAGTATTGATCTAGGCCCATTTTGGTATATTTTATGCCACCATTTCACCGCCAAATGCGAGCAAATAAAAAAAAAACAACATTTTTCACAATTTTAGGTTTCTCACTGAAATTATTTACAAACAGCTTGTGCAATTATGGCAGAAATTGTTGTAAAAGCTTCTCTGGGATCCCCTTTGTTCAGAAATAGCAGACTTATATGGCTTTGGCGTTGCTTTTTGGTAATTAGAAGGCCGCTAAATGCTGCTGCGCACCACACGTTAATTATGCCCAGCAGTGAAGGGGTTGAATTAGGTAGCTTGTAGGGAGCTTGCAGGGTTAATTTTAGAGATCAGCCTCCCACCTGACACATCCCACCCCCTGATCCCTCCCAAACAGCTCTCTTCCCTCCCCCACCCCACAATTGTTCCCGCCATCTTAAGTACTGGCAGAAAGTCTGCCAGTACTAAATAAAAGAGGTTTTTTTTTTTTTTTAAATAAAAATAATAAAGTATTTTAGCTGTGATGGACCCCTGCCTTAGCCCCAACCTCCCTGATCCCCCCTCCAGCTCTCTAACCCTTTCCCCTACCTAATTACCGCCATCTTGGGTACTGGCAGCTGTCTGCCAGTACCCAGTTTGGCCCCAAAAAAACCCCAAAAAGTATTTTTATTTTATTTTTTACTTAAAAAACTATTTCTGTAGTGTAGCAGCCCCCCACAATACCCCCACCCCCACCCCCTCCCAGATCCTTTTATATTTTAAAAAAAAATCCCTTTTTTTTCCCCTTTCTGCCCTCATTCATTGGTGTCAGTGTGGCTAATGGGTGCACGTGCACGCTCGGGCATCGTGCACGCGCACGCGCTCACGTGCACACTCGAGCATCGTGTACGCGCACGCGCATCGTGCACCCGGCGGACACTGGCACTATCGCTACCGGTGCAGAGAGGGCCACAGAGTGGCTCTCTCTGCATCGGAGGCTTGTAAAGTGGTATTGCAGGATGCCTCCATATCGAGGCATCACTGCAATACCCTCAGAGCTGCTGGAAGCATTTGTGATCGCTTCCAGCACTCTGTTTGACAACTGACGTACCAGGTACGTCCATTGTCATTAACTGCTTGTTAATGCATGACGTACCTGGTACGTCAGTTGTCATTAAGGGGTTAAATAAAATACCTACAATTATCTACAATTAAACCTAACACTACACTATCAATAAATTAATTAAATACAATACCTACAAATAACTACAATTAAATAAACTAACTAAAGTACAAAAAATAAAAAAGAACTAAGTTACAAAAAATAAAAAAATATTTACAAACATTAGAAAAATATTAAAACAATTTAAAACTAATTACACCTACTCTAAGCCCCCTAATAAAATAACAAAGACCCCCAAAATAAAAAAATGCCCTACCCTATTCTAAATTAAAAAAGTTCAAAGCTCTTTTACCTTACCAGCCCTTAAAAGGACCTTTTGTGGGGCATGCCCCAAATAATTCAGCTCTTTTGCCTGTAAAAAAAAACATACAATACCCCCCCCCAACATTACAACCCACCACCCACATACCCCTAATCTAACCCAAACCCCCCTTAAATAAACCTAACACTAAGCCCCTGAAGATCTTTCTACCTTATCTTCACCTCGCCGGGTATCAGCGATCAGTCCAGGCTCCGAAATCTTCATCCAAGCCCAAGCGGGGGCTGGCGATTCATAATCCGGCGGCTGAAGAGGTCCAGAAGAGGCTCCAAAGTCTTCATCCTATCTGGGAAGAAGAGGCGATCCGGACCGGCAACCATCTTGATCCAAGCGGCATCTTCTATCTTCATCTGATGAGGAACGGCTCCATTGTGAAGACCTCCAGCGCGGATCAATCTTCTTCTTCTGACGTCCAACTGAAGAATGAAGGTTCCTTTAAGGGACGTCATCCAAGATGGTGTCCCTCGAATTCCGATTGGCTGATAGGATTCTATCAGCCAATCGGAATTAAGGTAGGAAAATTTTGATTGGCTGATGGAATCAGCCAATCAGAATCAAGTTCAATCCGATTGGCTGATCCGATCAGCCAATCAGATTGAGCTCGCATTCTATTGGCTGTTCCGATCAGCCAATAGAATGCGAGCTCAATCTGATCGCCTCTTCTTCCCGGATAGGATGAAGACTTTGGAGCCTCTTCTGGACCTCTTCAGCCGCCGGATTATGGATGGCCAGCCCCCGATTGGGCTTGGATGAAGATTTCGGAGCCTGGACTGATCGCTGATACCCGGCGAGGTGAAGATAAGGTAGGAAGATCTTCAGGGGCTTAGTGTTAGGTTTATTTAAGGGGGGTTTGGGTTAGATTAGTGGTATGTGGGTGGTGGGTTGTAATGTTGGGGGGGTATTGTATGTTTTTTTTTACAGGCAAAAGAGCTGAATTATTTGGGGCATGCCCCACAAAAGTTCCTTTTAAGGGCTGGTAAGGTAAAAGAGCTTTGAACTTTTTTAATTTAGAATAGGGTAGGGCATTTTTTTATTTTGGGGGTCTTTGTTATTTTATTAGGGGGCTTAGAGTAGGTGTAATTAGTTTTAAATTGTTGTAATATTTTTCTAATGTTTGTAAATATTTTTTTATTTTTTGTAACTTAGTTCTTTTTTATTTTTTGTACTTTAGTTAGTTTATTTAATTGTAGTTATTTGTAGGTATTGTATTTAATTAATTTATTGATAGTGTAGTGTTAGGTTTAATTGTAGATAATTGTAGGTATTTTATTTAATTAATTTAATGATAGTGTAGTGTTAGGTTTAATTGTAACTTAGGTTAGGATTTATTTTACAGGTAAATTTGTAATTATTTTAACTAGGTAACTATTAAATAGTTCTTAACTATTTAATAGCTATTGTACCTGTTTAAAATAAATACAAAGTTGCCTGTAAAATAAATATTAATCCTAAAATAGCTACAATATGATTATAATTTATATTGTAGCTATATTAGGGTTTATTTTACATGTAAGTATTTAGTTTTAAATAGGATTAATTTATTTAATAAGAGTTCATTTATTTCGTTAGATAAAAATTATATTTAACTTAGGGGGGTGTTAGGGTTAGGGTTAGACTTAGCTTTAGGGGTTAATACATTTATTAGAATAGCCGTGAGCCCCGGTCGGCAGATTAGGGCTTAATGTTTGAAGTTAGGTGTCGGTGATGTCAGGGAGGGCAGATTAGGGGTTAATACTATTTATTATAGGGTTATTGAGGCGGAAGTGAGGCGGATTAGGGGTTAATAACGTTATTATAGTAGCGGTGCAGTCCGCTCGGCGGATTAGGGGTTAATAAGTGTAGGCAGGTGGAGGCGACGTTGAGGGGGGCAGATTAGGGGTTAATAAATATAGTATAGGGGTCGGCGGTGTTAGGGGCAGCAGATTAGGGGTACATAGCTATAATGTAGCTTGCGGCGGCGTGCGGACGGCAGATTAGGGGTTAAAAAAATTTAATAGAGTGGCGGCGATGTGGGGGGACCTCGGTTTAGGGGTACATAGGTAGTTTATGGGTGTTAGTGTACTTTAGAGCACAGTAGTTAATAGCTTTATAAACCGGCGTTAGCCCATAAAGCTCTTACCTCCTGACTTTTTTCTGCTGCTGGAGTTTTATCGTTTGATTTCTAACGCTCACTTCAGCCTCAACTCTAAATACCGGCATTAGAAAGATCCCATTGAAAAGATAGGATACGCAAATGGCGTAGGGGGATCTGCGGTATGGAAAAGTCGCGGCTGTAAAGTGAGCGTTAGACCCTTTCCTGACTGACTCTAAATACCAGAGGGTGGTAAAAACCAGCGTTAGGAGCCTCTAACGCTGGTTTTGACGACTACCGCCCAACTCTAAATCTAGCCGTAAGATAGCTACAATGTAATTAATAATTACATTGTAGCTATTTTATGATTTATATTTATTTTACAGGTAACTTTGTATTTATTTTAGCTAGTTAGAATAGTTATTAAATAGTTATTAACTATTTAATAACTACCTAGCTAAAAGAAATAAAAAATGACCTGTAAAATAAATCCTAACCTAAGTTACAATTAAACCTAACACTACACTATCATTAAATTAATTAATTACCTACAAATAACTACAACTAAATACATTTAAATAAACTAACTAAAGTACAAAAAATAAAAAAAGCTAAGTTACAAAAAATAAAAAAAATAAGTTACAAACATTTAACAAATATTACAACAATTTTAAGCTACTTACACCTAATCTAAGCCCCCTACTAAAATAACAAAGCCCCCCAAAATAAAAAAATGCCCTACCCTATTCTAAATTAAAAAGTTACCAGCTCTTTTACCTTACCAGCCCTTAAAAGGGCCTTTTGTGGGGCATGCCCCAAAGAAAACAGCTCTTTTGCCTGTAAAAAAAAATACAACCCCCCCCCAACATTAAAACCCACCACCCACATACCCCTAATCTAACCCAAACCCCCCTTAAATAAACCTAACACTACCCCCCTGAAGATCATCCTACCTTGAGTCGTGTTCAGCCAGCCAACCACCGATGGAACCTGAAGAGGAGATCCGGAGCGGCAGAAGTCATCATCCAAGGATGATTGGATGACTGAATCAGCCAATCAGATTCAAGTTCAATCCGATTGGCTGAACCAATCAGCCAATCGGATTGAACTTGAATCTGATTGGCTGATTCAATCAGCCAATCAGATTTTTCTACCTTAATTTCCGATTGGCTGATAGAATCCTATCAGCCAATCGGAATTCGAGTGACGCCATCTTGGATGAAGTCACTTAAAGGTACCGTCATTCGTCGTTAGTCGTCGGGAAGAAGAGGATGGATCCGCGTAGGCTCCTCTGAAGATGGCTTCGCTCCGCTCCGGATGGATGAAGATTGAAGACGCCACCTGGATGAAGACTTCTATCGGATGGAAGATTTCTTCAGTGCCACCTGGATGATGACTTCATCGGATGGAAGATTTCTTCAGCGCCCCTTGGATGATGACTTCTGCCACTCCGGATCTCCTCTTCGGTTCCATCGGTGGTCGGCTGGCTGAACACGACTCAAGGTAGGATGATCTTCAGGGGGGTAGTGTTAGATTTATTTAAGGGGGGTTTGGGTTAGATTAGGGGTATGTGGGTGGTGGGTTTTAATATTGGGGGGGTTGTATTTTTCCTTTACAGGCAAAAGAGTTGTTTTCTTTGGGGCATGCCCCGCAAAAGGCTCTTTTAAGGGCTGGTAAGGTAAAAGAGCTAGTAACTTTCTAATTTAGAATAGGGTAGGGCATTTTTTTATTTTGGGGGGCTTTGTTATTTTAGTAGGGGGCTTAGATTAGGTGTAAGTAGCTTAAAATTGTTGTAATATTTGTTAAATGTTTGTAACTTATTTTTTTTTATTTTTTGTAACAGCTTTTTTTATTTTTTGTACTTTAGTTAGTTTATTTAATTGTATTTAGTTGTAGTTATTTGTAGGTAATTAATTTAATTAATTTAATGATAGTGTAGTGTTAGGTTTAATTGTAACTTAGGTTAGGATTTATTTTACAGGTAATTTTGTATTTCTTTTAGCTAGGTAGTTATTAAATAGTTAATAACTATTTAATAACTATTCTAACTAGCTAAAATAAATACAAAGTTACCTGTAAAATAAATATAAATCCTAAAATAGCTACAATGTAATTATTAATTACATTGTAGCTATCTTAGGGTTTATTTTACAGGTAAGTATTTAGTTTTAAATAGGAATAATTTATTAAAGTATAGTATAGTGTAGTGTTAGGTGTAATTGTAACCTAGGCTAGTTTTTATTTTACAGGTAAATATCTCTTTATTTTAACTAGGTAGCTATTAAATAGTTAATAACTATTCAATAGCTATTGTACCTAGTTAAAATAAATTGAAAGTTGCCTGTAAAATAAAGATAAATCCTAAGATAGCTACAATATAATTATTATTTATATTATAGCTATATTAGGGTTTATTTTAAAGGTAAGTATTTAGTTTTAAATAGGATTAATTTAGTTAATAAGAGTTAAATTTATTTATATGTATTTAATTAATATTTAAGTTAGGGGGGTGTTAGTGTTAGACGTAGGTTTAGGGGTTAATAATTTTATTAGAGTTGCGGCGGTGTAGAGGGGGCAGGATAGGGGTTAATAATTTTATTACAGTGGCGACGGTGTATGGGGGGCAGGATAGGGGTTAATACATTTATTATAGGTGGCGACGGTGTAGGGGGGGCAGATTAGGGGTTAATAAGTTTAAGATAGGTTGCGGCGGGGTCCTGGAGTGGCGGTTTAGGGGTTAAACTATTTATTTAGTTGCGGCGGGGTCCGGTATCGGCAGGATAGAGGTTAATAAATTTATTATAGGTGGCGGCGGTATAGGGGGCAGGATAGGGGTTACTAGGTATAATGTAGGTGGCGGTGGGCTCCGGGAGCGGCGGTTTAGGGGTTAATAAGTTTATTAGAGTTGTGGCGATGTCCGGGAGCGGCGGTTTCCTCCACCTGCCTACACTTATTAACCCCTAATCTGCCGAGCGGACCGCACCGCTATTATTATAAAGTTATTAACCCCTAATCCACCTCACTAACCCTATAATAAATAGTATTAACCCCTAATCTGCCCTCCCTAACATCGCCGACACCTAACTTCAATTATTAACCCCTAATCTGCCGACTGGAGCTCACCGCTATTCTAATAAATGTATTAACCCCTAAAGCTAAGTCTAACCCTAACACTAACACCCCCTAAGTTAAATATAATTTTAATCTAACGAAATTAATTAACTCTTATTAAATAAATTATTCCTATTTAAAGCTAAATACTTACCTGTAAAATAATTCCTAATATCCTAATATAGCTACAATATAAATTATAATTATATTATAGCTATTTTAGGATTAATATTTATTTTACAGGTAACTTTGTATTTATTTTAACCAGGTACAATAGCTATTAAATAGTTAAGAACTATTTAATAGCTAAAATAGTTAAAATAATTACAAATTTACCTGTAAAATAAATCCTAACCTAAGTTACAATTAAACCTAACACTACACTATCAATAAATAAATTAAATACAATTCCTACAAATAAATACAATGAAATAAACTAACTAAAGTACAAAAAATAAAAAAGAACTAAGTTACAAAAAATAAAAAAATATTTACAAACATTAGAAATATATTACAACAATTTTAAACTAATTACACCTACTCTAAGCCCCCCCTAATAAAATAACAAAGCCCCCCAAAATAAAAAAATGCCCTACCCTATTCTAAATTACTAAAGTTCAAAGCTCTTTTACCTTACCAGCCCTGAACAGGGCCCTTTGCGGGGCATGCCCCAAGAAGTTCAGCTCTTTTGCCTGTAAAAAAAAACATACAATACCCCCCCAACATTACAACCCACCACCCACATACCCCTAATCTAACCCAAACCCCCCTTAAATAAACCTAACACTAAGCCCCTGAAGATCTCCCTACCTTGAGTCGTCTTCACCCAGCCGAGCCAAATTCTTCATCCAAGCGGAGCAAGAAGAGGTCCTCCATCCGGTAGAAGTCTTAATCCAAGCGGGGCAGAAGAGGTCTTCCATCCGATTGAAGTCTTCATCCAAGCGGCATCTTCTATCATCATCCATCCGGAGCGGAACGAATGACGGTACCTTTAAGTGACATCATCCAAGATGGCGTCCCTCGAATTCCGATTGGCTGATAGGATTCTGTCAGCCAATCGGAATTCAGGTAGGAATATTCTGATTGGTTGATGGATCCAAAAGCCAGCGTCTGTCATGGTATGGGGGTGTGTCAATCCGATTGGCTGATCCAATCAGCCAATCAGATTGAGCTCGCATTCTATTGGCTCATCGGAACAGCCAATAGAATGCAAGCTCAATCTGATTGGCTGATTGGATCAGCCAATCGGATTGACACACCCCCATACCATGACAGAAGCTGGCTTTTGGATCTGACACTGATAACAGCTTGGATGGTCCTTTTCCTCTTTGGCCCGGAGAACACGATGGCTGTTTTTTTTCAAAATATTGACTAGTCAGACCACAAAACACGATTCCACTGTGCTACAGTCCGTCTCAGGTGAGACCGAGCCTAGAGAAGTGGGGGCGCTTCTGGAAAGTGATGATGTATGGCTTCTGCTTTGCATAGTAAAGCCTTAACTTGCATCTGTAGATGCAGCAGCGAATGGTGTTGACTGACCAAGGTTTACCAAAATATTCCCAAGCCCATGTCAGGAAATCCATTTTGAGACAGTGACGTCTGAGGAATCGGAGATTACACGCATTTAGAAGTGGTGTTTTTCGGCCTTGCCCTTTACGCACCGAGATTTGACCGGATTCCTTGAATCTTTTAATTTTATTGTGCACTGTAGAAGGTAAAATGCCCAAAATCCTACCAATTTGTCTTTGGGGAATGCTGTTCTCAACGTGTTGGATTATTCGCTGACGCATCTGTTGGCAGATTGGTGAGCCTTGACGCATCCTTGCTCTTGAAGGACTAGGCCTTTTTTGGAGGCTCCTTATATACTATGATTACACAATTGCCTCACCTGTTTCACATCACCTCACCTTCTTATTTCATCTTGTCACATATTTTTTACCTTATTAGTAATAGAGCTAAAACGTATTAAAAAAATTGAGAACTTGTTTTTTTTTTAATAGTAACTTAGTAATGAAAACAAATATATTACAAGTAATATAAATTTAAAAAAAATAAAAACTTGAGTTTTTAAATATTAAAGGCATAGTCTAGTCAAAATGAAAGGGATACTAAAGCCAATTTTTCTTTCATGATTCAGATAGAGCATGCAATTTTAAGCAACTTTCTATTTACTCCTCTTATCATTTTCTCTTCATTCTCGTGATATCTTTATTTGAAAAAGCAAGAATGTAAGCTTGGGAACTGGTCCATTTTTGGTTCAGCACTAGGGATGGGCGAATGTTTCTAAAAATTCGAAATTTAAAACGAATTTTGATACATTCGTTCGTTCGAATTGAATTTCGAATGTTTATATAACATTCTATTTTCGAATTTTCCTTTTCGAATTTTTCAAAAACATTAGAAAATATTTGTTGAATAATAGAATGTTTAGCTATGTATTTTATATCACATTCAATTTCAAAATGTAACATTCCAATTCAAAATAGTATTTCTAGTCTAATCATGTGTTTTATAAATGTAATATTCGAATTTAAATGTCACATTTGAAATAGTATTTCTGATTTACTCCTACTATCAATTTTTCTTTGTTCTCTTGCTATCTTTATTTAAAAAGTAGGAATTTAAAGCTTAGGAGTCAGACCATTTTAGGTTCAGAACCCTGGATAGCACTTGCTTATTGGTGGCTACATTTAACAAACCAATAAGCAAGCATAAACCAGGTTCTGAACAAAAAAATCGGCCAGCTCTTAAGCTTTATATTTCTGCTTTTTAAATAAAGAGAGCAAGAGAACAAAGAAAATTTGATAATAGGAGTAAATTAGAAAGTTGCTTAAAATTGCATGCTCTAGCTAAATCATTAAAGAAAAAATTGGGGTTTAGTGTCCATTTAAACTTTCATGATTCAGATAGAGCAGGGGTGGGTGGGCAAGAAGTAGATTTCGGTCTACAAGTGGACCGCAAGTGAATTTTGAGGTGACGGCCTGTAAGGTTTCGAAAGTCTGCTTATTAAGAGACAGATTTCTCACACATCTACGGCCGAGAGACTCTTTACTCAGAATCTAGATAGTGTGAGAAATCTTTCTCTTATGCAGACTTTTGAAATAGGCTATGACTCTGAGTCTGTGACGCCGGTATGGGCACTGTACTTCAGCATGTGCAACTCGGCTAAAACTGAACTCACTGCCCCAGCTTTGGTTACAGGACCGGCCCACCTAATCAACCTGACATGGTGTCCAGCCAATAAAATTACTTTGTAGAATGAGTCTCCAGCCATCTTGATTATGAGACTACTTATCATACGCAAACGGGGTACACAGATAAGGTTGCTTGACGGTCCCAGCGTGACGTAAAGATAGAGCTCTCGCAGTAAGTAAAGACAGAGCTGTATTTGTTAAAGAGCGCGGCTGATTTTTAAAGCTGTATTATTTGTGTCAAAAATAAAATTTTCAGCCAACAGGTCCTATTTGTAGCAAAAATAAAATTTTCAGCCAGCAGGTCCTATTTGTAGCAAAAATAACATTTTCAGCTAGCAGGTCCTATTTGTAGCAAAAATAAAATGTTCAGCCAACAGGTCCTATTTGTAGCAAAAATAAAATGTTCAGCCAACAGGTCCTATTTGTAGAAAAAATACAATCTTCAGCCAGCAGGCCCTATTTGTAGCAAAAATAAAATTTTCAGCTAGCAGGTCCTATTTGTGGCAAAAATACAGTGTGTGCTGAACTATTCTTTGTGTTTTTTTAATAAATACATTATTGTAATTATTATTATCAAGACTGGTGGTTTTTTTTTTTAGTTAGGTGACCAAGTCACTTGAAATAACATTTTGTAAGCCATTACCTTACAAAAGTCTGCCCACCCCTGAAAAAGAGCATGCAATTTTAAGCAACTTTCTAATTTACTCCTATTATCAATTTTTCTTCATTCTCTTGGTATCTTTATTTGAAAAAGCAAGAATGTAAGCTTAGGAGCTGGGTAGCGCTTGCTGATTGGTAACTACATTTAGAGGCCTATCTATCAAAGTGTCAACCACAAATACGACGGAATTCCGAATCGTAATTGTTGCGAGATTGATCCGACCTAGTTATCAAAGCCTCAAGACCGGCAAAAGTTGAAATTTGTGACGTAACATACGATCCGTCGGTCTCAATCCGACGCATATCGATGCTTATGTCATTACAGATGTTCCGAATACACCTTCGGCTCTATTTGACACTTTTTCTCATTTATCAAACTTTTAACAGGTACGCTTGCGGCTATTCGGACGCAGCGTACCTAGTTTTCAATCTGCCACCCTTGAGGCTGCGGATGCCATAGACATCAATGGGAGTCTGAAGCCACCGAAAGCTTATGTTTGATGCTGCAAGAGAATGAAGCATACCCCATTGATTTCTATGGTAGAAAAATAGTTACGTTTACACCTAACACCCTAACATAAACCCCAAGTCTAAACACCCCTAATCTGCCACCCCCGACATCGCCGCCACCTACATAATGTTATTAACCCCTATTCCCCCACTCCCCGACCCTGCCGCAACATAAATAAACTTATTAACCCCTAAACCTCTGGCCTCCCACATCACCACCACTAACTAAACCTATTAACCCCTAAACCGTCAGTCCCCCACATTGCAAAAAACTAAATTAAGCTATTAACCCATAAACCTAACAACCCCTTAACTTTAAATTAAAATTGCAACATCCCTATCTTAATATAAATTAAAACTTACCTGTAGAATTAAAAGAAACTAATTTTAAACTATTAATTAACCTACCCTAACTATTATACTACAATTACATTAAACTACCAATTACATTAAATAAATTACATATTAAAAAAACAAACTCTACTAAAATTATTTAAATCTACAATTAAACATTATTACAAAGTCCTAAAGTACAAAAAACCCCCACTAAGTTACAAAAACAAACACTAAATTACGAAAAATAACAAACCAAATTATCAAAAATAATTTTTTTACACCTAATCTGATAGCCCTATCAAAATAAAAAAGCCCCCCAAAATTAAAAAAAAAAACCCTAGCCTACAATAAACTACCAATGGCCCTTAAAAGGACCTTTTGTGGGGCATTGCCCCAAAGATATCAGCTCTTTTACCTGTAAAAAAAAATACAAACAACCCCCCAACAGTAAAACCCACCACCCACCCAACCAACCCCCCAAATAAAATAACTATCTAAAATAACCTAAGCTACCCATTACCCTGAAAAGGGCATTTGTATTGGCATTGCCCTTAAAAGGGCATTTAGCTCTTTTACTGCCCAGACCCTAATCTAATAATAAAACCCACCCAAAAAACCCTTTTAAAAAAACCACTAACCCCCGACAATCCACTTACAGTTATTGAAGTCCCGCTTGAAGGATCCATCCAGCCAGCAAAGTCCTCATCCAGGTGGCAAGAAGTCTTCATCCAGCCAGCGAAGTCTTCATCCATGCGGCAAGAAGTCTTCATCCAGGCAGCAAAAAGTCTTCATCCAGGCGGCAAAAAGTCTTCATCCAGGCGGCACTGTGATGGATACCCTGGCTACCCCGACTGGGTAGCTCCGCCAAATGGGTCCTGCTTCCTCCCTGCCGACTGCAGCTATGTAGCTGGCAAGTGACCACAGCCTGTAGCCACCCCTGATGCCCGACTGCACCAGAACTCAGGGTCCCACCCTGTGGCAGACTCCGGCTACCCAGACTAGGTAGCTCTGCCAGAGTCCTTCCTCTGCCTGGAACAGGCTGCTATGTAGCCCAGGAAAGTGATTTTAGCTGGAGCCCACCCAAATAACTAGACATACTAGCATTCAGGTGAATCAGGAACAGGTTTTTTTGTAAAACATACACTCCTTTTATACACACAGCTCATCTTGATAAGACAAAGGACAATCCCACAATTGTCCCGCCATTCCCGCCCCTCCAGATGGACCAGCACCTCCATAGCAGCCACAGTCCCAGGACACAGGAGTTGCAGTTTTGGGGTGATCCCGGTAGAGCGGCAGTACTTCCAGGATTTCATTTTAAAGCTCTCCGTCCCCAGATGCCACAGTCCAAAAATCAGCATGATTTTTTACTGGGGACCGGAGTTACAGTCCGTGGAAGTTATGGGGTTAGGGGTGTCCAAAAAGTGTCCAAAACCCCCGGTTCTCAAAAGAGCTACTATCCGATAATTGCCCCAGCTCTTGTCCTCCCTAGGGACTACCAATCCCCAAAAGAGCGGAGCTCTGGGGCAAAGGGCTGCTGGAGCGACCGGGGTCAAGTTAGCAGGTGTCCTGCTGTCCTGTGGCCGACCAGGAGTTCCAGGAGGAGCCCGGCCAGCATGAGAGGGGTTAGGCGGGTGTCCGTTGTGAGGTGGCCGACTAGGAGTTCCAGGAGCCCGGCCAGCCTAGGAGAGTTTTCCCGGTCATAGACCAGCTCTTCTCTTAACACAAAAGAAAGCCAACAAAAAGCAAACAAAAAGCTTCCAGAGATTGTGGTTGCTCTGAGGAGCCCAAAACCACAGGAGCCCCAAACCACTGAGAAACAACAGGGGTGAGGTTGTAAGGGGTAGGGGTTTAACCCTTGCAGCCTGGTATCCGTGACAGTCATCTTCTATCTTCATCCATCCGGCGCATAGCGGGTCCATCCTGAAGACATCCTGTGCGGAGCATCCTCTTAATATGGTCACCGCTATACAATGGAATTTCAATGCAAGTTACGCCATCAAAGATGTCATCCCTTGCATTTCTATTGGCTGAAAGATTTTAATCAGTCAATAGGAATTAGAGCTGCTGAAATCCTATTGGCTGTTCAAATCAGCCAATAGGATTTGAGCAGCTCTCATTATATTGGCTGATTGGATCATCCACATGGATGAAGACTTCGCTGGCTGGATGAAGACTTCTTGCCGCCTGGATGAGGACTTCACCAGCTGGATGGATCCTTCAAGCGGGACTTCAATAACTGTAAGTGGATCGTCGGGGGTTAGTGTTAGGTTTTTTTAAGGTTTTTTTGGGTGGTTTTTATTTTTAGGGTCTGGGCAGTAAAAGAGCTAAATGCCCTTTTAAGGGCAATGCCCATATAAATGCCCTTTTCAGGGCAATGGGTAGCTTAGGTTATTTTAGATAGTTATTTTATTTGGGGGGGTTGGTTGGGTGGGCGGTGGGTTTTACTGTTCGGGGGTTGTTTGTATTTTTTTTACAAGTAAAAGAGCTGATATCTTTGGGGCAATGCAATTGTAGGCTAGGGTTTTTTTATTTTGGGGGGCCTTTTTAATTTTGATAGAGCTTTTAGATTAGGTGTAAAAAAATATATTTTTGATAATTTGGTTTGTTATTTTTCGTAATTTAGTGGGGGGGGTTTGGTAACAGTGAGGATTTTTTGGTACTTTAGGATAATGTTTAATTGTAGATTTAAATAATTTTAGTAGAGTTAAGTTTTTTTTAATATGTAATTTATTTTATTTAATTGGTAGTTTAATGTAATTGTAGTATAATAGTTAGGGTAGGTTAATTAATAGTTTTAATTTATATTAAGATAGGGATGTTGTAATTTTAATTTAAAGTTAAGGAGTTGTTAGGTTTATGGGTTAATAGCTTAATTTAGTTTTTTGCGATGTGGGGGCTGACGGTTTTAGGGGTTAATTGGTTTAGTTAGTGGTGGTGACAGAGGTTTAGGGGTTAATAAGTTTATTAAGGTTGTGGCAGGGTCGGGGAGCGGCGGGATAGAGGTTAATAAGTTTATTTAGGTTGCGGCGGGGTCGGGGAGCGGCGGGATAGGGCTTAAACATTTTAGTATAGTAGTGGCGTTTAGTGAAATGGTATAAATTAAGATGGGAAAAACACGAATAGATGCAAGATCGATGACTGTTAGTTAACAACAGTCTGATGCTCATCGCCCCGTACTTGATGCTCGTGATTTTGATGGCTTTTCATATAAATAAGGAGAGCGTATTGAGATCTGATGCCACAATGTTTGGTGATGTTAGGCGAGCGTATTGATGGATATCAACCTTAGACACCAAACAGCAAGCACTACCCAGGTGCTGAATAGGGGAGAATGTGTTTATATTTGAATTTGAATGTTAGAACAAATGTTAGATTCAAATGTTATTTACAGTTTTTGAATGTGACATTCGAATTCAAATGTGACAATCAAATTCAAATATTACATTTATAAAACACAGTTGTAGACTAGAAATACTATTTCGAATTAAAATGCTGCATTTAAATTCGAATATGACATTCGAATTTGAATATTAAGTTTATACAACACAGTTGTAGACTAGAAATACTATTTCAAATGTGACATTTAAATTCGAATATTACATTTATAAAACACATGATTAGACTAGAAATACTATTTTGAATTGGAATGTTACATTTTGAAATTGAATGTGATATAAAATACATAGCTAAACATTCTATTATTCAACAAATATTTTCTAATGTTTTTGAAAAATTCGAAAAGGAAAATTCGAAAATAGAATGTTATATAAACATTCGAAATTCAATTCGAACGAACGAATGTATCAAAATTCGTTTTAAATTTCGAATTTTTAGAAACATTCGCCCATCCCTAGTGCTGAACCAAAAATGGACCAGTTCCCAAGCTTACATTCTTGCTTTTTCAAATAAAGATATCACGAGAATGAAGAGAAAATGATAAGAGGAGTAAATAGAAAGTTGCTTAAAGACGCTGCTCTATCTGAATCATGAAAGTTTGATTTTGACTAGCCTATCCCTTTAACTTAGAACTGAAAACATATATGTCCCTTTAAGAGACACAACCAGTCCACCAGCAGCCTAGCAGTAATGTAAGAAGAACTTACAAGTAATATAATTAACTTAGTAAAAAAATATTGAACTTGTTTTTTAAATTAATAATTATTTAACTTAGTATATATATATATATATATATATTATATTCTTCTAATTAATCTAATCTCTATTGAAAGCAGTCAGTGGCAGAAGCATTAGAATATTATATATTGAGGGGGCACAGCAGACACAGGTATTGCTAGCACACTGATACACACTGGTCTGAGTCTGAAAAAAACTAGGCAGTAGCTTAAAATTCCCTCTGACTCCAATCCCTCCCCTTGGCAATGTTGAATGCTGGGCAGAAAACATCACAAGCTTCCACTGACAGGCTGATAGAACCTATTTACTTCTTCCTGATTTTCATTCATTGACTTAAGCCTGTCTGCATCTTAAAATGCAGCATCTGAAAATGAAAATGCACAATTATTTTCATTATCATTTCAGTTTAGATTTCGATGATTGCGTCTTTGGTATGCAAAGAAAATAACGAAAACGCCATTTTCGTTATTTTCTTTCATTCTTTCAGAAACAAATGCACATCCCTATATATATTGATATATATATATATATATATATATATATATATATATATATATATATATATATATATATATATATATATACCAAAATACCATCAGAAATATATATAGAAATATGTATTTAAGGGGATAGTCTAGTCAAAATTTAACTTTTCTGATTCAGAATGGACTTTCCAATTTACTTTTATCATCAAATTTGCTTTGTTCTCTTGGTATTCTTTGTTAAAAACTAAACCTAGGTAGGCTCATATGCTGATTTCTAAGCCCTTGAAGGCCACCTCTTATGTCTGTGCATTTTGACAGTTTTTCACAGTTAGACAGCGCTAGTTCACGTGTGCCATATAGATGCTCACTCTCATGGAGTTATTTATGAGTCAGCACTGATTGGCTAAAATGCAAATCTGTCAAAAGAACTGAAATAAGGGGGCAGTCTGCAGAGGCTTAGATACAAGGTAATCACAGAGGTAAAACGTATATTAATATAACCGTGTTGGTTATGCAAAACTGGGGAATGGGTAATAAAGGGATTATCAATCTTTTTAAACAATACAAATTCTGGAGTAAACTGTCCCTTTAAGAATAAATAAAACATATTCTGCTATGTAAAGAACATTGGAATGTGAAATATTCATATTTCATGTCTGGTTGGCGCACTTGAGAAAATGCAATATTCTAGCTTTGGCTTTTTTTGAGTATTAGGCGCACTTCCGGAAGCGCACAAAAATCTTACTTCTAGTGGACCACGAGCAAGAGCAATAAATAGTGCTCCACTCATAATCTAGCCCTTAATGTTTTTTTGTTTTTTTTTAATCTCCTTGATTTAAACACGCCATTGTTATCACTTTACTTTATAGCCACTTTGGTATGTGACAGCTCCATTTTTAAATGGCATTGAAGAGGAGTCATGTAATCTATTTTAGTTATATTGGGGTGATCAACTATAAACAAATGTGCGCTGGTATTACAAGTTAGGTGCAATGCAAATCTGACCTTGTGTTTGCATTGCACGGAAGCTTTGCGCTCATGAGAGTGTGCTTCAATAGGCTCCAGTGTGAGCCTCGTTCTCATGCCGTCAGCCATTGCATGAGAACCTAGCGCAGCGAAGGGGGTAAGTAGAGCAGCGATGGACAGCATATATAAATATATATGTATATGAATATATATGTATGTGTTTATATGTGCATATACACATATTAAGTTAACACATAAGTATTTTTGTATATAAGCATTTACATAAATATTTACAGCGGACACCCTGTTCCCCATAGACCGGAACGTAAAGGTACTTTTCTAACATCCCACACCTGCCAACTTTAACCCCATAAAATGTCTTTATGCAGTTTATTTATAACAAAAAAGATGCTCATAATATGTATTTATTTTTAAAAAGGAAAAGAAACACTTTATTTTGGGCGCAATTGGGGTATATGTAAAAAATTAACCAGAGGTCTGACCTCTGGTTAATTTTTTAAGCAATAATTGCTACTGTGAGCTTGCTGTAGCAATATCCAGCACTTGTAATGGCTGGTTATTTACGGGGCGCCCGTAAACAGGTGAATTTGACTATTTACAGTAGCACGATACATTAGCTCTCCTTTTGTAATCTAGCCCATTATGGGGAATACAATTATAAGTTTAATGTCCCATTAAAAAATATGATATGCCATTTAACCATTCAGTTTTTAAGCATAATAAAGAAAATGCAGCGTACATTTATTATTTCTTTTTCCATCTTTGCCAGTAACTTACCTCTGCAAACGGTGCTTTGTCCATATCTCCAGAGCAGTGGCACTTCTAGGGGTAGAGTTGGGTGCACCCCCATTCACTACTGTAGCAGCACAGACCTTAACGTTGCTTGCTGTCCTGCATTTAGTGCCTTCTTATTGTCTAATCCAATTCACTCGGGGAGGGAGAAAATAGATAGGTGCCATACCGGTATCACCTGCATGCTGGATATTACCAATATATGGAAACAGATTTTGACGGCAGATAAGAATCATAGGCCCAGTAAGTCTGCCCAATATTTCCTAAAAGAAAACACTTATCTAGTTTGTAGGATAAATGTATGCTTATCCCAGGCATTCCTGAAGTCCCCCACAGTGTCTTAGAATAGCTGCAATGTTAAATACAACCATCCTGCAATACGAAAGGGAGCAGCAGGTTGCCCTAACTACCAAATTCACTATGTGTCACAGATCATTTATTTGTATGATACATTATAGTTAAGTAAGATAAATAACCCCTTTTTAGATTTTTATATGTAATTGGACATATACTGGTATTTTATTTTTTTGTTACTAAACAAGCAAATCATTCTACTATAGCTTTTGCATATTTTGAAAGTTCATACATTATTTATTAATGTTTAGCATACATTATTTATAATTTGTGTGATTAATTGTATGGTTATGAGTACAATCATTTTACAGAATTTATGAGGATTAATACCTCAGCTAGCATTTTTTCCCATTAAAACTTACTTTGAGATCGCTGAAGCAATTCTATGTATTGCATGCCACAATTTTTGCTATATTTTAACAGCTTCTCATCAAGACAACCAAAACAGCCACAGAAGATTACAGGGCTTTACAAAATAAGCTTTTACATGGATTCCCTTGACTACTAAAGTGAGAAAAATGTTCTCATAAACTGATTTTCAAATTTGAAAGCTTAAGGGTCTAAAAAGCAATTTTTTAAACACTTGGCAGATTCTCATAAAAGAATATTCCACTAGTGTATAATATAGGTAGAAAAGGTTAGTGTTAGGTGGAAAATGCACAAATGAGTCTCTGGGCTGGTAAGATCCTATAAGAATGCTCGCCAGTACTTCTATTTCCCCGGTGGAAAGGGGCATACACTGTTTTTTCATACGGGAAGGAGATGCATGCATTACAAAAGTGCACAATTAAATTCATAATTTAAAAATAATACCAAATGAATAACTGAACTATTCACACAAAAATACTCAAGGAAAATTGTATCGCTACCTGAAATTTCAGAGAAAACTCACCCAAAGTACTGGACATTTTATTTGCTATCACATTTTACTATATTTGATGTCACTATTTGGCCACCAAATACAATCATAAAAAAAAAATGTTTTCGCAAACTTTGTGTTTCCCACTGAAATTATTTGCACTCAACTACTGCAGTCATATGACAAATGGTAGTCAAAGCTTCTCTGGTGTCTCTTTTGTTCAGGAACAGCAGACATGCATGGCTTTGCCGATGATCTTTGGCAATTTGAAGGCTTCTGATTGCAGCTGCGCACCACACTTCTGAAATTCGTAGCAGTGAATGGGTTAATCAGTTCACTTGTTATATTTGCTCTAGTGTCAGGATTACACTCAACCCTGATCCCTACCTGATCCCTCCCAAATAGCTTTCTTCCCCTTCCACACTGGTCACCACCATCGTAGGTACAACTATTATTATTATATATGTGTTTTTATTTCTGTAGTGTAGGGAACAGTTAGTCTGCCTGTAACAAATTATTTATTTTTCATTTTATTTTTTTATTTCATGGTAAATGTCATATTATTTCCATGGGAGACAGTTCGCCACTCACAGGGACAGCCCATTTTCTTCAATAATTGCACCAAGACTGCCCCTGCGAGTCTAAGCATGCTGTCTGAAAATATAACTTTTAGCTATTTTATTTACTGTCATCTGCACAGTAAAACAAAAAAAAAAAACAGCCAATGAGCATCATTAGTGATAAGTTCATCCTTTGTTTTATTGTGGGATTTCACCATAATCTTGAGAGATTTTATAGTAAACTAAACTGAGGAAGGAAATAAAGTGACAGTGTCTGCACATGACAGATGCACACTCCCCCACAACTGCAGATTGGATGCTTAAAGGGACACTGAACCCAAATTTTGTCTTTCGCAATTCAGATAGAGCATGCAATTTTAAGCAACTTTCTAATTTACTTCTATTATCAATTTTTCTTCGTTCTCTTGCTATCTTTATTTGAAAAGAAGGCATCTAAGCTTTTATTTGGGTTTCAAAACTCTGGACAGCATTTTTTTATTGGTGGATGAATTTATCCACCAATCAGCAAGGACAACCCAGGTTGTTCACCAAAAATGGGCCGGCATCTAAACTTACATTCTTGCATTTCAAATAAATATACCAAGAGAATGAAGAAAATTTGATAATAGCAGTAAAGTAGAAAGTTGATTAAAATATCATGCTCTATCTGAATCTTGAAAGAAAAGATTTGGGTTCAGTGTCCCTTTAAAGATGAGATGAGGCTACTGAAGACATTTTGAGTTAAAATATCTTCATTTTTTTTACATAGAGATATTCATGTGATATTTTCTATTCATTTTTTTACAGATCTGCTACATGACTTTCAAGTAATTCAGCATTGGGTAATATCCCTTTAACACGGTTTTACTGGTCTCTAATTATATATATCAATCTCTTCATCATATTTGAAATTATTGTATATTGTTAGAGTTTTATTATATTTTCGGATCATACACCTTAATCTGTGTACTACGCAATGGTGCATTTGGGTTCAGTACAAATGTAGTTAATGTAATGATTTAAACTATATTTGCTGAAAAGAATAAACCATATTCCTTCATGGATATTGCACTCATTCAAATGTTAATACCAATGGATCATTGTCATTTTCTATATGAAATGCTTTTCTCATCTCCTATTCCCTTTTATCTAATGGCTATGCCACCTTGCTTCTGAGAAATGAGAGAACGAAGGCATCCAATTAGTAACTAAATGAAGAAAAAAACTGAGGCAAGAGGTGAGAAAGAGAATGGAACTTGACTGTGATTGATACAGTTAAAGGGACATAAAAACAATAAAAAGGGGTTGTTATATTTTTATACCATGATTTTACCACTTCTACTGTGAATTATTCCATAAATCTCATAACATTTACATTTATTAACCAAGTAATGGCTGTTTTATACATATTGAAGTAAGAAAAACATTTGTTTTTCTTAGAGTCTCAGCTGGAATGCTATTCAATAATTACTACTTTTTAAATAAAAAGACAAGAGGAAAAAAGACAGAGATAAACTTAATTAACTCACTGGACATGAGGGCCCCTATAAATTATTATTCTTGCTGACCAGATTCTCATAGAGAGAACCTGTCTGCACACCTTTTGAGCTTCCGGAACATCATCAGCTGCAAGAATGAAATATTGCATAAGTAATTGCTCATGCAACCCAGCTCTTGTGTGATTGGCTGCACTAGAGCAGAGGCAGAGTTGCACAAGCAACAAATGAGTCCGGGCTGTCTGACATTCGCAATCTCTGAACAAATTTAAAAGTAGCTGCCATATAACTACTGCTTCTTAATTCATGCGAGCTTGCCCTGAAACAGCACCAAAGCTGCTCACGCTGCTTCTTAAAAGGGGGCTGAGGAGTAAAAGGACCACTAAATGCAGTAGAATTGCATATTTAACAAGTGCATAATTACAAGCTAATAATTTAACACCTACTCTGAATTTCAAATAAGCAGTAGATTTTTTTTCTGACAAACTTACTTTTTCTCCCATTTCCTGCCCCCTGTATCATGTGACAGACATCAGCCAATCAAGACTAATATACCTACACTCTGTGAGCTTGTGCACATGCTCAATAGGATCTTGTTCCCCAGAAAGTGTGAATATAAAAAGACTATACACAATTTGATAATAGAAGTAAATTGGAAATTGTCTTAAAACTGCGTTCTATCTAAATCATAAAAGTTTATTTTGACTTGAGTGTCCCTTTAAACTATCATGTAAGTTTTGTAATTAAACAACTAGGGAAAGACTACAGATATCCATTGAATGTAATTCCATCAATAGAACCAGCTATAGTCTGAAGATTCCTTTACCTGATTTAGATCCTAGTACACATGGGGTGATCCAGAAATGACCCCGTTAACAAGTTAAGGAATAAGCATTTGTGTATATTAGTCAGCAGGTCAAATCTTAAAGGGACAGTCTATACCAGAATTTTTATTGTTTTAAAAGATAGATATTCCCTTTATTACCCATTCCCCAGTTTTGCATAACCAACACAGTTATATTAAAGGGACACTGGACCCAAATTTTTTCTTTCGTTATTCAGATAGAGCATGAAATTTTAAGCAACTTTCTAATTTACTCCTATTATCAAATTTTCTTCCTTCTCTTGGTATCTTTATTTGAAATGCAATAATGTAAGTTTAGATGCCGGCCCATTTTTGGTGAACAACCTGGGTTGTCCTTGCTGATTGATAGATAAATTCATCCACCAATAAAAAAAAAGTGCTGTCCAGAGTACTGAACCCAAAAAAAAAGGCTTATATGCCTTCTTTTTCAAGATAGCAAGAGAATGAAGAAAAATTGATAATAGGAGTAAATTAGAAAGTTGCTTAAAATTGCATGCTCTATCTGAATCACGAAAGAAAAAATGTGGGTTCAGTGTCCCTTTAATATACTTTTAACCTCTGTGATTATCTTGTATCTAAGCCTCTGCAAATTGCCCCTTTATTTCAGTTCTTTTGACAGACTTGCAGTTTAGCCAGTCAGTGCCTGCTCCCAGGTAACTTCACGTGCACGAGCACAGTGTTATCTATATGAAATACATGAACTAACACCCTCTAGTGGTGAAAAACTGTTAAAATGCATTCTGAAAAGAGGTGGCCTTCAAGGTCTAAGAAATTAGCATATGAACCTCCTAGGTTAAGCTTTCAACTTAGAATACCAAGAGAACAAAGCAAAATTGGTGATAAAAGTAAATTGGAAAATTGTTTAAAATTACATGTTCTAGAAAAAAAAGTGTTTCCGGAGGAGGAGCTAAGCGCACCTGGAGTGTGCTGGCTCAGAGAACTCCAGTCCCTGAGCTTCTGGCGGAGCTTTTCCCGCGCCTAACCCCAAGTACTTGGGATAGCTACTTGGACAGCCTGCTATATCGCTGCCGGAACCTTGGCAGTGAAAAATCCACTGCACTCCTAACGCCCAGACTAAAGGATATATTGTCGTCAAAGAACATCAGAATAAAGCCTTTAATTCAAAGGACATTTTCCTGGTTGCAAGAACCCCCTCTCCCACCGGTGCTGCGTGAGAGGTGGGCTGGAGCAATATCTATTCTCAAAGGCTCTCTTGGGAGTCAGTACTCTATATCACCTATACCCCTAAAAGCATAATTACGGGGGAAAATGTAAAAAACATAAGTACTGTTTATCTCGGCATTTACTTAATGAGCCGTTAAAGCATACCTGAGACGCTGCTAAATGATCCCCTACCTGGGCTGCTGAGACGCAAAAACAGAGGAAAGGGAGCTCACCTTTAACGGACACAGTGGCAAGAAAAACTGAGACGGCACGAACCCAGCTAAACTTACCGTAGCCGCACATTGGAGCCGGCGCTGGAGACCGGTGGCGTCACTGGTTGGAGCCGAGGCGCATTTGCTGTGGCGTGGGGGAAGCCGACGGGAGCAAGGTGTGGCCTGGATGCAGTTGCATCGGAGACTCTGCGGTGGTCTCTCCGTCGGTGACGACTTCAGCTCTGCTTGGTCTCTCCTCCTCTCCCACCGGTGCTGCGCGAGAGGAGGTGAGGAGACTGCTTCAGAGTCCGGAGTCTACGGGCAAATTCTGTTTTGAGATGAGTGGGGGGCTGCGTTTGGCACTTTCCCTACAAAGAAAAGGTTGAGTACGAAGAAACAGAGTGGCCGGTGGTAAAGTACTGTCTGGTTGTTTTTCTCCCCTGTACGGTCTATTGGAAACCACTGCAAATAGTATACTAACCAGATCTATTCAGGGTTCTTAATTGCAGAACTTTATGGTAAGAAGGAACAGTATAAGGCAATATTGGACAAAACAAAAGTGACTGTAATAGAGCATCGACATGCTGTTTGAGAAGGGAAAGATGCCTTGCTAATTGTAACATAGTATATCTCTGTTTCAAACTGATAACTAATACTTATTTTCCTCACTAGTCTTGGGATTAACAGAGTCTGAGTTTACTGGACATACTATAAAAGAACCCATCTCAGCCCTATCTCCCTAGAACAGTTGAAGTTCGCTTCAGACAGATAAATGCAAGATAGGGTTTACTGTTTATACTGACATTTTACAACTATGTGTACTAATAGTATATATCACATTAGTTAGAGTAGGGACAAAGCAATTTTAATAGCAGGTATAAGCCACCCTAAAATTACTCTCAGAACAGCTGTACCTTTGAAGGTTATATGAAATGGAAGGTATTCTGAGATAAAGAAAAGGGGAAAAAGAAAGAAAAAAAATCTAGGGTATACATATCTGGTTAATTGCAGACACTACTGCTAACACATTATAATAACCTGTCTATAACAGGAATGAAGGTAGAAACAATATAAGAAAAACTTTCTATTTATCTCTAAGCTGCTTGATCTCAGATATCCTTAAATTGTTACTTTTCTGAGAGAATCCCTGAAAAATATCTATATAGACATATTAGCTTTAAATATACTGTCAGGCACAAATGAGAAAGGGAAAAAAAGAAATTTTCAGGTATCAGAAGGTATCTGTAGAGGGCGAAGTAAAGATCTATAAAGAAAATTGTTACTGATCCTGAAAATGTGATGATACAAATCCTTAAAAATGTTTTTTGTTTAAGGTATTAACTATGAAAATATGGCACAATACTGATATTCATGTCCAGTTTATTTGATTGCATACTTGTGAGCATCCTGGGATTAGACAAAATTAGTATATTCGGATTGATATCCTCAAGTTCAGAGGATTAAAAGAAATTCTTGATCAAGCAAAAACTTCTCCCCTGCTAAGATAGACATACTCTGTGTTCAGATCAAAGAAAAACAATAGCATAATTAAAAGTTTATTTATATAGTAGATCCCTCAGCTTAGGAAAATAAGTGAAAGGGAAACTTTATGAGACTTCTAGAATAACCGATTAAAGAATAAACTTAGAATTTTCTAGGCCTTTCTCTAAAGTGGCAATTTAGAGAAGCGCTAAGACTACTGAAATTGTTTTGGTTATTGCTCTGTCCCTCCCCTGAGGCCTTCTTAAAAGATTGATAGTAGCCCCCCGTCTGGGTAGCAAGAAAAGACTGAGTTTTACTTATAGAAGCATCTTACGTGGATCGGTGGTTAAAGGTTTTTAAACTAATAAGTGAATTAAAAGCAGGACATCAGAAAAGTCTTATCTGTTAAGAGTTTAAATACGAGTCCATAGGGGAAGATAAGGGGTTAAACCTAGATTCACTAATTCAGAACTGGTTCCAGCCGGTTCTAGCTTTTTTTTCTCACTGGGTTTTTTTGTTTTTTTCTTTCTCTGCTTCTCTCTCACTTGACACTGCCTCACTAATAACACATTATTACCACAATTACTCTCCCCTCACTTTCTTTCTCACCCTCTCTTTCCTTCTGCCCCTTTTTTTTTTTTTTTTTTTTTTTTCTTTCACCAAGACAACGGTAGAGCTGGGGGAATTTCCCCCCCTAATCACTAGTTTGATTCACTGCACATGGATAAATTTATTAACATTCACGGTAAAACCCCCTCCCCAATCATGGCGAACAGAAACAAGGACAGGAAAATAAAAAGCACAATAAATACTTCTGCCGATATTCACCTAACCCCTAACAATCCTCTGCAGCCAGGGGATTTGGCGGTAAACACCCTAGCTTTGGTAGATAGCATCTCAGAAGCCCTAGCCCCTAAATTTGATACTTTAAAATTAGAAATCAAGCAAGACATTATGTCGCTTTCACAGGAGCTCAGACAATTTGCCAACAGAATACAGGAGCTTGAACAAAGGGTTTCAGATCTTGAAGATAATGTAGTAACTCAGAGTGCAAAATCCAAATCTAATGATGTATTACTTGAAAAAATTCAGTTTAAATTGGAGGATTTAGAAAACCGCTCCAGGCGGAACAATTTTAGAATTATTGGGGTCCCAGAGGAAAAGCAGTATGAAGATCTGAATAATTTTATCTCTGTAACACTAGTTCAGCTTCTTAAAATTCCCAATACATACCCTAGAATCATAGTTGAAAGAGCCCATAGAATAGGGAGATTCGATATGGATAACAAAGGTAAAGGCAGGCCGAGACCAGTAATAGCCAAGCTACTGAACTTTCAGGATAAAATTACCATTTTTCAATATTACCGTAAAAATCAGTCAATCACATTGGGGAATAATAACATCTTTCTGTTCCAAGACTTTTCTGCAGAGACAGCAACCAAAAGAAGGGAGCTATCCCCAACATGTACCAAACTTATTAATCTAGGTATAAGGGCTACCTTGGTCTTCCCGGCAAAACTCAAAGTCTGGGTTAAGGATGAAGTTTATTTTGCTGACACGGCTAAAGAGGCAAGTGAACTCCTAGTTAAATTAAATATCTCTGAGTAAGTGATAAATTGATATAAAACTAAATGGGGGGTAGCGGCATCGCGTTAGACCACATACTAAGAGTTTCCCCTCTGTGGTTTTTCCCTTCCCCGTCCCTCCCCCTCCTGCTCTTTTCTTCTTTCCCTCTTCTCCCCCCCCTTCTCCGTCCTTCCCCCCTTTTTTTTTTCTTTCTTTCCTTTTTTTTTTTTTTTTTTTTTTTTTTTTCCCTGTTTTTTTTTTTTTTTTTTTTTTTTTTTGTTTTTTTTTTTTTCCCTTCTTTCTCTCTGTGTTTGGTTCCGGGTTGCCATATTTTAGAGAATGTCAAGGATAGAGAGTATTAAATTTGTTTCATGGAACATTGGAGGTCTCACATCCCCTATTAAAAGGAAAACAATTTTAAACCAATTAAGGAAGATAAATTCTGATATAGTATTCCTCCAAGAAACACATCTAAAATTGGAGGAAACGTTGAAATTAAAGAAATTCTGGGTAAAAGAGGTGCTGGCTAGCCCTAGTCTAAATAGGAAAAGAGGGGTGGCTATACTTTTGGGGAAAAAGATAATTACTAATGGGTTGGAGATCCTCAGTACTGAGGTAGATCTAGAGGGAAGATATATTTTGTTGAAAATTAAAGTAGCAAAAACTGTTTATACACTGTGCAACATTTATGCACCCAATGTTATAGATCCAAGGTTCTGGGACTCGTTACAAACTAAGATTATGCTCTTTCAGGAAGGCTTTTTGGTTTGCGGAGGCGATTTTAATATGGCCCCACAATATCCGCTAGACAGGTTGAGACGAACTCCCAATCAATCAAAAAATAAAAGAGATAAATTGGAAGCTAAGATTATCAAAAAAATAATACAGAATCTGGCAGTAAAAGATATCTGGAGACTCCAAAATCCGGATACAAGAGATTTCACCTGCTTATCGAAGGCCCACAAATCATTTTCCAGAATTGACCTATTTCTCGTGGATGTCAGACTCTTAAAGCTAAAAGTGAAGGCAGAGATCTTACCTATATCTCTTTCTGATCATGCCCCTATTGTTTTTCAGATTCAGGATTCCGAAAGGAAATTTAAACAGGCTCGGTTTTATTTCCCCACCTATCTACTAAAAGATTTAAAATTCAAAAACTGGCTCAATGCGAAATTCGAAGAATACGCGGACCATAACTCTGACTATTATAATCGCCCCGTGGTATTTTGGGAGGCCGCAAAAGCGGTTCTGAGGGGAGAAATAATTTCATACACAGCTAACATTCAGAAAAAAATCAAAACCAGAGAGAAGGAAGTGATTAGTTCAGTGACTAATGCTTATAATCATTATCTCTTAATGAAAACAAGGGCAAATTGGTTAAAATATATAAACGCCAAAAATGAGAGAGATACATATTTAACCCACCAGGCTACACAAAAAGAATTAAAATTCCAAGCCAAATTTTATAGATTTGGAAACAAGTCAGGGAAACTCCTTGCTAAGTTAGTAAAAGGGGCAAAGGGTTCAGTAGCGATTGACTCTTTACAAAAGGAAGGGAAAACAATAACTAGGTCGGAAGAGATAGCAGACCTTCTCTTAACATATTATAAAGAGATCTACTCCCTAAAAAAATCAGACAAGATCCAATCGGCTCAATTCTGGAGCCAGCTGACGGTTCCAACGCTTGTATCAGAAGAAATGGAGATGCTAAATGCTCCTATTAGTAAACCAGAAATAGAGAAAGTTATAACCAAATTAGCACTAGATAAGGCACCAGGACCAGACTCATTACCCAGTGAATTTTATAAAATTCTCTCACCTGTAATAGTTCCCAATCTCTGTAGACTATATAATGCAATATATATAGATGGGCTACCAATCCCCCCATCTTTCTCAGCATCAAACACAATATTAATATTGAAACAGGGAAAAGATCCTAGAATGAAAGAATCATACCGACCTATAGCGCTGTTAAATACAGACTACAAGATCTTGTCATCCATTTTAGCAAATAGGTTACAACTTATTTTACCTACCATTATACACAAGGATCAAGCAGGGTTCCTGCACAAACGGAATTCATCGGCAAAAATAAGAGAAGTTCTGCTGAGCGTAGATTATTTTAAACCAAGGGAGAGTGCGGGGAGTGGGGAGGGGCAGGACATCCCTGATCAGGCAGTCATATCAATTGATGCGGAAAAGGCATTTGACTCGGTGCATCATGATCATATAACTGAGACTCTCTCTAAATTTGGTTTTCTGGGTAATTTTTGTCAATTTATAGGCAATTTGTATAATAAACCTCACACGAGTCTGTCAGTGAATGGCATCCTTTCTCCAGAGATCACTCTGGGGAGGGGAACACGTCAGGGATGTCCTCTCTCTCCCTTACTCTTTGACATAGCTATAGAACCCCTAGCAATTATGGTGAGACATCGGCTGGAAGGTATAAGACTGCAGAAAAAGGAGCTCAAAATCGCATTATATGCGGATGATATTCTCTTGTATATATCAAATATCAAAGATAATCTGGCAAAATTATTACTAATTATCAAACAATTTGGATCTTTTTCTGGGTACAAAGTCAACACTTCAAAATCAGAATTTCTCTGGTTAAGGAAAAAGATAGATTCACCATCAAATATACCTTTCAAGATAGTCACAGATGCATTCAAATATCTGGGTATACTAGTACCATCGAATATAGAGAATTTATACGAGTTAAATATTCCCCCAATACTATCCGAGATCAAACAGACATTAACAAACTGGCAAAGTCTTCCTCTATCTATCTCAGGCAGAATAGCTCTGTTTAAAATGGTTTTACTCCCAAAACTGCTATATACTCTGCAAAATGTTCCGGTAATACTTAAAGGGAAAGATATTAAGTTGATGAATATAGCCTTGAGAAGATTCATATGGCAGAATAAAAAGCCTAGAATTGCCTTTGCCAAATTACACTTACCACGAAATAAAGGGGGGTTTGCACTACCAGATGTGAGATGGTATAATTATGTCTATCTTGCACGCATAGTGGCAGATTGGATCTATGCAAAGGATTATGTTACAAATAATGAAGTTGAGAACAGTATATGTCATCCATTTTTGCCAGTAGCATTGATACATTGCAAACCTAGCCTAATTCCACAGGAGTTGAAGACATTCAAGACAATTTATAATCCTATTCAGAGTTGGTGGAAAATAAGTAAGTTATTGGCGCTGAATTGTAATACATCAAAGTTTGTTCCTTTCTTAGGCAATCCTAAATTCTTGGCGGGTCTTGAGTCAGCAATATTCCAAAGATGGCATAGTGTAGGATTGAGTAGGGCCATCCAGCTTATGGATAGGGAAAATCATGTGGTAAAAACTTATGAAGTACTTAGGCAAGAGTTTGATCTTCCAAACAAAGAGTTTTTTGCGTATTTGCAAGCCAGACATTTTGTGGTGGAGCTACAGAGGGAGGTGAATAGCTCATGGTCCTGGGGGGAACTAGAAGGGTGGTTAGCTATGGTGGAAAATGGACAGATGTCTATATCTCCATGCTACCACCTCCTTGTCTCTCTCAAAGGTAATCTTAATTTGGAGAAACTTGCGGTAGATTGGAATATTCTGATACCAGAGAATAATATAGATGTACATTTGGTTCAGGGCTCCATTACAAGAATAGCTCAGACTACACTCTCTTCTACATGGAGGGAATCACAGGTCAAACTTTTATATAGGACATACTTTACCCCCGAGAAAGGCCTCAGATGCGGGAACCTAGATTTCAATAAATGTCCAAAATGTTCAAAACCGGCGGCCGATCTGGTCCATATGATTTGGAGCTGCCCGAGAATAGGTCAATTCTGGATAAAAGTGGAATACTGGCTAAAAAATACTGTTAAGATTTTCCCTCTGGATCTATCTCTGAGTTACATTGTTTTTTTAATGGCAGAGAGGGGAAAACCATACCCTCAACATAAGTTAATTAATATGACAGTTGTTGCAGCCAGATACCTAATCTTCAAAAAGTGGAAATTGAAAGCAATCCCTACGGTTGCAGAGGTCAAAGACTACCTTAAAAAACAGTGCATATTAGAACAGATAGACACAAATATGAAGGATGAAGAGGACATAAGAAAATTTTTCATAAAGTGGTCTTTATTTATTAAGATTTTTTCGGTTGCTGAAATAGATCATATGATTTTTCCATTCAGAAATTCCGAACTAGTATTATTGGGGGTGTGGTAGCTTCAAAAAAAAAAAAAAAAATTTTTTTTTTTTTTTTTTTTTTTCTTTTTCCTCTCTTCTCTTCTTTTTTTTTTCTCTGTCTTCCTCTTTTCTTTTTCTTTTTCTCCTCTACAGGGAGGGGGGGAGGTCAATCAAAATAATGAATAAAATCACATGTCCTATAATGGATTCTATGATATAGAAGTGATCACTATAGGTGGTAGGATCAGGAATAAATGGTTTAAAAGTATAAAAACAGATAAGGAAGGCCATAATTGTCAAATATTAAATAGGGCGGCAGACTTTGGTCAATATATTTAAATTTTAGTTAAACAAGCAAGGAAAAAGGGTGGTAGGCCCTGGCTGAGTCATTAAATAGGAGGGACAGGGACTAGTGTCTCTCTATTGTATCAAGCCACCTTTTCTTGCTACCCAGGGACACCTTTTTGATCGGTATAATTATGTTAATTTAATGATCGTTTCCTAACTTAGAAACACTCTTTTGACTCTAAAGGGTATTTGATTTGTTTTTTATTTAAAAATGTACAGCTTACACACAGCCAAAAAAAGTTATTTAATTCTTGTATTTGTTTAGTAAGTTTAACAGGCTTTGTTAAGAAAATACTTGGGAACTCTTTATTTGTTATTACCACACTGTTTTCTTTTTGGTATCATTTAACTGCAACTGTATCACTCTCTGGGCTGATCGCAGTTATATGGTACAAATATCAAAATATGAGAGACATCTGTGTAACCCAATGCTGTATGTACTTATACCTATTTGTTTGAACTTGTGTTTCCCTAATAAAAATTATAATTAAAAAAAAAATTACATGTTCTATCTGAATCATGAAAGTTTATTTTGGCATAGACTGTCCCTTTAAATTCACACATTTTCATATATAAGATAAGAAAGCTAAGTTATACTGAGCTTAAATCCTTACAGTAAATGGATTTAAACTAGCAATTGCTAAATCAACAGAGGGACTCAATTTTGTTAGCCCATACACATTGCAAAAATGACTGCAATTTCAAATACACACTACTTTTATGATGTTACCTTAATAAATAGAGTAATTTAGAGAGATAAAATAGAAAGCCCCTTCATTTAATTGCACAAACTAACACAATCAATTATGTGTAAAGCACTGAACAATAAATCAATATAGCTGTATTGGTATTTTCAGAAAAAATGGTTTCCGTATATTTATAATCATATAATCTAACTACTGCAACCTAATATGGAATACAAGCAGATAGATCAGTATTGCCCTCAAAAACTGACCTTGCAAATAACAACTGACCTTGTAAAAGAACAAAGCAAAAAATAGATCCCATTTAGCATTTAGTCATTCACTCATTTTAGTCTAACAGCTTACAGTACAAGTGAGATGGAAAAAATCTTGCATCAAAAGAAGCAAAAAAAAAATATCAAAGAATATCCCTTAATACTCATCTTCCTGACATACTGCATTTTGAATTTCATCTTATCTGTTCTGCTTGGATATTTTATTTCATAGTTTAGTCAATATCACAAATTACATTTTTAAAGTACCACCCATGTGTGAATAAATTCAGGACATATTTCTTTTCACCCTATTGTTCAAGTTATTGCTGATGCAGTAATTAAAAAAAATAAAATTGAACTGCCAAGAATGCAATATTATACATTTCATAGAATGAGTCATTCAAAGGAAGTAATCCTATACTTTGTACATAAAAATGAAAATGACACCAAAAACTAAATGGTTAATGCAGCTATCTTCAGCATGGAATTTAAAAGAAAACCTTTTAATATGTTCAAAATGTAGATGTATTGTATTCATCTTATATGCATTATTTATGCTCTATAAAACCAGTGCCCTACACAATACCTCCGTATGAATCAGTGATAAGGATAACTTCTATAAAAGTATGTCACTTTACAGCAATATAAACCCAGAAGATGGCTATTTTTATTATATACATGTCACTGAGAAAATATAGGTAGAAACATTTCATTAACTCATTTATCTCACAAAGAATCAATAAAGAACTATCTAAAGGGACATGAAACCCAACATTTTTCTTTTATGGTTTAGCTAGAACATACAATTTTACACCAATTTCTAATTTACTTCTATTTACAAATTTGCTTCATTCTCTTGGTATCATTTGTTGAAGGAGCAGCAATGCACTACCGGTTAGACATGTGCATGGCGAAAAAATTCGGTTCGGAACGATTCGGATTTTTTTCGAATTTCGGTTCGGAGCGATTCAAATTCAGAAAAATTTGAATCAATTCGGTTTGGATTTGTTTTGGATTCATTCGGATTCGAATAAATTCGGTTCGGATTTGTTTCGGATTCTTTCGGATTCGAATAAGTTTGGCTGGATTCGGTTTGATTCGGTTCGGAAATTCGGAATTTCGGTAAGTGTTAGGTGGGATTAGACTAGTATTATGTACTGTACATTAGGTGTAACCCATAGCAGAGTGATATAACCTAATATACTGTACAATACTAGTGTAATCCATGGCCATCCGAATCTACCGAATAAATCCAAATAAATCCGAAGTTATTCGGATTTATTCGGTAGATTCGGCACTATTTTAATTCGGAGATTCGGTTCGATCAGAATCTCCGAATTTGCCGAACCGAATCGCACATGTCTACTACCGGTTTCTAGCTGAACAAATGGGTGAGCCAATGACAATCGGTATACATATTTAGCCACCAATCAGCAACTAGAACCTAGGTTCTTTGTTGCTCTTGAGCCTTCATAGATAAACATTTCAGCAAATGATAACAAGAGAATGAAGCAAATTAAAAATAATAGAAGTAAATTGGAAAGTTGTTTAAAATTGTATTTTCTATCTAAATTATGAAATAAATGTTTGGGGTTGCATGTCCATTTAATTCTGTTAGAAGTACTCTTCAATTGAGTGTGATAAATAGTTCTCACATTCAAAACCTTTCCAGTTCATAAAAATAGTGTCTGCATGGTTTTCAAATGGTTTCCTACTGCACAAAGACACTTAAAAACGCTCATCAGTGCTAATCTAATTGATCATTAGAAAATACTTTATGCCCCTAGTTTTTAAATTATTTTTTGCAGTTATAAAATATAAAGACTCTTTACTAAAATAAGAAATATAAACCTTTATTAACCTATAAAACAGGTTAAAAAATAAGATATAATCATCAGCATTTATTGTTCATAATTGCAGTAGGTGTTTAGCCTTTTAATTAAACTAACACAGAGTGATAGGAAAGGAAAGGACAATTGCCCACATGCAGGAAATCATGCTTATAATGGATATCACGGAAACTGCAATCAGTGATTATAAGTAATGTCAAGGAAACTTCAGTCAAATGCACTAGGAAGTATTCAATGTGTGCACAACATTCTGTTTAAGTGTGGGCTGCATATTTCTGGTTCTGTTTAGGTCCAGGAAAACATTACTATAACAATTCAAAATCTCTTCAAAGCAATGCAAACACAATGTACTTGTTTTAGTTGTGAATGTTGAGTTGTTTTTTTGGTGAGTGTACAATGTAACTTGTGTCACAATTTGACAAATGATCTTGTTCGAGCTTACAGTGCGAGTAGTGTACACTTTAAACCTTCACTTTGATTTAGGTTTCATGTGTCATTCCTATATTGCATCAAGATGTATAAACCTTTCAAGTTGCCAGTCAGAAGGATTTAGAAACCATTCAAGTTAATAGAGATTAAGAGTTGTAAATCTTCCAAATCTCCATCTCTCAAAACATGAGCAGATGTTGTTGTTTAAAGGGACATAAAACAAGTTGGGATAGAGACAAAATATAATAATATCTACTTTAATTACATTACCTGCAAATGTATACTGCAGTGTCTCGCCATTTCTGAACTGTAAAGCTCTAACTGCCCCCACACATTTCCTTCTATGGCCGTATCTATATCTATTGTTCTTTTGGTAAAATGCAAAAGTGCATAGGGATTATCTGTTGGAGCATGTCTTAAAGGGACATTGAACACTTTGAGATGGTAAAATAAAATGATATATTGTATATAATAAAACAACTCTGCAATATACTTTCATTATTTATTTTGTCCTCTTTGCCTGTAATTCCATTCTGAAATTGTGAGCTTTTCAGTTCCTTTTAGAAATGAAAGTGCAGAACACTGTTAAATCCAGCACAACCATTGGCTGCACACTCTAGTGACCTATTTATAACTGTCCCTAATTGGCCACAGCAGAGAAGGTAATACAAGTTACAACATGGCAGCTCCCAGTGTTTTATAGACACTAAAACTTTACACTTATTTTGTCACTTATTAAACAACTAATGAAACTTTAAAAAAAATACATCTACATTTTAGTCATGGACTAATCTTTTCTTTGAATGCATCATTCTATCTAGCATGTATTTAGTGTTTAATGTCCCTTTAACACTGATAAGAGGGGTGGAGTTGGCTGATCCAGGCAGCTAAGCAATGTAATTCAATTTGTTTATTTTTTAAAATGATTTATAAATACCCACAGTTTTTAAACAATTTTTTTATGCAAACTATTTTTAATTAATTAGCCCATTTAGGATATGCACAAATCTCAATCTGTTTTATGTCCCTTTAAAGGGACAGTGTACCGTAAATGTTCTCCCCTTTAATGTGCTCCCAATGATACATTTTACCTGTTGGTGTGTACTAATTATTGCCTCTTGTGTATATATAGAAATATATATAATTAGGAGACTTTTGTGTAAGAGAAAGATAAGATGACAATGTCTTCTGTTCCTGAAAGCTGAGCCCAGTTAAATGGGTTGTGGTTTCAATTAACAAAAGCTGCTATTTCATATACAAAATAAATCTAAACCAGCAATTTCCCACACATCTCTATGTAAAAAAAAGGGAACATTCACATAACAATTTCCTCGGTAGCCACATCCAATTGTAAAGGGACTTTAAGCAGTCAATCAGGATGCGTGCATCTGGCATGTGCAGACACATTCATGTTATTTCCTTTCTCAGTTTACTATAAAATGTTATAAGATGAAATCTTATGCGATCGCAGTAAAGAAAAGTGTGAAGCTGATTGGCTGCTGTTTTACTTCCAATATGCAGTAAAGGACAGCTCTTGACAGAGCACTTACTATTGTGGGCTAAAGAAATTTTGAGGTAAACTATCTTCCTCTTTTACATAGGGATGTTCAGGTGATATTTCAGATGTTCAGGGGATATATCAGCTTTTTACAGTTATGCTGCATCACGTTCAAATTATTTAGCATATGTTTGTTATATCTCGTTAAGGAGAAATTATTTTACAGTATATTGTCCCTTTAATGGGTTTTTGGTTTGCTCTTAAAGGAACATGAAACCTAAAAAATCTCTTTCATGAATGAGATAGAGAATACAATTTTAAACAACTTTCCAATTTACCTTTGCCTTATTCTATTGTTATCCTTTGCTGAAAGGTTTATCTAGGAAAGCTCAGGAGCAGCAATAACCTAGGCTCTAGCTGCTGATTGGTGGCTGTATATATATATATATATATATATATATATATACCGATTGCCATTGGCTCACCCATTTCTTCAGTTAGAAACCAGTAGTGCATTGCTGCTCCATCAACAAATGATATCAAGAGAATGAAGCAAATTTGATAATAGAAGTAAATTGAAAAGGCGTTTAAAATTGTATGTTAAATCATGAAAGAAAAGTTTTTAGTGTTATGCCCCTTTAATGATGATTTTGGTTTATTCTAGACAAAATCAGCTACATTATGATCAATAGCGCAACATCAATTAACTTCTTAACATATAGTACAAGTTCTACTATCAATGATACCGGCGTCACTAAACCTGTTCTAATCATTACTAAGCAAATGAGTTAAAATTAAATTAAATAAATTAAAAAAAAAACTCCCCCTATTAAACAACCCACTCTAACATAAAAAAAGAAAAGTTAAAGTGACACTGATCACTATATTCATTTTATGCACCTCCCTCTAATCATGTTTGCGGCCATTATAGAACCTGGGTTATACTGCAAAAAACTGAAGGAGAGTTACTGCACATGTGCAAACGCATCAGCACTGGAATGTAGTAAAAGCTAGATTTCAACATGGTAGCATCCATGACTAGAGGTAGGTGGGGAATAACCTCAGTACTATGCTTTTAAAATGTATTTGGTGTTTAATGTCCCTTTAACATTTCAAGAAAAATAAAAACAAAACAACCTTTTTAGCTTTTAAATAGAGACTTGACTTTGAGATGAGAAATATCACAGGGCAATCATGTATTTCTGAATTCTGCATGCTAAATGAGGGGAACACCCAGACAAAGGAATAGATTGACGACTGGAGATAAGCAACTAGCGCCTAGATAGGTGTACCTGCTTCACTATAAATAGACCCCCTAATAAGGTCCTAGAGGAAAATACACTGAAAAAAAGGTATATAGGAGCGCCAAAGGCTAAGGTATACAACAGGTTATTGCTTAAACAACACCACTAATTGTCTATGTGTGTGTCAGGACAACTGAATGGGATCTAATAATATCAATACAATCCGCATTTATAAGATCGTATAAGTAATAATTTAATCCACATATATACAAAACATTAAAAACAATGTTAAAATGAAGATAAAAGAACAGACCTATCAGTATCGATAAGAATTTTAAGACTCAAATATTCAGGTTGGATAATTATCCCAAATAGATGGTGGAGGACACTAGTGAGAGTTATACAAATAAAAATTAAACGATATGTATATCAAGTGATAACCATAAAGCAATATAGGTTAGGAGCTCATGAATAAATATATCTCACATGGATAAATGTAAGTTAAAAATCAGATAGAGTCAGGAAAAAAATTAGATCAAATACCGGTATGATCAAAAAATTGTGGCAAAAAAGTGGTAAAAAATAGTGATCAAATGTAATTTAAAAAGCAGTGGTACGCGAAAAAAAGCAAACAAACAGACTCTTAAAAAATATCACAATCCTAATGTGACAATTGCAATAGCGGTGACCAAGATGTCTCTAGTGTGAATACAAACTAAATTAATCTAAACACAAATATCTAGTATAATGGATCCTAATCTGACAATAAATAAATAACGGTGCTGATGATTATTTGATTCAACTTCAACAAAAGTCCCCCAAAAAAAGGTTAAATAAGTCCCAAATTATAATAGTCCTACAATCGGTCCGATGAGTATCATCAATTCTTATAAATCGGTAGAGATTTATCCAGTATCCCAGTCCGTAGTAAAGACAAAGACCTGTGGAAAGAAGAAAATGCACTAAACAGAAAAGCCTATGGGATGTGGTCTATTGGTGAATAGACTTACCCAAGTTCCGTGGTCCTAGGAGTATATTGAGCCTCACAAATCTTACTTCAAATCGTCTACGCATTTCAGCCCTAAGATAGGGCCTTTTCCAAGACATATTGAGGATCAATAGTTACTAACCTTAAATACCAGTGGATGTGGGAGTTACTAGCATGAAATGGCGCCAAACAAGTGAGATGCGATCGAATTACCCGCCACCACCTACCTCACTTCCGTATCTCTGACTGGATGTTAGTTTGTCTGGTACTTCCGGTTCATCACTTCCGGTTGTTTTGGAATCATTTTGATAGAGGGCATATTGAGGGTAGGTTTAGGTAGGCGGTTAATGCCGATCAGACAATACGAATTCTGTGTAACCATTTTGGTTTAGGGGTATATTCAGACAAATGGATGGTTCCAATCTGGCAGTATAGGGAATTAAATATTTATTCCGATATTTTATGTTAACGAATAGCTATTAAGGTCTAGTCTGAAAATACGAATTCCGTGGAACCTTTTTGGTTAAGTGTGTATTCAGAAAAGTAGTTGGTTCAAATCTGGCATTATAGGGAATTGAATATTTATTCCGATATTCTATGTTAACAAATAGCTATTTGGGTAATCAAGGGTTACTTATTCTTATCCAAATAATATATAGAGTTGAAAAAAGGTCCAAATAATGTATATCAACAGTATTTGTTAACAGAAATTGGGATATATATCAACATTACATGTGACAGATGTAACATAGTAACATAGTAACATAGTAGATAAGGTTGAAAAAAGACTGAAGTCCATCGAGTTCAATCTATACAAATCTAAAATACTTTCAAAAAGCTCCAGTTAAGCTTAAATAACCCCATTGAAATGTGACCCATTTAATACTAGCAATCATATCCATGAATTTTGTTTATATACAGAAATTTATCCAGACTATTTTTAAATGTATCTATGGTATTGACATTCACTGCCTCCTTTGGTAATGAGTTCCACAATTTTATTGCTCTTACTGTGAAAAAACGTTTCCGTTGCAGGATATTAAATCTCCTTTCCTCCAACCTTAAATTATGACCTCTGTCATAAACAATTTTCTTGGAATAAACAGAGCTTCTGCCATCTCTGTATATGGGCCTTGAATATATTTATATAAAGTAATCATGTCACCTCTCAAGCGCCTTTTTTCTAAAGAAAACAGACCCAGTTTGGCTAGCCTCTCCTCATAGGTTAATTTCTCCAATCCCCTTATTAGCTTTGTGGCCCTTCTCTGAACTTTTTCTAGTTCTGCAATATCTTTTTTTAGCAATCGGTCCCCAGAACTGCACTCCAAACTCAAGGTGAGGTCTTACCAGGGCTTTATATAATGACAGAATTATGCTTTCCTCCCTTGAATCAATGCATCTTTTAATACATGCTAGTATCTTATTAGCCTTTGAAGCCACTGCCCTGCATTGTGCACCAATCTTTAGCTTGTTATCTATTACTACTCCCAAATCCCTTTCCTCCTGTGTTCGGCTAAGTCTTGTCCCATTTAAAAAATACGTAGCCTGCTTATTTTTACTTCCAAAATGTAGAACCTTGCATTTTTCCGTATTAAATCTCATTTTCCATTCACTTGCCCATAGTTCTAATTTTAGCAAATCCCTTTGTAAAGAGAGTTCGTCCTGCTCTGATCCCTGGGGGACGCCACTGATTACCTTTGTCCAATCTGAGTATGATCCATTTACTACTACTTGTTGCTCCCTATCTTTTATCCAGTTATTTCTCCATGAGCTAACATTTTCAGCTATTCCCAGTGTCCTAATTTTGTGCATTAATCTCTCATGTGGCACTGTATCAAATGCCTTTGCAAAATCTAAGTATATCACATCAACTGTTTCCCCTTTATCTATATTTTTACTTACTTCCTTGTAGAATCTAATTAGATTAGTTTGACATGATCTATTTCTCCTAAAGCCATGCTGATTAGAACTCATAATCTTGTTTACACAAATATGCTCATCAATATAATCCCTTATAATCCCTTCAAATATCTTCCCCACTATTGATGTCAGACTAACTGGTCTATAGCTTCCTGGATCATCCCTGCTTCCCTTTTTGAAGAGTGGCACCACATCAACTTTACGCCAATCCTGGGGTACCATGCCTGACGATAATGAGTCTTGAAAAATTAAGAGTAAAGGTTTGTCTATAACAGTGCTAAGTTCCATTAACACCCTTGGGTGTATTTCATCTGGGCCTGGAGTTTTATTTACCTTAATATTTTCCAGTTTTTTCCTGATATCCTCTAAACAAAACCCAGTTAGTGGTATGGACTGGCATGTTCTATTCTGTTCCAAAGTATCATTCAATGGTTCCTCTCTTGTGTATACTGAAGAAAAAAACTGGTTTAGTACCTCAGCCTTCTCCCTGTCATTATTTATCATGCTACCCTCCACGCATTTTAATGTACCTATGTTATCCTTCTTGGATTTTTTGCTATTTATGTACTTAAAGAACCTTTTAGGGTTAGACTTAGAATCCTTGGCAATTAATTTTTCATTTTCAATTTTGGCTAATTTGATTGCTGTTTTGCATGCTTTGTTACATTCCTTATAAATATTGTATGCTGAGTCTGTACTATTTTCTTTTAATAATTTAAATGCCCTACTTTACTTTAGTAAAACTAACCTATTCCTCAATTGGGATCCTTTATAATGGGTTGGATTAGTTATGTATATATCATTTTAGATTTTAGGCTCATATACTCCAGGACTTACATATCTTTTATTTCAATAAACCGATACAGGATATCAAATCCATAATGAGAAAAATTGCATGTTAAAAGTACATATTAAAAATCACATTAAGATTATAAAAACAATAATGAAAAGAAAAAAGTGGTTTAATCATAACCATGTGGTTCAAGATAGATCCTTGTTTTAAGATGTATTTTAAATTTAAAGTACTTATGTGCATCTGGTTTGAAAAGCACGAGAATATATGGTATCGACTATTCTTTCATGACTGATTAAAGCCCTTAAGGTTGAAGTATGATGTAAACTATACCACTAGTTCAAGAGGTTTCATAATTAGGGGACTCAATCAATGTCCCTAAATTAAACTAATCTAAATTAAACTAGGATCCTGACAACTGGCACCCAGATGTCCCCTAGGTTTATATATTATAGAAAGATATAGTGTCATATATTTCCCTCAAGTCTGATGATGTTGATAAGAGGGTTTCTGTTCGAATCATGGACAGCTGGAATTAGATTTAAATGGTACTAGAATAAATGTACCATTTCGAAATTGGCATTAAGTGCTTTGGGATGGATACAGTCCAAATTAAAGATCCATTTGGATTCTGTCTTTAGCATTCTTAATTCCATGTCACTTCCTCTCCAATCTTTAGTTAGTTTACATATCCCCATGTATTTGAGACTTCTATCACTGCCTCCATGTGCTTCCTTGAAATGTTTATATAGAGGCAGATCCACTTTTTTCCACTTGATCTGTAATAGATGTTCCCGAATCCTGTCTCTTAATTTCCGAGTAGTCTGGCCCACATACTGTAGGCCACATCCACATTCGATCAGATAGACATCAAATTGGTCTGTACATCTTATGGTCTGTTTGATGTTAAATGCTTCATTGGAGACCTTAGACTTAAAGGTGTCAGTTCTCATCCCATGTGTGCATGCCTTACAGAGATGGCACGGATAGAAGCCATATAGCTTCTTTCCCAGGATTCTCATAGAGTTTGTGGGTGTCTTATTCTTTGGAATGCTGGGGGCCAGGATCGAATTTAGGTTATTGGCCTTCCTGTAGATAAATCGTGGCTGTTCTGTAAGCTGTTCACCTAAGATGTCATCATCCTTGAGGAGATGCCAAAGTCATTTTATTATATCTTCAATCAATTTCTTTCTTTGTATTGATATTATTAGATCCCATTCAGTTGTCCTGACACACACATAGACAATTAGTGGTGTTGTTTAAGCAATAACCTGTTGTATACCTTAGCCTTTGGCGCTCCTATATACCTTTCTTCAGTGAACACCCAGACAACTCTACTAGAACTCCATCAAATGCCCACAGCTAGCCCCTCAAATGTCTTTATTAGACATGTGCGTTTCATTTCGTTCCGAATATAAATTCGGATGAATTTGTCAAATTCGGATATTTGGATCGATTCGAATTTCTGAATTACCGTAGCACCAAATCTAACGAATAAATCCAAATAAGTTCGGATTTATTTGTAACATTCGGATGGCTATGGACTAATCACAATTACACCAGTATTACACCATCTGCCATTGGGTAAAGCACACCACCCAATCTCAGGTGTACTCATGACAGTGTGATGGAGTTGTGTATGTAAAGCCAGGGAGTCTCATTCTATTATGAAAAGAAAAAGCAGGAATGATTCAGCCTGTAAAGGCAAAGTACTGTAGTGTTACATTTTATAAGTGAGTACTGTAGTGTTACATTTTCAATGTGTTGAACATTTTGTAAGTGAGACACTAGCAATAGAATTATACAAGAATTGGACAAGGATTGGGCAAGGGGCAAGAAAAAGGCAGGTACTTTTGTAATATTATGTTTGATATACCTTACTGTTTTCTTATGCAATTGCTACTGTAATACTGTGCCTTATGTGTTTAACTGGTTCCCTCTTTTGTAAAAATGCCTAATATCTTCTTATTCCTTTTTGCTGCCTTCTGTCTCTATAACAAACTTCATTATTCAATTACTCCTTCTCCCTCTCCACCTGCACTGTTCATTAGCCCATCTCTCTAAACTCACCTTACTTTTGTACTCATGAACTTTACCTATTCCTAAACACTTTCTCTCCCCCCTGCACCTTGTCTCAAAAGCAATCTCACTACTGCAAATCTGTATCTCATCTCATGTCACTCTCCCTCTTGCTTTTACTAACTGCTGGTGACATCTCCCCTAATCCTGGTCCCCAACAACTGCCTAGCCATGCACATCCATGTGTACCGTCCCACAGACTCAAAAAAATAAAACTCTGACAACCTTACTCACATTCCTCTTGCATCAAAAGCCACTTCCCCTTTCACTTGTGCACTTTTGAACTCTCACTCTGTTTGCGACAAACTTACTTCTATACATGACCTCTTTATCTCCCACTCCCTCAACCTTCTGGCCCTAACAGAAACCTGTCTCTCTCCCCTAGACACAGCATCCGCTGCTGCTCTGTCACATGGGGGTCTCCACTTCAGCCACACTCCTAGGTCTGGTAATAGACAAGGAGGTGGTGTAGGTATTTTACTTTCCTCTCGTTGCACCTTTCAACAAATACATCCCATCTCTTCCCTCACATTTTCCTCATTCGAAACCCACATGATTCGCTTATTCTCTTCTCTTTCTATACGCGTTGCAGTCATATACCGTCCTCCTGGCTCCTCAACTCAATTTCTAGATCACTTGGCTGTCTGGCTACCTTATATCCTTTCCTCAGACACCCCTTCCCTTATTCTTGGTGACTTCAACATCCCTCTTGACAATCCCACTGCCTCCTCTGCAAAACAACTTCTGCAACTCACTTCCTCTTTCGGTTTCTCACAATGGACTGATTTGGTCACTCCCTTGACCTGATCTTTAGCTATCGATGTACCCTCTCAAACTTCACAAACTCCCCCTTTCCCCTTTCTGACCACCATCTCCTTACTTGCAACTTATCATCCCTCCCTACAACTCTCCCTCCATCTGCTCCTCACACCAAACTTTGCAGAAACATTATGTCATTAGATCAACAACAGCTTTCTATTTCCCTCAAACCTCTCCTCTCATCCTTCTCCTCCTTTTCATGCCCTGACCAATCTATCTGCCACTATAATTCCACCCTTACATCCGTCCTTGACAATCTCGCCCCTCTTACCATAGCTCGGAAACACTCATCCTCAGCCCTGTCATACTCCTCTGACACAATACCTATGCAGATGTTCCCGTACTGCTCCCGGCACTGGAGAAAATCTAGGAGTTCAGCTGATTTTCAACATTTCAAATGTATCTCTAACTCCTACTACTCTGCCCTTAATTTCCATAAGCAAAACTACTTCTCTACTCCTATCTCTAAAAACATTTGTTCTCCACTTTCAATACTCTTCTCCGCCCTCCCCCACCTCCTAATACAACTTCTCTGTCAGTTTAAGACTTTGCCAACCACTTCAATAACAAAATCGACTCCATCAGAAGTGAAATCAGCTCTCAACATAATTCCATTCTCTCACCCCCTCAAATGCTCTCAATCAACCACAACCCACATAACCTTAAACTTAGCTCATTCTCCCCTGTTACTGAGGAAGACGTTTTGGCACTTATACTGTGCTCTCACCTCACTACCTGTCCCCTTGACCCTATCCCCTCACAGCTACTCCCCTCCCTCTCTGCCACCCTTACCCCTATACTCACACATACTTTCAACCTCTACCTCAGCACTGGTATATTTCCAACATCACTGAAACATGCACTGGTCACACCTATCCTCAAAAAACCTTCCCTTGATCCTACCTCCCCATCCAACTACCGCCTTATTTCCCTCCTCCCTCTTGCATCAAAGCTTCTCGAAAAACTAGCTTATGCATGCCTATCCCATTTCCTTACAATAAACCCCCTCCTTGACCCATTGCAATCTGGATTTAGTCCCCATCACTCCACAGAGACAGCAATTGTTAAGGTTACCATCGACCTACTTACAGCAAAATCAAAAGGCCACTTCTCTCTGCTTATCCTCCTTGATCTGTCCGCAGCCTTTGACACTGTTGACCACCCTCTCTTGCTCCAAACCCTCCAATCCTTTGGCATATGTGACACAGCCCTCTCGTGGCTCTCTTCCTACCTGTCAAACCGTACCTTTAGTGTAGCCTTCTCTGGGGCCTCCTCTGCCCCGTCACCACTTTCTGTCGGAGTACCGCAAGGCTCTGTCCTCGGTCCCCTTCTCTTCTCAATCTACACGTCATCACTAGGTTCCCTAATAAAGTCCCACAGTTTACAATATCATTTGTATGCCGATGACACTCAAATCTACTTCTCTGCACCAGACCTTTCTCCTTCCTTGCTTTTTTTTTTTTTTTTTTTTAATAATTTTTATTGTTTTTACATTATATATAACATCATCACATATTAACAAAAAAATATAAATCTACAATCAACACAATACAAATAGAAAGAGATAATAATCTTAGTCTCTACTTAGCTTGCAATTTCCGCAATACATTAAAAAAAAAAATAATTTAAGTTCTCTCTCTCTCATCCCCCCCACAAGTCTTCCCCCCACGTTACTCCAGTACTCCCACCGCGTCGTCCACCATTATGTCACTCCAGCCAACTATACGGGAATACATTTAATAACGTCAACTCTGCAAAACTCACTGTTGAAAGGAAAGGGGCAAGAATTATCTTTTGCAACGGTATAGAGTATGATAAAATAACCGGAGACCATTTCCACAGAAATTTCTGCGTTTGTTTCTCAGTAGCATCGTAAAGATGATATGATTCAAACACTAAATGGTCTTGTAATGTTTTAAAGATCATAGCTAGACCAGGAACACTCTTGGCTTTCCAATTTTTCAGAATACAATGTCTAACAGCTAATATAATTGTGTTTAAACTATTTATAGTATTACAATTAATCCTATCATTTGATGAGAAAAGAAAAATAACATCTTTCCCATATAGTGCTATTGTAACTTTGTATAATTTATTGAACCAAAAAATAATTTTCAGCCATAATTGTCTGACCTTAGGACATGTCCAAAACATATGAAGTAAATCTGGCTTGCCATGTGCACATCGCGGACATAGGTCAACTGTAGTCGAATAAAATTGAGATATTTTCCACGGTGATAGATAGAAATTATTGATCAACTTCATGTGCGAGTCTTTCCAAGTTATGGGTATCTTACATTTACCCATGGCCTCAAAACTCTGATTAAATGAGTCAAGCTCTACTCCTGAAGGAGATATAAATACCCATGCCTTACATAACTTGTCCAAGATAAGCTGGCTCTGTTTACTCAACAATATGTCATACATCAGGGAAATCGATGCATCTCCTGCAATAAATTTTTGCACACATACCTTAATATCTGCCCAAATCATTGTGGGCGTAATACACCACTTCTGTCCTACCACAAAGTGCCGTATTTGAAAATACGCAAATAAATCAGCCCTATTGATCCCGAATTTACTAAAAATCTCATCTGCTGATATCATATGACCTCCTTCATCCAGGACTTGTTTTACATAGAGTAAACCTCTTTCTGCCCAATCTCTGAATGTTTTTTGATATAGCCCAGGTAGAAAACTCGGGTTACCTACAATAGGTAAAAACTCAGAAAAGGAGAAATCCAAACCTAACAAAGAGCAAAATTTATGCCTGCAGAAACAATATTTTTAATCGAAAAAAGACAACTAATATTCTGTGGCAACTTCTGTACTGGGGAATGCATAATAGCTTTTAAAGAGAATGGCGCAATTAGAAAAGAATCTATTTCTTGAGATGATACTATACTGGATCCTGCAATCCAATCTATCCCTATTTTTACCAATGCAGCTAAATTATAAAATTTGACATTAGGCAACGCTAATCCCGCTGCGTCTACCTTTTGCATTAGTCTTTCCAAGCCAATTCGAGACTTTTTATTATTCCAAATAAATTTGGAAAAGACAGCATTAATTAGTTTCTCATCCTTATTTAAAATAAATAATGGAAGATTTTGCAGTGGATACAACAAGCGCGGAAAAATAATAGCTTTAATTAGAATGACACGCGCTGTCAATGAAAGTGGAAAAACTGCCAACACCTGTAAATCTGCAATAATTTTTTGAAATAGTGGCTCATAATTAGCTTTATACCAGCGACTGGGATTTCTATGCAGGAGCAAGCCCAGATATTTAATAGCGTCAACTTGTTTAAATGGGCAGTTGGGTACTGTAGTCTGAATGTTATTTAGCCCCATTAATTCACTCTTTTCCAAGTTTATCCTATACCCAGAGAAAGAGCTAAACATTTTCAGCGTATGTAGTATCAGCGGGATAGATTGTTGTGTATTCGCTAAAAATAATAATACATCATCTGCGTATAACATGATTTTAAGGCACTGGGTGCCCAAAGAGACTCCCGATAGAATTTTTCTAAACTGTATTGCTAATGGCTCCAAAGCAATATTAAAAAGTAATGGGGATAAGGGACATCCCTGTCTGGTTCCTCTTTGGAGTATTATTTTAGGAGATAACGTCCCATTGATCAAGATAAAAGAAATAGGATTATGATATATTTTACCTATACATTGTACAAATTCAACTTTAAACCCGAACTGATCTAATGCTCGAAATAGATATTCCCATACTATCGGGTCAAAGGCTTTGACCGCATCCAAAGACAAAATAGCAGCATCCTGCCATAGCGGCGTCTGTTTACTCTTATCTACATTCCACGCATAGTCCAGAAAGTTAACGAATTTACGAATATTTTTAGAAGAGATTCTACCTGCCATAAATCCAGTTTGATCTGGATGAATAATTTTATGTAAAAAAATAGATAACCTGGATGCAATAATCGACATTAAAATCTTATAATCTATATTTAAGACTGAGATTGGCCTATATGAGGCCGGATCCTCCGCGTTTTTATCCTTCTTTAAGATGAGTGAGATATTAGCTGCTGAAAAATAGTTTGAAATAGAGCTCTGCGAGCAGAAGTAAGTGTTAAAAAGATTTTCTAATCTTAGAGGTAGCTCTTTGTTTAGACATCTATAGAATTCCGCAGGGAGTCCATCCGGACCTGCTACTTTATTTAACTTTAAGTTATCTATTGCTTTGCTGATTTCTACTGAAGTAATTGGGGCGTTAATTACAATTAGGTCATCAGCCGAGATCTTAGGTACCTCTATCATATTCCAGAAGAGGTCTTGGTTCACGTAATCTATTTCAATTCGGTTATATAACTGTTGATAGTAATTGTGAAAGATTTCTACGATTCCTTTAGTCTCGGTAACTCTACTTTTATCTGAGTGAATAGATAGAATAAGATTTCTCTTTTTCCTTACTTTGGACAATCTAGCCAAATATTTCGCAGAGCAACCATGTACTCCTCTAAAATGCAAATTGATTTTTGTCTCTTCTTCTACTGATTTTTGTTGTAATAATAGATCTCTTTCTTTTCTGTTCTCTCTATATTTTCACCAATTAGCCGCTGTAGGATGTGCACAATATTTTCTATAGGAGTTCTTAACTTGATTTGTAATTTGATTTTCACGTGCTCTATTTTTTTTTTTTTTTCCTAAACTCACATACGCTTGAATCTCTCCCCGGATAACAGCTTTAAATGCTTCCCAGAAAACCTCTGATTTATGAAAAAAAGATAGATTCTCATTATAATAGCGCTGCCAGACTATTTTTAAAGAATTAACAAATTTAGGGTTAGCATATAGATGACGCGGAAAAACAAATCTAGGAATTTCACCCCTTTCTTTGTTGCCTAAAAAGAAAGATAATGAGACTTTAGCATGATCTGATACACAGATCTCTCCCATTGTACTTTCTATCTCCTGCATTAGCAGTATTTCGGAAATTAAGAAAAAGTCTATTCTAGAAAAAGTGCGGTGTGCTTTCGACTCGCATGAGAATGCCTCTATATCTGGATTTTTAAACCTCCAGACATCCACCAGCTTCAGCTTTGAACAAAATTGTCTTAAATATTTAGCGTATCTAGCATAAGTCATTCTATTTTTTTTTGAGAGTCTATCTAACTCTGGGGTAAGAGTTACATTAAAATCCCCTCCTAAAATCATATTCTCTGCAACAAACGGGAATAACTTCAATTTCATCTTTTCCCAAAAGTCAACCGAGAACTCATTTGGGGCGTATACTCCTTCCTTGCTAACCTGTGTCACTAACTGTCTTTCTCACATCTCCAACTGGATGTCCTCTCACTACCTCAAGCTAGATCTCTGCAAAACTGAGCTCCTTATTTTCCCCCCTTCTTCTAAACTTTCCACCCCCAATCTCTCTATAACTGTCGACAACTCAATCATTACCCCTATCCCGCATTCCCGATGTCTCGGGGGCAGATTTGACTCAGATCTTTCTTTCACTCCTCACATTCAGTCATTGGCTAAAGCCTGCCGCTTCCACCTTAAAAACATCTCTAAAATTAGACACTTCCTTACACAAGACACAACTAAGATTTTAATCCACTCTCTCATTCTCTCCCACCTTGATTACTGCAACTCTGTCCTCTCTGGTCTCCCCACCTACCGCATAGCTCCTTTAGAATCCATAATAAATGCCTCTGCCAGACTCATCTTCCTTACATGTTGCTCTTCATCTGCTGCACCTCTCTGCCAATCTATTCACTGTCTTCCTCTTAGGATCAAACACAAAATTCTCATTCTGACATACAAAGCCCTCAACTACACTGCTCCCCCCTATATCTCAGACCTTGTCTCCAGATACTCTCCCTCCCGTCCCCTTCGCTCTGCTCAAGACCTCCTACTCTCCTCCTCTCTTGTAACCTCATCACAATCCCATTTACAGGACTTCTCCAGACTGGCTCCCATCTTATGGAACTCTCTGCCTCACTCCACAAGACTCTCTTCTAGTTTTAAAAGCTTCAAGTGCTCCCTAAAGACTCTACTGTTCAGGGATGCATACAACCTACGCTAACCTTTCTTTATACCAGTTCCTCTCCTCCATTGCTATCCCCTGAACCCCCTTAGCATGTAAGCCTAAGAGTACAGCTGTTTGTTGATCACCTTCTCAAGAGCTTACTACAACAGTGCAACTCTTGGCAGGGCCCTCTACCCATTTGATCCCTATAATTGTTTTGTTGTACTCCGCCATTGTTAACAGCGCTGTGGAATCTGTTGGCACTCTACAAATAACCGATAATAATAATAATAGTGTTAGGACCAGTCAATATTTGGACATCTTGTAAGCAGAATATGGCCATATTGTGTGACTAAGATCCCAATTTTATTTAAAAGCATAATTTTAAATGGAATTAATATACCAAAGATCTCGAAAGAACAGCAAGAAGTCCTAAACGCCAAAATAACATCAGAAGAAGTTAGTAAAGTAATTACAAGTTTGCCGATTGGTAAAGCCTCTGGCCTAGATGGCCTGCCAATAGAATGGTACAAAATATTGAATGAATCATTGACAGTCAAAATGACAACATTATTTAATGATACTATGTGTGACATTGTGAAACCCTTGAAGGCCTTCTCAGCGACCAACATCATTGTGATACTTAAAAGGGGAAAAGACCCTCTCTGCGTAACCTCGTATCGCCCGATATCACTCCTTCATCAAGACTATAAAATACTAACTAAAATTCTAGCAAATAGGTTAAAGACTTTACTCCCAGATCTGTTTCACAAGGTTCAGTCTGAATTTATACAAGCTAGGTCTTCTAGCACAAACTACTGCATATGGTGAACTATTTTTGATTACTACAACATAATTATACAAGAAAGGAATTAACGCCCGATACAATGCTGTTGACCCTTGACGCTGAGAAGGCCTTTGATAGGGTTGAATGGCAATACTTAATATCATGTTTAGAAAAGTATAATATTAAAGGCCCCATTAACAATTTTGTAAGAAGTGTATATTCTAATACTACTGCTTCTGTCATAGTTAATGGAGAGTTGACATCTACATTTGATCTGGGCAGAGGAACCCATCAGGGCTGTCATCCGTCCCCTCTTTTGTTTAACTTGATTGTGCAACCACTCGTGACAAAATTGAGAAATATATTTCCAGGTATAGAAGTAGATGGGGAAAGATATCATCTTGCTCAATATGTGGCTGATATGATATTATTTATACAAGATCCAGAGAAAAACCTGTACAAAATATTTGAAGTTATTAATGAGTTTGGTCAATTTTCAGGATTTAAAATTAATAGAAGTAATTTGGAAGTTTTATGGTTAAATAAGAAGGAACATTGAGATATCAGCCAATTTTAGTTTACAACTCCTCCTAACTTTATAACATACTTCGCATTAATATTTCCAGTAGCCCGGATAAATGGTATAATCTTAATAACGGAAATATATATATATATCTATAAAACAAACTCTTAAAAGATGGTGGCCTAGATTTGGAGTTTTGTCGCTAACGACCCGAAAAACTAACGCCGGCTTTTTTCTGGCCGCACCATAAAAATAACTCTGGTATCGAGAGTCCACATAAAGGCTGCGTTAGGCTCCAAAAAAGGAGCGTAGAGCATTTTTAACGCAGCTTCAACTCTCGATACCAGAGTTGCTTACGGACGCGGCCAGCCTCAAAAACGTGCTCGTGCACGATTCCCCCATAGGAAACAATGGGGCTGTTTGAGCTGAAAAAAAACCTAACACCTGCAAAAAAGCCGCGTTCAGCTCCTAACGCAGCCCCATTGTTTGCTATGGGGAAACACTTCCTACGTCTGCACCTAACACTCTAACATGTACCCCGAGTCTAAACACCCCTAACCTTATACTTATTAACCCCTAATCTGCCGCCCCCGCTATCGCTGACCCCTGCATATTATTATTAACCCCTAATCTGCCGCTCCGTAAACCGCCGCTACTTACATTATCCCTATGTACCCCTAATCTGCTGTCCTAACATCGCCGACCCCTATATTATATTTATTAACCCCTAATCTGCCCCCCACAACGTCACCTCCACCTGCCTACACTTATTAACCCCTAATCTGCCGACCGGACCTGAGCGCTACTATAATAAAGTTATTAACCCCTAATCCACCTCACTAACCCTATAATAAATAGTATTAACCCCTAATCTGCCCTCCCTAACATCGCCGACACCTAACTTAAATTATTAACCCCTAATCTGCCGACCGAATCTCGCCGCTATTCTAATAAATGTATTAACCCCTAAAGCTAAGTCTAACCCTAACACTAACACCCCCCTAAATTAAATATAATTTAAATCTAACGAAATTAATTAACTCTTATTAAATAAATTATTCCTATTTAAAGCTAAATACCTGTAAAATAAATCCTAATATAGCTACAATATAAATTATAATTATATTATAGCTATTTTAGGATTTATATTTATTTTACAGGTAACTTTGTATTTATTTTAACCAGGTACAATAGCTATTAAATAGTTAAGAACTATTTAATAGCTAAAATAGTTAAAATAATTACAAATTTACCTGTAAAAGAAATCCTAACCTAAGTTACAAATAAACCTAACACTAGACTATCAGTAAATTAATTAAATAAACTACCTACAATTACCTACAATTAACCTGGCACTACACTATCAATAAATTAATTAAATACAATTGCTACAAATAAATACAATTAAATAAACTAGCTAAAGTACAAAAAATAAAAAAGAACTAAGTTACAAAAAATAAAAAAATATTTACAAACATAAGAAAAATATTACAACAATTTTAAACTAATTACACCTACTCTAAGCCCCCTAATAAAATAACAATGCCCCCCAAAATAAAAAAATGCCCTACCCTATTCTAAATTACTAAAGTTCAAAGCTCTTTTACCTTACCAGCCCTGAATAGGGCCCTTTGCGGGGCATGCCCCAAGAAATACAGCTCTTTTGCCTGTAAAAAAAAACATACAATATCCAAGCCCCCCAACATTACAACCCACCACCCACATACCCCTAATCTAACCCAAACCCCCCTTAAATAAACCTAACACTAAGCCCCTGAAGATCATCCTACCTTGTCTTCACCATACCAGGTTCACCGATCGGTCCAGAAGAGCTCCTCCGATGTCCTGATCCAAGCCCAAGCGGGGGGCTGAAGAGGTCCATGATCCGGCTGAAGTCTTCATCCAAGCGGGCCAGAAGAGGTCTTCCATCCGATTGAAGTCTTCATCCAAGCGGCATCCATCCGGAGCGAAGTGGCAGCATCCTGAAGACCTCCACCGCGGAACATCCATCCTGGCCGACGGCTGAACGACGAATGACGGTTCCTTTAAATGACGTCATCCAAGATGGCGTCCCTCGAATTCCGATTGGCTGATAGGATTCTATCAGCCAATCGGAATTAAGGTAGGAATATTCTGATTGGCTGATGGAATCAGCCAATCAGAATCAAGTTCAATCCGATTGGCTGATGTCGGCGATGTTAGGGAGGGCAGATTAGGGGTTAATACTATTTATGATAGGGTTAGTGAGGCGGATTAGGGGTTAATAACTTTATTATAGTAGCGCTCAGGTCCGGTCGGCAGATTAGGGGTTAATAAGTGTAGGCAGGTGGAGGCGATGTTGTGGGGGGCAGATTAGGGGTTAATAAATATAATATAGGGGTCAGCGGTGTTAGGGGCAGCAGATTAGGGGTACATAAGGATAACGTAGGTGGCGGTGCTTTGCGGTCGGCAGATTAGGGGTTAATAAGTGTAGGCAGGTGGAGGCGACGTTGAGGGGGGCAGATTAGGGGTTAATAAATATAATACAGGGGTCGGCGGTGTTAGGGGCAGCAGATTAGGGGTACATAAGGATAACGTAGTTGGCGGTCGGCAGATTAGGGGTTAAAAAATTTTTTTCGAGTGTCGCGATGTGGGGGGACCTCGGTTTAAGGGTACATAGGTAGTTTATGGGTGTTAGTGTACTTTAGAGTACAGTAGTTAAGAGCTTTATAAACCGGCGTTAGCCCAGAAAGCTCTTAACTACTGACTTTTTTCCTGCGGCTGGAGTTTTGTCGTTAGATGTCTAACGCTCACTTCAGCCATGATTCTAAATACCGGAGTTATAAAAATCCCATTGAAAAGATAGGATACGCAATTTACGTAAGGGGATCTGCGGTATGGAAAAGTCGCGGCTGGAAAGTGAGCGTTAGACCCTATTTTGAGTGACTCCAAATACCGGCGGTAGCCTAAAACCAGCGTTAGGAGCCTCTAACGCTGGTTTTCATGGCTACTGCCAAACTCTAAATCTAGGCCAGTATAACTTGCCTCATTGATGGGGAAAGTACATTTAATTAAAATGATGATTCTACCTAAAATCTTATATACCCTAAATATGCTACCATTATTAATCCCAAGGAAAGATATTGAGAGATTAAACATAATTTTTAATAGGTTTATTTTTTTGTGGGGGGGGGGGGCACAAATAAGTTTAGATAAAATGAAACAACCGATACTGGAAGGTAGTATGGGGGTACCAGACATTCACCTGTATAATCTTGCATCATTACCAAGAATAGACATAGACTGGTTAGTTGGAACAAAGCATTTTTATGTGAACTCTTGGAAAAAATATCTCTAAAAAGAGTGAAATTGGCATTTGCATTACACACAGTAATGAAGGAGTTTGAATTCTCAGTGAAAAATAACATTATTTATAAAGGAATTTTGAAAGCATGGTTTAAGGTTAATAGAATACTAAAATGCCCAAACAATTGCTCAATCTATTTACTAATTAGAAAAAAAAATCAAATTTGGGGAGTTATACGATAGGAGATTTGATAGAACCGGTGAATAAATCTAAGATAGGAGATTTGATAGATCTGGTGAATAAATCAGTGCGTACATTTTCGGAACTTCACTATATGACCTGAATCACATTTTTATGCTTATATTTAAATATCACAATATATAAAGAGTATTATAAAAATCTCCACTTCTCTTTTTGGGATCCTCATCCACTACAGGGCATGATAGAAGGCTTTTGTGAAGGAATATTTTCTTACTCTGCCCTTTATAGGGAATTACTGAACGTAAAGTCAAGTGAGATAATGGGTAAAATTATAGTTGGATGGCATTGAGAAGCATCAATACTGAAATTAAAGAGATGCAAAAAAGTATAAACAAAATTATTACTACACAAGATTCATATTTTAGGGAATTACAGATTAAATTACTACATACATTCTATATAACATCAAAAATTGCAGCTAGGGGGTCAAATTGTGAGTAATTGTATTAAATGTATTAAAATGGTACATGGTCTAAAATATAAAATGTACAAAGAAAGACACTATGATCTAAATATGTATAGCTTAGTGGATTGAAGGGAAAGAGGTGACATGATAGAAACCTTCAAATTAACTTAATAAAATAGAAGCTGAAAGCATTTTTCACAAAAAAATAAATGCCAAAACAAGGGGTCACAATCTAAAGTTAGAGGGTAGCAGATTAAGGAGAAATTTGAGGAAGCATTTTTTTTACAGAAATGGTGGTGTATTCATTGAATAAACTTCCATTTGAGGTAGTAAACACAAAGACTGTAAAGGAATTTAAAAATGCCTGGGACATGCATAAGGCTATCCTAAGGAAAAAGTAACATGTAATATGGGTAGACTTGATGGGCCTTTTTGGTTCTTTAAGTACGGATAATCCAACTATCCTCAAGAGGTGCGCTGCTGGATAATGATTCCGTTCCGGTGGGCTTGGTGTAAAGGCTGCGCTCTCCAGACGAACTCCCAGAGGAATCCTACATATACAGACGAAATAGAGAGAGAGGCGCCAGACCCATAAAGCAGTAACGTTTGGATGTAGAGACAAATAACATGCAAATAATCCCCCCTTCTAGAGTGGATACTCACAATTGTAGCGGCACTTAGAGCGTGCCCTTCACTGCGAGTCGGGACCGTTGTGAGTCGCCCAACAGACACCCCCAGGCAGATGACGTCACTGGTGGAGCTCCAATAGGCTGTAGGCTGTATCGATCTATGGGATCTCCTTGGGCTCAGCTGGAAATATCAGCGCTCAGTCTCACCATGGGAGTGTGTAAACGATAACCCAGCAACAGCTGCACAGCAAGTAAATGGGAGAGGAACAAAGAGCAGTTCAATAGCTGCAGACTGGAGCTCGCTCAGTCTCACCATGGGAGTGTGTAAACGATAACCCAGCAACAGCTGCACAGGAAGTAAATGGGAGAGGAACAAAGAGCAGTTCAATAGCTGCAGACTGGAGCTCCACTCTAGACCTGGTCTAGAGTGGAGCTCCAGTCTGCAGCTATTGAACTGCTCTTTGTTCCTCTCCCATTTACTTGCTGTGCAGCTGTTGCTGGGTTATCGTTTACACACTCCCATGGTGAGACTGAGCGCTGATATTTCCAGCTGAGCCCAAGGAGATCCCATAGATCGATACAGCCTACAGCCTATTGGAGCTCCACCAGTGACGTCATCTGCCTGGGGGTGTCTGTCGGGCGACTCACAACGGTCCCGACTCGCAGTGAAGGGCACGCTCTAAGTGCCGCTACAATTGTGAGTATCCACTCTAGAAGGGGGGATTATTTGAATGTTATTTGTCTCTACATCCAAACGTTACTGCTTTATGGGTCTGGCGCCTCTCTCTCTATTTCGTCTTTTTGGTTCTTATCTACCGTCAAATTCTATGTTTCTATGTTTCTAAATGTAATTTCCACGATCCTAATTTGAAGCATCTCCTTTGGGAATGCCCTAAAATTATTAAATTTTGGGCAAAAGTTAGCTATTGGGCTTTAAAAGTGTCAGGGTGCTAGGAATCAGACTAAGACGAGAAGTGCAAAAATAATCACACCTTTATTAATAGCAAAAAATAATAAAAAAGTCCACAAGTCAAATAACAAGCCAGGAGTCAAAACCAGAGCTGGTAGTCAGACGAGCCGAGTCAGGAGCCAAAGCAAATAGTCAGACGAGCCGGAATCAGGAACAAGGAAAACAGCAGAGTCAGGAACAAGCCAGGGATCAGGAACCAGGAAGGACGTCAGGCAGCCAGGTAATACACAGGAACTCTCACAAACAGATCTGAGACAACGCAAAGGCAAAGCATACTGAACAGAGGCCCTTTAAATAATAAGTTATAACATCACAATTCTGAGACTGCATCCTGTCTCACATGGATGATGCACACCAGTCTGGCTATAAAAGGAAATGCAGTAAATGAGCAGCATCCCCCACAATGCACCAGGGTCAGCAAGAGAGGTGAGTAAAATGGCTGCCAGCAGCACATGGCAAACACAACAGGGAGAAAACCCTGACGGTACCCTCCCCTCAACGACCCCTCCCCCGCGGGAGGACAAAAGGCTTATTGGGGAAACGGGCTTGGAAGGCACGGAGGAGGGTGGGAGCATGAACTTCAGAGGAGGGAACCCAAGAACGCTCCCCCGGACCATAGCCCCTCCAGTGAACCAAATACTTTACACAGCCCCTGGACATACGAGAGTCAATAATGCTGCTGACCTCATACTCCTCATGGTTGTCAACAAAGATAGGATGGGGACGAGGCAACACAGTGGTAAACCGATTACAAACCAATGGTTTCAAGAGGGAGACATGAAAAACATTGGAGATGCGCATAGCAGGAGGAAGGTCAAGAGCGTAGGCCACAAGATTAACCCGTCAGAGTATTCGAAAAGGAAAAACATAACAAGGAGCCAATTTATTGGAAGGCACACGAAGGTTCAAGTTGTGGGAGGACAGCCAAACTCTCTCGCCAACCTGGTAGGAAGGTGCGGCCAGGTGCCTACGATCAGCCTGGAACTTTAAGCACTGCATAGAACGATGAAGGCAATCCTGAATCTGCACCCACGTGGAATGGAGTTGCCGGAGATGCTCCTCCAAAGCCGGAATACCCTGAGACATGAATGAATCGGGCAACAAGGATGGTTGAAACCCATAATTCGCCATGAACGGGGATAACTTGGAGGAAGCATTAATAGCACTATTACGAGCAAACTCTGCCTAATTTAACAGTTCAGACCAATTATTGTGGTGATCGTGGTGTGGTGAGACATAGCAACGGAGGAACTGTTCCAGAGCTTGATTAGACCATTTCGCAGCCCCATTGGATTGAGGGTGATATGTCGAGGAGAAGGAAAGCTGGATCCCCATTTGAGCACAAAAGGAACGCTAAAATCTGGAGACAAACTGGCTACCCCGGTCCGACACTATCTCCTTGGGTAACCCATGTAAACGGAAGACCTCCCGGGCAAAAATTGAAGCAAGCTCCTGAGCAGTAGGCAGCTTCATCAAGGGAATGCAATGTGACATTTTAGAAAAACGGTCAACCACCATAAGGATAACAGTATTGCCATTGGAAACAGAGAGCTCGACAATGAAGTCCATGGAAAGATTTGTCCAAGGACGCTCACCATTAGCAATAGGTTAAAGAAGACCCACAGGAAGAGGATGAGTCTTATTCTGTGCACAAACTGAGCAGGAGGCAACATAGGCAGCAACATTGAAACGAAGACCTGGCCACCAGAGTGACCTGCGACTTTAGGATAGTGGTAAGTGTGCATAAGTTTAGTTTGAAGATTCTCAGGAACAAAACACTTACCACTAGGTTTCTCAGGAGGTGCATTGGTTTGTGTAGCCAGGATCTCCTCCCCAAGGGAGAAGTCAAATTAGTACGTATGGTAATCAAAATATGGTCAGGAGGTATAACAGGAGTAGGTACAGACTCCTCCTTGGACAGAGGCAAAAAATTTTTGAGAGAGGGCATCAGCCCTAACATTCTTACTACCAGGCAGGTAGGAGACCACATAATTAAACCGAGACAAAAATAGTGCCCATCTGGCCTGTCGGGCGACAAACGTTTTGCTTCGGATAGATAAGTTAAATTCTTGTGGTCAGTAAGAATGAGCACTGGCACGCTAGTACCCTCGAGAAGATGCCTCCATTCCTTAAGTGCCAAAATTATGGCCAGTAATTCCCTGTCGCCAATTTCATAATTGCACTCCACTGGAGACAATTTCTTAGAGAAGAAACCACATGGATGCCAGGAACCGTCAGACGTAGGACGTTAAGACAAGAGGGCACCTACTCCAGTCTCAGACGCATCGACCTAAAGAACGAAAGGCAGGGCAGGGTTAGGATGAGCCAGAACTGGAGCAGCAGTAAGTCTTTCAAAGGCCTTAATGGCAGTAGGTGACCAATGGAGTGGATCATTCTCTTTACGGGTCATGTCTGTGATAGGTTTGACCAAGGATGAAAAGTTTTTAATAAACTTTCTATAGTAATTGGCGAACCCCAAAAAACGTTGAATAGACCGAAGACCAACTGGTCGAGGCCACTGCAGAACTGCAGATAACTTGTCAAGATCCATGGAGAACCCTGCAACGGAAATAACATAACCTAGGAAGGTTACTTGAGTCTGATGGAACTCACATTTCTCGAGTTTACAAAACAGGCCGTTCTCGCGTAGTCTCTGAAGAACCCGTGTAACATCAGAACGATGAGCCTCAAGTGTGGGTGAGTGTATGAGGAAGTCGTCTAAGTACACCACAATACACTGTTGCAACATATCTCGTAGGACATCATTAATAAGTTCTTGAAAAACAGCAGGAGCATTACATAGGCCAAAGGGCATTACAAGATACTCATAATGCCCGCTCCTGGTGTTAAATGCTGTTTTCCATTTGTGGCCCTCCTTAATCCTAACGAGATTGTAAGTTCCTCTCAAATCAAGTTTAGTAAAGACCGTAGCTCCCTTTAGGCAGTCAAAGCGTTCCGTAATAAGCGGAATAGGGTAAGCATTCTTAATGGTAAGACGATTAAGACCCATATAATCGATACATGGTCTTAACTCGCCACCCTTTTTCTTCACAAAGAAGAAGCCAGCCCCTGCAGGAGAGCAGGATTTGTGGATGACCCCCCGCGACAGAGCATCGGCAACATACTCCTCCATAGCACAATTCTCTGCAACAGACAAAGGGTGCACCTGGCCCCGAGGAGGAATGGCTCCGGGTTGCAGGTCTATGGCACAATCTTAAGACCGGTGAGGAGGCAACGTACCAGCACGCACCTTGTCAAATACGTCTAGGAACTCTCGGTACTCCTCTGGCAATTGAGATACCGAAGAAGTGCACAAGACTTTAACTGGTTTCCGAAGGCAAGTGGAAATACATTGCTAGGACCATGACAAAATTTCGGACCTGCGCCAGTCGAGACTGGAATTGTGCTTTTGGAGCCAGGGATAACCTAGAACAACCGGAAAATGCGGAGAGTTTATCACCTGGAACTGGAGCGTTTCAAAATGGAGAGCCCCAACAGCCATGGACAACGGAGCAGTTTCGTGAGTAACGAGTGCGGGCTGAAGGGGCCTGCCATCAATGGCCTCAATAGCAAGCGGAATGGACCGAGGCAAAACAGGAATGGAGTGCTATGATACAAAAGCACTGTCAATGAAATAGCCCGCAGCACCGGAGTCAACAAGAGCCTGAGTGACTATGGAGGAGTCCACCCAGGAAAGGACAACCGTGACCAAAGGTTTCTCCTTAAGCGGTTCCGGGGATGAGGATAAACCACCCAAGGTCTGTCCCCAACAGGACCTTAGGTGTGAGTGTTTCCTGGCCGTGTAGGACAAGACTTCAAAAGGTGGCCCTGTAACCCACAATAGAGGCAGAGCCCCTCCCTCCTCCTAAAGGCCCTCTCCGCCACGGAGAGACGCGTGAATCTCAGCTGCATTGGCTCAGCAGTACCTGGTGACTCGGGACCAGGAGGCATGGGAGGAGAGGGAGGCATGGGTGGGAACGAACACATAGGAGACAACGGAACAGGAGGCTTCCGCAAGCACTCCTTGAAAGAGGGCTTCTATCTGAGTCTGATGTCAATTAGGATAAAAAAAGACACCAATGCCTCGAGATCCTCTGGTAAATCTCTGGCAGCAACTTCGTCTTTAATCGCATCAGAGAGCCCATGAAAGAAGGCGGCAACAAGGGCTTCATTGTTCCAACCTACCTCTGCGGCAAGCATACGGAACTCAATAGTATACTGAGCAACAGATCTTGTACCTTCCTGAATGGACATGAGTCATTTAGCAGCAGAGGAGGAGCGAGCCAGAACATCAAATACCCTTCAAAAGGAGGCCACAAATTCAAAGTAATTTGAAATCACAGGTTTATTAGTCTCCCACAAGGGATTAGCCCAGGCAAGAGCTGTGTCAGAGAGTAACAAGATGAGAAATCCCACCTTAGCTCTGTCAGAGGGAAACGCCAGAGGTAACATCTCAAAGTAAATGTCCACCTGGTCCAAAAACCCTCTGCACTGAATAGGATCGCCTCCATATCACTGAGGTAGAGGTGCAGAACCAGGCATGCTCCTGGTAAGACTAGGTGCAGCAGCGGAAACAGGAGCAGCCATAACTTGTGGGACACTTTGGTCCAAATGTGCAGTGCGAGTCAGCAGGGTTTGCAGGGCTAGTGCAAATTGATCCAAGCGGTGATCCTGTTCATCCATCCTGGAAATTATGGTAGGTAAAGGTGGATTATTAGCACCATCAGGATTCATGGCCTTTGCGTAATGTCAGGGTGCCAGGAATCAGACTAAGATGAGAAGTTCAAAAATAATCACACCTTTATTAATAGCAAAAAATAATAAAAAAGTCCACAAGTCAAATAACAAGCCAGGAGTCAAAACCAGAGCTGGTAGTCAGACGAGCCGAATCAAAGCGAATAGGCAGACGAGCCAGAATCAGGAACAAGGAAAACAGCAGAGTCAGGAACAAGCCAGGGATCAGGAACCAGGAAGGACGTCAGGCAGCCAGTTAATACACAGGAACTCTCACAAACAGATCTGAGACAACGCAAAGGCAAAGCATACTGAACAGAGGCCCTTTAAATAATAAGTGATGACATCACAATTCTGAGACTCCATCCTGTCTCACATGGATGATGCACACCAGTCTGGCCATAAAAGGAAATGCAGTAAATGAGCAGCATCCCCCACAATGCACCAGGGTCAGCAAGAGAGGTGAGTAAAATGGCTGACACAACAGGGAGAAAACCCTGACAAAAAGTGTTTAAAATGAAGGCAAATGTAAGCTTCTTGAACATGTTGCTAGCTGAAAACAGTCAATTAAAACATCACAATGTTAGATTGATGACAATGATAATTTCAGTGGCAAGAAAGTGTATAATGAAAAAATGGCTGTTGAAGGAAGGACCTAATATGCACACTTTTCATTCTGCACTTTTAGATCAAATAAATATAGAAACAATCTATGTACTATATGACAAAGAAACAAGACTCAAAGAATTAAAAATAATGGGGGGATTTTATTAATACATTTTAACCTCATGTAAAAATTTGAATTTTAGCCCTGCTAGCCCATTATTTTTAGGTACAGATGTAATAGTAAAATACCCATACACAGATGCAATTTTTCAAATTTAAATAATATAGAGCTATACATAAGAATGGGACTATAGTGACAACATTTATCTAATGCTATATTTTGTTTGAATTAGGCAGAAGATATTTTGTGTTTTAATATAACATCGCCCGAGCGATATCGAAAATTGAAATCGTGAAATAATAAACTGGGTTAAATATGTTATATAGTTGTATATAGTCAATGTAACATCTGGTATTCCTTATGTTTTTTTTTTCTCTTTTTTTCCTTTCTTTTTATGTATCTGATAAGTAAGCTTATATAATATCAATAAAAAAATTAATTTAATAAAAAAAATAAGTATTAGTAAGTATAGATGTTTTTGCAAGCAATTTTTTGCAGCATTTAAAAATGTGTTGTTTATTTGCAAATAGATGTGCACCAATACCCCCTGTTTTGTGTGTGTGTGTGTGTATATATATATATATATACACACACACACCCTTGGAGCTCATTTTCAACAGTTTAATTACGCACCAAACTGTCATACTCCCTATAGCCGGCAACACCACCTTGGGGCCTGATAGACTCATAGGTGCTGAGATTAGAAAAGTATATCAGAAGGAGTTTAACTATCTTAAAACATTCAAATAACAGCACTCCTTTATATCAATGTTCTCATCTTTAGAGTGTAAATTTAAGACCATCTATTTGTCCTTACTTTGATTCTAGGTAAATGGAAGGGTCTCCCTCCTTTATTCATATTTTTACTTAGATTTTGTATTGTCATTATACTGTTTTTGAACTGCTGCCATGCATAGCACTATGTATCAAATGAAAACTATTTAACTGATGAGATTTGTTTTGACCATATACAAGCAGGCAGTGGTAAGTAAATTATGAAGCTTTAAATTGACCAGGAAAAAGTAGGCAAGGGCATTTCCTTAATCTTATATTATAATGACTGTAGCTTGCACATAGATTAAGACTTGGGCAAGCTATATCATGGCCCAGATATCAATATCACTGGACCACGCTAAAATTAGCACACAAATCACTATGACAAGTCCATGATAAAACAGAATTACCAAACAATGTTATGCATGTTTGACATCCCTTTAGCACATCCTGTAATTTTAATGAATATCACGACTGTGCTAAACATAGCCCATATTACAAGTTATGGGTTGGGTTGCGCTTGCAGAATTGGCGTGACTTGAGGCCTAAAGTAAAGCGTTACAGATGTAAAATATATTGGGCCAGATTACTAATGGAGTGCAAAAAGCCAAAGCTAGAATATTGCGTGCACGATAACCTATTCAACAATAGAAGTCAATGGAGCAAAAAAAAGTGGAAAAAACACCCCACTTACACACTAACCCAAAAACATATTCTCAAATGCGCTAATCCGACATGAAAATATGAATATTTCACATTCCAATGTTCTTTTCATAGAACTCTATTTATTCGTAAATACATATTTCTACATGTATCTGATGTTATTTTGGTAGCTTTTGCCAGCCACTTCAATAGCAAAATCAACTCCCTCAGAAACGAAATCAGCTCTCAACATACTACCTGTCTACCACCCCCTCAAAAGTTCACAATCATCCAAAACCCAAATAACCATAAATTGAGCTCTTTCGACCCTGTTACTGAGGAAAACGTTTCTGCCCTTATACTGTCCTCTCACCTCACTACCTGTATCCTCAACCCTATCCCTTCACAGCTACTCCCCTCCCTCTCTTCTACTCTTACCCCTTTGCTTACACACATTTTCAACCTCACCATCAGCACCAGTATATTTCCCTCATCTCTAAAACATGCACTAGTCATACCTAGCCTCAAAAAAACCTTCTCTCAACCCAACCTCCCCATCAAACTACCACCCTATGTCCCTACTCCCTCTTGCATCAAAGCTTCTTATATTTATATGCACGTCCCATTTCCTTACATTAAACTCCTTCCTTAACCGACTGCAATCTGGATTTCATCCCATCACTCCACAGAGACAGAAATCGTTAAAGTTACCAACAACCTACTTACTGCAAAATTGAAAGGCCACTTCTCTCTGATTATCCTCCTTGATCTGTCTGCAGCCTTTGATACTGTTGACCACCCTCTTTTGCTCCAAACTTTCCAATAATTTGGCATTGTGACACAGCCCTCTCATGGTTCTCTACCTACCTGTCTAACCGTACCTTTAGTGTAGCCTTCTCTGGGACATCCTCTGCCCCGTTACCATGTTATTTTATTTATTTTCATGCTATGTATTGTGGTGATGGGGGTATGTATTATTCTTAATGTTGTAGTGTCAAATATTGGTTGTTTTTTCTTTTCTTCAACAGTTTTTTACTTTTCTTAAGGAAGGCTTCTATGTAAGCCGAAACATCGACCTACGACCTAACTATGTTGTTGCTATGAATAATAAACGATTTTCTATTTGCTGACATGCAATTTACACAAATCCTGAGAGTGCCCTCCCTTTCTGAGTTCTTATATATATATATATATATATATATATATATATATATATATATAAATACACTTACATACACACACACACCTATGTTCTTCGCTTAGAAGGAAATGTTCTTTTATATATATATATATTGTAATATATTTTGCAATATATGTATTCATAAACAGTAGATATATAGCTTTATATATATATATATATATATATATATACAGTATATATAGAAATATAAATATATATATACATATATATATATATTTAAATTATATATAATGATATGTATATGTATATAAATATATATTTAAATTTAAAAAGAACATTTCCTTCAAATTATTTTTAATGTACTTTAGGCTTTAGCACATTTGCCCTAGCATTGTAATGCTCGTGGGATCTTCCACTATAAGACCAAACTTGGCTAGTAGTCTTCTTATCCCGGTGTCAAGCTGGAATGATAGGGAATATCCCAGAGCAGAGAAAGTTCGCAAAATGAGGAGATAAGCGGTATTCACAATAGGCAGGGTAGTCTTTAGCAGCAACAGGTAGGGAATCCAGCGGTATGGCAATTCAAGGGTAAACCAATAGAAGGACTGGAAACAGGCTGGAAATGTCAAAAAGGGAATCCGATAATTACAGTTCAGGAATAAACCAATAGAATGGTCTGACAGGCAGAGTTCGGTAACAGTATAGGAATCCAATGGTTCAAGGGTTAAACAGGCAGAGTGGTCAGACAGGAAGAGTTCAGCAACTGTATGGTAATCCAGAATTTTAGGGTTATGCAAGAAGAGTAGTCAGACAAGCAGAGTTCAATAACAGTATGGCAATCCAGTACTTTAGGGGTTAAGCAAGCAGAGTAGTCAGACAGGCAGAGTTCAATAACGTTATGGCAAAAACTGTCTCCTTTTGCCTACAAAGTGGCCTTGCCCAAAACCCTGCGCATCCACCCAGTCTTCAACATCTCACTACTCAAGCCTTACATCAAGAATAGATATACCCTGCTCCGAACTCCTCCGCTCCTGGTCCGTGGTGACCCTGAATATGAGGTTGCTAAGATCCTGGACTCCAGATACAGGCACAGACAACTGCAGTATCTGGTACATAGGAAGGATTACTCTGTGGCGGATCGTTCCTGGTTTCCTGATGAGCATGCTCCATCTTTGGTCTGCAGATTCCATGTTGCTCATCCTTTGAGCATTCTGAAGTGAATCATACAGTTCAGTGTCGTCGATACAGGGTCTGAGCCCACCATCCTTCTTACTGACGGAAAAAAGCCAGCCCCAGCAGGAGAGGAGGTAGGGCAAATAAAACCTTAAGCTAGGTTCTCTTGGATGTACTCCTCCATGAACTTGGTTTCAGCTTTGGAGAGAGGATAAGTCCTCCCTTTAGGAAGCGGGGCTCTGGGAAAGAGGTCAATTTTGCAATTGTAAGGGTGGTGGGGTGGCAGCACATCGGCTGCTTTCTTTTCAAACACATCTGTGAAATCCACATAAACTGAGGGAAGGCTTGAAGGGGTCTGTAGACTGGCTATGGAGATGCGGAGCAGAGGAGTAACCTTAGCAAGGCAGGAGTGGAAGCAGGAGGTACCCCAGGAGGCCAATTGTCCCTCAGCCCAGTCAAACTGTGGATTGTGTATACGAAGCCAAGAATGACCAAGGATGACAGGCTGTGCTGGGAAATGAATGACCTCAAACTGCATCTGTTCAGTATGAAAGACTCCCACAGTCAGGGTCAGGGGCACTGACTCAAAATGGATTAACCTGAACCAAGGGAAGTGCCATCTAGAGTAGTTATTTTGAGACAATGTATTTTCTGCAGAAGAGGCAATCCAGCCTGAATCATAAAACGTTGATCCAGAAAGTTTCCAGCTGCCCCTGAATCAATGAAGGCTTGAGTGTAGACAGAATTCTGAAGGAAGGTAAGAATAACAGGTACCAGGATCCAAAAGGAGTGAGGGGATTTAGTAGTGATCATGCTTAGTTGTACCCCAGTATTATCCTCTAAGCATTGGCTCAATCTCCTTCTTCTCTATCTTTCAGAATCTGTGGGTTTGAAGGAGGAGAGATCCATTGGTTCCTCTACTGGGGTAACTGGAGGTGTTGAAGGGGTAGAGGATAGTGCAGAGACCGGACGAATAGAAGGACATGAGGGAAGGTTTCTCTGAGTTCTGTCTCTATCAGTTTGTCTCTCCTGGGAAGCAAGAGTCTAGACTGATACAAAGTATTATAAATTCATCAAAGGAAGAAGGAGCATCATAATAAGTAAGTTCATCTTTTTTTTTTTTTTTTTTCAAAGAGCTTTATTGAATACTTTGATGTTTTACAACAAGTGTGAAAATAACATATTATACAATACATTGGCATATAAAAGTTTACTGCATATGTACTGGTTATACAATAAAACCATGTATTTTTACTTTGCTCTCATTTATCCAGCAGATCAAGGTTTTTATAAGTTTATGTGAGTAGATGTGGACCCATTAAATTGTTGGTTGGACAGGACAAGTGGACTGTGTTTACAGAGTGTTCTATCTGTGCCCTAACTAGGGAAATCTCTCTTGAGTCCCACAGTTAAAAATAGAGCCAGGTATGCTGATGGTGGGAACAACTTGCTTATGGCTAGTATATAACATTCAACATCAAACACTGAGGTCTACCTCATATAAACTGTTAACTATTGGACCATTTAAAGCAAAGCGATATATTATAGATCATTAACAGCAAGAAGTGTACTTATATATCTATATCTACCCCAGACATTCCTGTTTACAAATACTATAACATAAACCCCTCTTGTGTCACTATGGTTATGTAAAGCAATGACAAAAGGGTTTAACTGTTAAACAAACTGAAGCCTGTTGTCTTATACCTGCATACTTTATTCTGACCTTCAGTCTTGTAGTGGGTATATATTTATAATGCATGATGAGTCTAGTTATATCGTGCCTAGCCAATTAAGGTTGGTGTTATAAATATTTTGCTGGCACCACGCTATTGATGTGATTAGTAATTTCCTGTGACAGCTCATTACCTGCTGATTTGTGCAGCTGTTTTTGTTGTTTCCTCCCATGGCTACGGCCGCTTACCACAGGAGCAAAACCAAATTGTAATGAAGTCTGAGGGTAGCAGTACTACAGATATGTTAACACCTTTAAGTTTCAAACAGTGTACATATGCATAAAAATTGGACAAAAATATCGTGGTTACTAGGGTGAGTAGGGATACAGCTGAAAACAGTACATATTGCCGTTGATCATTAATGTCCCATAGTTAATATCCTAAATTTACTATATTCCATGCATAACTCTACCAGAGGGTATAACTATACACAGTCCCGGGATCTTTCTGTAAGATACTAGTAGGAGGGAGTCTAGCAATAATGACCATTGAAAAGATAAACCAAGAAACATTTAACCTTAACCTTAAATTCTAACATATGAAACGCAAGGGGTAATGTTAACTTGTTCTCACTCACTCCTCTCGTGAACCACTGCATCTGCTCCCGAGTTTGGGTGAGTGATATGACAGTCCGTGCACATCTTTCTGCAGTTTTTTTCTTCCCCTCCATTGCTCTATGCTACTTTTCTTCTCAGGCAATGTTAGGCATTTCCAGAATAAGCTTTGCAGTGGAGTTCGTGTCACTGACTTTGACTTATAGAGCGTCTCTTGTGTTATGTTGCCTAGGTATAAGTTAGGGAGCGGTGAGGAGGGGAATACTGTTCCGCTGTCCGCCTGGCGATTTTCTAGGCGTATCTGCAAAGATGGCGCCTGTACTTCATCAGGATCCACTGCCACGTGGGGTCCAAATACTCCGATATTGTTCCAATCCGGCAGTTCTGAGTCGAGTGGCAAATGTGTGAATAGGGAGGTAAGCGATCTAGTATTATTTAATGCAGTGTGATCGCTTCCCTGAGTCACCGATACAGACCACTTTGATTGATAGGTGCCATGATAACAGGCCTCTCCGTCTGTTGGTGCGCTTAGTTTATTGCCCTCAACACCATACCGCACCGCCCCATATGTTTCTGAGGTCAGGGAGAGTTGCCCCGGGTTGCCTGTATCCTTTGATGTTAAGAGGGTTACTGCTGTGCCCAAGTCGCATTGCTGCACTATCTCTGAATGTTCTTTCAGGCAATGATCAATCTCACTTCTCATAGCCAATCGATTCAGTAGGTAGTCATACGGAGCTCCCTCAATCAGCCGATTCATAAGAGCTTCCAGCTTTGCGGGAAAGACCACAGACCGCATTTCTTCTTTATCTGCCATATTGATTTAAAATATCTTCTCAGTTCCCAAATGTCCCGTACCAGCTCTATGACGTTTAACACTGATTTAATTTGATGTCCAACTGGTGATGTGATGTGAAGAGGTTCAGTAAGCCAGTGTCCCTAGCAGCACTGATAACCCGGCTCTTCCCGGGGGGGAGGTGAATGCCTAGTAGCAGGCCGCCGCCTTAGGTCTTTGAGTTCCAATCTGTAGTCCCAGCGTCATACATACAGCGAGAGGAATAAAAATAGGGTCACAAGTGACTGGTCTGCAATGTCCCTGAGTGATATGCTGTTATTCTCGTTGTTATATGTCAATAATCGGCAGATTATTATAACCTCTGCTCAGAACTCTCAGAATGTGTGTCCTGTTCAGAACGCTGCTTAGACACGCCCCGTAAGTTCATCTTTTATGCGTTCATGCAGACATCTCCTAAAGGCTGCCTTGATAGCACTGCCATCCCAACTGGTCTCAAGTGCCAAGGTGCGAAACTCGATGGCATATTGTGCCACAGTTCTATTGCTTTGGCGGAGATCTAGGAGAGAGTACTCTGCAGCAGAAGCACGGCCAGAAGTCCCAAACACAGAATATAATGCAGAAATGAAAGCATCAGCATCGTTCAGGAGTGGAGCATTCTGTTCCAAAAGGGGGAGACCCAGGCTAAGGCCTTGTCTTTCAATAAGAAAATGATAAATTTGACCCTTGACTGATTAGACTGGAAGGTGTGAGGATCATTGGTGAAAGTGCAGCCTGCACTGGTTAAAGGGACAGGAAACCCAAAAATGTTATTTCATGATTCAGATAGAGAATACAATTGTAAACAACTTTCCAATTTACTTCTATTATTTATTTTGCTTCCCTCTCTTGTTATCGTTTGCTGAATGGTTTATCTAGGAAAGCTCAGGAGAAGCAAAGAACCTAGGTTCTAGCTGCTGATTGGTTGCTGCATATATATACTGATTGTCATTGGCTCACCCATGTGTTCAGTCAGCAACCAGTAGTGCGTTGCTGCTCATTCAACAAAGCATACCAAGAGAACAAATAAAAATTGATAATAGGAGTAAATTAGAAAGTTGATTAAAATTGCATGTTCAGGGGGCGGAGCCGACCATGGATTGAAATGGCCACAATAGTGTGAAGCTCTGCAGTAATACAGGCACAGTTAAGGTATAAAATAATATACAGCAAGGCTTAGAACACATTAAGGCAGGAGAACAAGAAACAGGAACGATCCAAATGAAACCTCTTCATAAAATAGAATGACAGAGTGTTTGCAGCGGATATAACACAGAAACACCAGCGACCCCATTACACACACAAGCTATCTAAGAGAGGGATAACCCAGCAGGAGAGCAAAACCCAACCCTGACAAAACCGCTGATACACTAAAAGCCCTGGAGGGACGAGAAATGCGGCAGGAGCTTTTTACATGCAAGGGGAGAAACGGAGCTGAGGCACGAAGCCATAATAAAGCACATATATCTAAAAGGTGAGCAATCTGTATGAGTAACACCCTGGGTGGGGGTACATCATTATATACCAAACTGCAATCAAATATAACCTAATGGACATTGAGTCTGTGAGGCACAAATGTGTTAAGAGGGTGTTGGGGGCTCTTCAGAGGGCTCAGGTATAATAAAAGTGCATAAAAGACACAGTTTCAGATAGCGTGTCACGGAAAAGCATAAATAAACTCTGGGGGGGATATTAGAGAGCCACATATTCACCTTGGGTACTGAGACACAAAGTGATTGACAGACCTAGCATATAAAGGCGCCAATTTGTGTTTAAAAAAACATAATTGCGCTGAAAAGCCTGCACACAAAGCTTGGAACTGCAGGATGGAAAGGTTAAATATACAAGAACTGGAAGAAAGCACTGTCTCAATATCTGCAGCCACAAGAAGAATCTATGCCCAAATAATTCATAAATTACATCTTATCTATTTTCATCAAACAAATACCCTAACTCTACCATATAGAAGGTTGGACAGATACAACAAAGAGAAATTATTACAAAGAATAATATAGAGAGGAAGGAAATCCCATATCTAAGAGACTGTGGTTAATCTTTCTTATATTTCTAAAAGAACTAGCAACACTGGGCTGCATATAATCAGATACTCCCTGTTTATTAAAAAGTTCAAACACAGGCGGAGAAGGAAAATAGTTTTTAATTACATACTGTGCGGCTCCAAAATGGCGTCCAGAAGAGCAATAAAAAACGACAAAAATGTTAAGAATAACCCAAACAAAATGAACATGGTTTTTAGAACAGCTACTACAACGACAACTGAAGATGAAAACTCTTTTCAGACCCCAGATGAAGAGGGAAATCAACAAGACACAGATCTGGATACTCCAATCACACAAGCAGATCTAAAGGATCTTCCCACACAAGGGGATTTCATTTCATTTATACAGCAAGTTGGCCGCATGATTAAAGATGGGCTAGCGGAAGTAAAGAAAGAGGTTAATGAGCTAGGTAATAGAGTCAAATTTTTGGAGGAACAATCAGAACAACAGACCACTGATATAGATCTGATAAATAGAAAATTGCAGGCTCAAGAATCTCAAATCTTTTTTTTACAGGAAAAGCTGGAAGACTTGGATAATAGGGGGAGGAGGCAAAACATAAGGATCAGAGGTATTCCAGAAAGAATTGTACCAGAAGAATTGCACTCCTCCCTCCAAGATTTGTTCAGGTCTATCACAAAAGATCCTGATGATACAGAAATACCATTGGATAGGGCCCATAGGGCATTACACCCGCAAACCAAAGATACAGAGCCACCAAGGGATGTGATTATAAAATTCCACAAATTTGTTTGTAAAGGAAAAAATTATGAAAGCAGCAAGACAACAACAGTCAGTAAACTACCAGGGAAACCAAATACAACTTTACTCTGACCTTAGCCCACTCACTCTGCAAAACAGAAAAGAGGCACGATTCTTAACCCAACATCTTCAGGACAAAGGCATCACATATTGGTGGGGCTTCCCATTCAGTATTAAGGTACTGAAAAACAGCAGAATCCATATCTATAGGTCCCTAGATGATCTGGAAGTCTTCTGCACCCAGCTGGAGATTTCACAGCCAGCACTGCCATCTCTATCAGTAGATCAGTCTTCTGAAATTGCTAGACCCCAGCAACAAAGACCGCGTTGGATGAAAGAACAGAGAAAGAGAACAAGAGACATTGCACCGATTGGACTAACATCCTCTCAAGGTTCTGAAAGCTGTTGATTACCTAACTTGTATTTCTCTTAAATCTCATTAAATTGTTGATAAAGGAGGAGGCTGATAATAATTGGATATGGAAGATATATACCCCTCAGAGAGAGAGACATCACTTATGTAACACTTTTTTAATCACTGAGATTGGCAATTTGTAAGGAGGAAGGGGTTTCGTGAAGGAATCTGACTTCTTTCATAGTATGTCTAGCCTTAGGAGTCCCCTTGCAAATTCTTAACTTGTACCATTGCAGTGGTAGTTTACTCCTTTTTTTTTTTCCTCTTCTCCTGCTCGGATTTAAAAAAAAAAAAGAAAGAAATTCTAAGTTATCTCATCTTAAAATGTTGTGTACCCCTAACTGTGCCCAGACCTATTTAGGTCTTTCGATACCCCTTTGTCATCATTCCCAATCATTGGTTGGAGAATGAAGAAAATGTTGTTAGTTAAATTATTTTTTATATTTTTTATATTATTAAGTTACCAGGTAAAATGGTTTTTATTGGTTATTTTATTATGTTGGTCACATTTGTTTTTGATAGGACAACATGCTGCTCATATATTACAAGGTAATAGAGTCCAAATGTGCAGGGAGAATTATGCTCTCGACAAAGCAAAAGGTAAGAATGAGCAGATACACTCTGTGAATATATAGCAATGAATATTACACTAAAATTAATATCACAGAATTGTAAGGGCCTAAATTCCCCAAATAAAAGATTGATTGCTATATTGTGGTTTAAAAAGCTGAAGGGTGCAGTCGTGTTTCTACAGGAAATGCATTTCCCCAAAAATAAAGAGCTGAAACTGTACTCTAAAATGTATACCCAACAATATTTTAATTTGAATTAAAAAAAAAATGGGGTGGGAATTCTGATTAGCAGGGAGATACCATTTCAAGTTTCGGATCAGTATTCGGATTGAGAAGGCAGATTTTTGGTGGGCACTTTATATAATAGATACCTAACATTAATGAATATATATGTGCCCAACATAGGTCAACACACCTTTTTAAATAAGGCACTCAATAAATTAGGTGAAGTCCAGAAAGGCATGGTGATGGGAGGAGATTTAAATATTGCTTTAAACCCTACCTTAGATTGTTCCTCAGGTAGAAGTCAGGTCACTAATAGAAATAGAGCAGGAATCACCCAAAAATTAAATACATTACTGCTGATGGATGTATGGAGATTGCACCATCCAAGAACAAGTAGCTATACTTTCTACTCAAACCCAGGGCATTCATATTCCAGGATAGATTACTGGCTAGTAGACCATAACAATATAGCTTTAGCTTCTGACACAGAAATCCTGCCAATATCTTTGTCGGATCATGCTTCCATCACGTTAGAACTCACTTGGCCCTCGATGCCACAATGCTAATTTTTATGGCGTCTAGATTCTACCATATTACATGACCCGATAATTAAAACCAAAATAGACACGAATATATTAGAGTTCTTTCAACATAACATTTCAGTACACACAAATGGCATTAATAACTGGCTAGCTCATAAATCAACTATTAAAGGAGAATTAATTAAACAAAAGTCACTACTACGCAAAAAATATAATGTAGAATACAAAGCATTATTATCCATTCTGAAGACAATGGAACAACAGCACAAGCTTAACCCGCAGAGAGATGATTTGGCACAAGCCGTAAATAAAGCTAGAGAAGATTTTAGAAAGCTTTTAAAGAAGGATGCAATCAATAAGGCATTTTACCTTAAAAAGATTTACTTCCGTAATAGTAATAAAGCAGGTACGATGCTTGCAAAAGCATTAAACAAAAAGGTTTTCCAATCCCACATATTCAAAATTGATAATGAGGAGGGGGTAGTAGTAACAAAACCTAAAGAAATAGTGAATACTTTTAAAGAATACTATGCTAATTTGTATAATCTCACAATACAAGTTGGCCCGCATTGGACAGATACCTTAAGTCAATACTTTATAGATTCCAAAAAAATTAATCACAGGAAGCAGAGATCATAGATTCCCCATTGACCTTGAAAGAAATTATAGATGCAATTGATGCCCTACCAAATAATAAAATCCCGGGCCCTGATGGGTTTTCAAATGATTATTTCAAGATATATAAAAACACATTAGCCCCACAATTACTGGCGGCATTCCAACACATTGACAATACAGGACATTTCCCCGCAGAATGTTTAGAAGCATATATTTCTGTTATCCCTAAACCAAACAAACCCGTTCATAACCTTAGTAATTACAGACCTATCTCACTGCTTAATACAGATATGAAATTATATGCAAAAATTCTAGCAGATCGCATTAGTAAGTTATTACCCCAAAATGTCCACTTAGAGCAGGCTGGTTTTGTCCCAGGAAGAGAGGCGAGAGACAACACCATCAGAACACTTAATTGATTATGCTAAAGTAAACAAAATAGGGATGGTGGTTGTCTCAGCCGATGCTGAAAAAGCGTTTGACCGTCTGAATTGGCGGTTCCTCCAGGCTACTCTACAAAAAATAGGCTTTGGTGGAGTTACCATAAAAAGAATCTTTAGTTTATACCAAAACCCCTCAGCCAAAGTCAAAACAAATAACATTATATTTGACCCGTTTATTATACAGAATGGCACCCGACAGGGATGTCTCCTGTCTCCTCTTCTGTTTGTGTTGAGTATGGAGATATTAGCACAAAAAAATAGACAAAACAAACTGATATCGGGGATTAGAATGGGACAAGATGACTATAAATTACTTTATGCCGATGATGTGCTACTTACATTAACTAGCCCTACTAGGTCAATACCGGAGGCATTAAGAGAATTCAAAGAGTTTGGATCCTTTTCCAACTTTCTGGGAAATGACCAGAAATCAGAGATTTTAAATATCTCCGTTCCAAATTTAGAATACCAAGAATTATTGAAAAGATGCCCATTTAACTCGCAAAAAAAAAGCCATTAAATATTTGGGAATACATTTATCTCCTAAGCTCAAAATACTATTTGAACTGAACTATCAAAAATTATATAAAGAGTTAAGCAAGGATTTACTAGGGTGGAGTGACAGATCGATATCCTGGTGGGGCCATATACAATCGATAAAGATGAATGTTTTACCCAGAATCCTTTATGTTCTCCAGACGGTGCCAATCTCCTTGCCTAGCTCCTTCCGTGACTCACTTCAAAAGTTGTTAAACACATTTATCTGGGGAAAATTAAACCTAGCATTATAAAAAATACAATGTATCGTTCCACACCACAAGGAGGATTAGGACTCCCAAATATTGAGCTATACTATAAAGCAATATGTTTGCAAAGAGTTTTGGATTGGCATCGTAATGGGAGTATTAAAGCATGGGTGGCCCTAGACTCAAATATCTTAAAAGCTCCTTTACCAGGGGTGTTATGTTGGGTGGATAAAAGAAGTTGCCCACTCTGGGTTAAATCATACCAGATGTACCACCATATCTTTGAGATTTGGGACAACCTGATAACACATGACCACAGAATCTCCTCCTTGAGATCTCCTATGTCACCAGTATCACCTAATGCAGAGCTACATGAGGGATTGGAATACCAACTTGATAAGTTACAAGATTGGGAGATAGGTTATACGGTCCCTATATTTAAATTATTAACTAAGGGCAAACTTAGACAGAGAACCAAACTAGAGGAGGTGCTTGGATGTCCTTTTACGAAATGGTTAAAATACTTTCAGCTACAACATTTCTTGTTTACCTCACCAGATAGGGATTTGATGGCTAGACAACCCACTATATTTAAACAGTTATGCCTAGGAGAAACACCATTACATCATACATTAGCATGGGCAAGAACTTTAGCAGCCGGGGAAAAAGCAGAAACACCAAATTATGTAACAAAATGGCACAGGGAACTGGGTAAAGAGCTAAACGAGGAGGAATGGAAAAGCATAGTCAGGGACACTAAAAAATCTTCGGCCTCAGCTAAATCATTAGAGTTAAATTTCAAGGTTTTAACAACATGGTATCTTACCCCGGCTAGGAACAAAGCAATATACCCGACAGCCTCCGAAGCTTGTTGGAGGGGCTGTGGAGGTAAAGGTACTATGATGCATACCTGGTGGTCATGTAGCAAGTTGCAACCTTTTTGGCTAGAAATAGAAAAATATATTAAAAACATTTGTAATCAAGAAGAAGAATATCAGCTTCAACCTACCACACAGCTTTATTAAATCTGCTCCCAAGGTGTAGGTGTAAGATACATTTGAAGCTGACACAATTAGCACTAAATACAGCAAAATCTCTGATAGCAACCAATTGGAAATCACACTACATTCCTACATATCAAAATTGGGAAACACTGATGGAACATACAATTCAACTAGAAGAATATGGGTATTTCATAAGGAGATATATAGAAACATATCACAATATAAAAATTTTCTGGGAGACACAAATGCATATCCACTGATTGCCCAATGGTTAATTTGGAGGAGAGGAGTACAAGAAATGGGGAAACTATGTGAAACCACGATTGTACTGAGATAAGGATATAATAGGACTTCAAAATAAAATAGGAGCAGTCTTGAGTAATACGAATTAATGTTATGGTGACCAACCTGTGTTTAAGACGTTAAGATTACTGATGTTTTGTAAATTAAGCAAATATAAAATGGATTAAGGTATACTACTAAATGCAGGGACTGTATTGGTATTTTCAAATGTTCCATTGCATTGCTCTGTAATGTTTTATTTCATCCAATAAACATCTTTTGAAAAAAAAAATTGCATGTTCTATCTGAATCATGAAAGAAAACATTTGGGTTTCATATCCCTTTAAGTAAACCCCTACAATCAGTAGTACCTTCATATTTGTCAGGTAATAGTATCCGGGGTACACTTCCAGATGCAGGGAAAGACATTGCAGTTCTAGGAGCAGAGACTGGCACTACAACAACAGGAGCGGTATCCTTCGCTGCAGCTAGTGAGGAGAGTTCAGCGGTTATAGCCTCTAGTTTGGAATCCAAACTCTGCAACTGTACAGTATGGGTTCCCAACATCTGTCCTTGAAGATAAACTGGTGCAAAAAAGGAAGAAAGAGGCACCTAAAGATACAACCCAATCTTGCTGTGGCTCTGATTAACCCCTCAAGTTAAACTAGAATCATAAAACTGTATACAAAAGTGAGATGGCGCTAGTTGAAAGCTAGTTGATTAATTGGTCTAAAGAACAAAATCATAGATAAAAATAAATAATATTTAATATAAAAGCAATAAATACTTGTCAACTTTAAAACAATTCTATAGATGGGACAGTCAACTTATAAAAACTTGTTAGGGACATCTCCCAATAAGAGGAGTCTATGCTTTTAAATATGAAGTACAGCTAAAACTTATGGCACAGCTACAAAAATGGCTCCGAATATAAAATTGATACACAAAATACAAATATGAAACAATGTTGATAAGGAGAGATATGAGATCCAAAGCTTGCTAAAGTCAAAGATAAATCAAACCATTGGTGGAATCTGAACTAGGAATCAGTGCTCATTCAGCCCAAAACGATAAAGTCACCAAGGAATCAAAAGTTAGTGAGTATACATTTATACGGCTTATCCTGGCATCTGAATAATAGAAATTCAATGGCTGATCCTTCTTCCCTTCGGCAGTGTGTACCGCGTCCAGAGAGAACTTTATGCCTGGGGAAAAAAAAGAGGATTTACCTCTGTTACCAAACATGGTAATTTGCTCAGACCTCTGCAATGTCTGATATTCGACAGACGCGAGTAGCATCTCCTGTCTTGTGGGCATCTGGGATCTTGGCGTTCATGTGACTACCCTCTATATCGACGGGGTTGGATCCTCTGCAATGTGACAGCCACTGTGTATCGACAGTGATGATTGCTAGTAGCAATGTCTCCCAGAGTGTCCTATTAGGGAGGATGGTAATAGAATAAATGGTGCTGTACCTCCAATATACATTTGATTATCTCCCTCTAGTCGGTCAGAGCACTAAACCTGACAGGGCAGATCCTAGAAGTAATTGTAGAAGCTTGGTGTTATACAGACTGATTTATACAGAAAGGAAATAGATATGAATAATTTGCTTCACTATGTCAGCTCACACTCATTATCTTCGAAAAACTCACTCCCACTGAGTCAATTTTTGAGAGTTTGCAGAATTGTGTCCAACAAGATATACTCCATAAGAGGTTTGATGAAATGGCAAATTTATTTAGAGATAGAGGGTATCCTGACTCACTCTCTTACTGAATCTGGTACATAGTGTTTGATATATTTAAAAAGCATAGAATCTTCGTTAGACGTCCCTAATGAGTTTTTATAAGTTGATTGTCCCATCTATAGGATTGTTTTAAAGTTGACATGTAATTTTTGTTTTTAAATTAAATATTATTTATTTTTATCTATGATTTTGTTCTTTAGACCCGTTAATCTTTAGCTTTCAACTAGCGCTGTCTCACTTTTGTATACACTTGAAGATAAACTGCTCTTGCTACCTCATTTGGGTCCATGGCCCAAGTATAATGTAATGCTCATGGAATACTCCACTAAAAGACCAAACGTGGCCAGTAGTCTTTTTATTCCGGCATCAAGATGGAATTATAGGGAATATCCCAGAGCAGAGAAAGTTCGCAAAATGAGGTAAGTGGTACTCACAATAGGCAGGGTAGTCTTTGGCGGCAACAAGTTGGGAATCCAGCGGTATGGCAGTTCAAGGGTAAACCACTAGAAGGACCAGAAACAGGCAGGAATTGGCAACAAGGGAATCCAATAATTACAGTTCAGGAATAAACCAATAGAATGGTCAGGCAGGCAGAGTTCTGTAACAGTATAGTAATCCAATGGTTCAAGGTTTAAACAGGCAGAGTGGTCAGACAGGCAGAGTTCAGCAACGGTATGGCAATCCAGTATTATAGGGTTAGGCAAGCAGAGTAGTCAGACAGGCAGAGTTCAATAACAGTATGGCAATCCAGTACTTTAGGGGTTAAGCAAGCAGAGTAGTCAGACAGGCAGAGTTCAATAACGTTATGGCAACCCAGTACTTTAGTGGTTAAGCAAGCAGAGTAGTCAGACAGACATAGTTCCATAACAGTATGGCAATCCAGTATTTTAGGGGTTAAGCAAGCAGAGTAGTCAGACAAGCTGTCAGGTATGGGGTGTATAGCTTTAATCCTAACCTTATTTAAGGCTGCTCCTCCCCCAGGCAGAGTTCAATAACAGTATGGCAATCCAGTATTTTAGCGGTTAAGCAAGCAGAGTAGTCAGACAGGCTGTCAGGTATGGAGTGTATAGCTTTAATCCTAACCTTATTTAAAGCTGCTCCTCCCCCTCTCACCTGCCATTTAATTTAGTAGTGAACAGAATCTATACCTAAGAGGTTGCTACGACTGTTACTCCTGGCTCTATTTTATACTGGACATTTGTCTAGCCCTAACAACATATCTATTGCTTCAGAGTGAGCTGGTCTGATTCTATACAGACATCCAGCCTTGACCGCAACTTTAATCCTCTCCTGTCAAGCTCAACCACTCGGCACCGGAGTCACCCAATCAGCCTAAAGGCTCCCCAGCCTAAAGACCAGATCATCGCAACTCTGGTTCATCCTCCTTACCCAGCTCAATTCACACAGCCTCCGCTGATCGTCACGGGTAACCCCCGCTCTCAAGACAAACACAGCCTGTGTACTGCTTCTCTCTCACTCTGCCTGTCAGCTAAATCGGACTTCTGATTGGTCCTCACGCACACACCTTCTCTCTCTCGCAGCATAGACGCTGCAGCAGAACACTTCTCCCTCAGTTGTTGATTACATCCGAACTCGTGAGCAGTAACACTCTGACTCCCAACTCTGCAGAGGTGCATATACCTGCCTACACTATTATCAGCAATACTTGTGACTCTCACTGGACTTTGCTGCAAGTAGCCATATTAAAGAAGGGAATCAATTCCCCTGAATACCAATTATTCTAGTAATCGTCACTCTCTCCTGTAACCTAATAACACAGACCTTCTACAGGATTGATTAACCATTTATTTCCTCACTCCTAACTTGCTACATTCTCTCACTCCAGTAACCTAGGAAACAGGAATTAAAACATACTATTGCCTTAGTTAACTCCTTAATCTGCAGTTGAGATCCACTACCATTAACAGAGTTCAGGGTTTAGTGACATATTGTGACACAGGCAGAGTTCAATGGCAGTATGGCAATGCAGAATACAGTAATAATCACACCCAGGAGTACACAGAGCAACACCTATACTTGGGCAGTGATATGTAGAAAGTCAGCAACTTACATTGGCGCAGGATTTGTGCCATAGGAGATCCTGACCGGCTTCAGAATGAAAGGAGTGTGCAGCGATGATGTCACCACTGCACACACACAGGAGCCGACTCTACCCTAGGCAACGAGCAGAACAGCAGGCGCCACATCCCTAGCAACAGATAGAGCGGCACGGCACGAAAAGCGTATTTTTGAGTTAACAATCGAGCAAAAGCCAGAAGAGGCTGTTTTAGCTTGTCCAATAGAAGTTTATGGGGAAAGGACGTTAGAGTGGTTGCAATATCTGACCTCCAAATATTAGTGGGCCTAAGTATTTCTTTTGAGCAATAACTTTTTACTTTCAACGTGTAATACCAGCACAAACTCAACAGTGCTAAAATGTTTGTGTTCCATTTGTAATCTAGCCCTTTTTAGGATGTTCTAATCAAGATGTGCAATGTACATGAGATTTAGCTATATTAGATAATATAAGCATTTCAGAGATATCTATTACTAGTCTAGCTTTAAAGTACCATAAGGTTGTATTCTACCAATAACATTTTATCTATGCAAAATACTTTTCCAGGTGAATAAACATATTGATTTTACTTTTTCACATGTATGTCAACTTGAAATTGATGATGTGTAAATCTAGGCAAAACAAAAACCTCACCGTTACAGCAACTTTATCCAGTAAATTCCTTTCAATCATTTTGCACACTTGTCTGTAAAGCAGGACGTGTTGTTACCTGGGTAACACTAAAGAATAGAGGTGTTCCATTGTTTGGATTTACTCCCCTTGCATTGCACTGGAACTGTCCTTGAACATTTTCTTCCAATAACAAAGCACATTAGATGACTGCATATTCCTTAACTATTATAAACACAGTTTTACCATTTTCACCTCTACCAAGGACTAACAAAGCAAACCTACAAAGATGTAAAGAAAGAATATAACAAATGCAGCACACAATACATTCTATAATACACATGTGTTATGTAATGCAAGAAAAGCGTAGCTATTTACCATGGTTATATTGCTTACCTGAGATTTATACACTAAGCATTGCTGCCTCTTTCTCAAAGTCATATATGGCATCCACAGCTCTTGTGCCAGACTGGTTACCCACATTGCAAGCTTAACAAATGGGTAACTGAACAATACAACTATGCACTTAGACACTTGTGAATATGCTATAAATAAATAAAATGTTTAATGATTTATCTTGATATACACCTAAAAGTGGTCATCCCGAATTCAATAAAGCTGCTGCTATGGTGATTATGATTATTGATAGAAAAAGGAGGAATAAAAAACAGGCTGAATAATAGTAGGAATGAGTGGAAGGACGTGGTTGTTAGATATATAGAGTTGTATAAATATTATCAGCAAAATGATAATGGACATATCAATGGTTTATGGAGCCTGACTCATAACCTCACTTGTAAGTTTAAAGACAATTGCTGTGACATGATCCACAGCATCTACCCATTCTTTGCAACTCTACTGAGGGAAGTATCCAAACGGCTGTGGTAACACTGGTCTAAACATTATTTTTGGGTACTCAGCTCTTCTCGTGACTGGGCACGTAGCTGTTGAGGAAGAAATCACTAAGCCTTCTGTCCCTTCCAGTGAGAACCTGCAGGTATTCTTGTGCTCCACTGTAACTTCACTAAGTTGGTAGCTACCATTTTATTTCAGGACTCCTGGATTATTGAGGAAATTGGAAAGCCCTGATACAGGACATTAGTACAGATTTCCTGGTATATTTGAATCCCATGCATGTGTATCACACTAAGTGCCGGACTTGAATCTGTTACGTTCAGTTTATATCTGAAATTGGATTGGATTGAGAGCCCTCGTTCCTGTATTGTGATTTTAATTTTGCCACGATTTTTTAACTGTTGGTTAAGTCTTGGAAATATAAAATAAATGTAAACTTATCCTGAAGTGCAGCCATTGATCATGCTTTGACTTGTAGTATTTTCTATGTGCCCTTTCTAATTACTTTTTGATTCTATACTTTTTATGATTGTTACTACTTCAGTGATTTTGAAATATGTCACTATACTGTGTGCTTTTTCAATGCTTAATTTAACATCTTTACCGAATTTCAAGGGCCCGATATGCAGCGTCACCCGCAAAAGCCGGTGACGCCAAATCCTATATACGGCGTAACATAGAAGTTACGCTCGTATATTTCTGCCTTCGCCCGTAGTTTTTCCCCCCATAGACTGACGGTGCTCTGACAAAATGCAGAAAGACATTTGGCAGAAGGACATTTGGCAGTCGGACATTTGGCCGACGGACATTTGGCTGACAGACAGAAAGCTAAAGAATGTTCCGATTTCGGCCGAGGGCAGATACGTTCCAGAGTGCTCTGTTCTAATCAGAGCCTCGGGCGCCGCATCTGCCTCTGGGAACCTTACCATGGGTCCCAGGCCGCTCGTTTTGTAATTCTCTGTCTGGGAAACTATCTATCTATCTATCAAATCTATCTATTTATCTATCAAATCTATCTATCAATCGTATCTATCAAATGTATCTATTGCATCTATTGATCTATCTATCTAATCTATGTATCTATCTATCTATCTATCAAATCTATCTATCTCGTGGCCGGACTGTTATGTGACAGCCACTTGTGTTTCGGCCAAATGTCCGTCGGCCAAATGTCCATCAGCCAAGTGTCCGTCAGCCAAGTGTCCGTTGGCTAAAAGTCTGGCCACGAGACTGACATACAAAACAGGCGCAGTTTGGTATCCAATATACAGCGCAAGGCCTTACGTGGCGAAAATGGAGAAATCTTACTCCATTTACACCTCGCCACAAAATGCACCCATAGCAGGCCTTGCGCTGAGTATTGGAGCACTGTAACTCCCTAAAATGCCTGGAAAAAAAAAACCTAACACCTAACACATGCACAATGTCTATCTACCTGTCAACCGCAATCCCCCACCGATATACCTAATAAAGTGTATTAACCCCTAAACCGCCACTCCCGGACCCCGCCGCCACTAAATAAAGTATTTAACCCCTAAAACGCCGCTCCCGGACCCCGCCGCCACCTACATTATATGTATTACCCCCTAATCTGACCCCCCTACACCGCCACCACCTACATTAAATGTATTACTCCCTAATCTAACCCCCTACACCGCCGCCACCTACATTAAATGTATTACCCCCTAATCTGATCCCCCTAAACCGCCGCCAGCTACAGTAAATATATTAACCCCTAATCTGATCCCCCTACACCGCAGCCAGCTACATTAAATATATTAACCCCTAATCTGATCCCCCTACACTGCCGCCAGCTACATTAAATGTATTACCCCCTAATATGACCCCCCTACACCGCCGACACCTACATTAAATGTATTACCCCCTAATTGGACCCCCCTACACTGCCGCCACCTACATTAAATGTATTACCCCCTAATCTGACCCCCCTACACCGCCGTCAGCTACATTAAATATATTAACCCAAATCTTATCCCCCTACACCGCCGTCAGCTGCATTAAATATATTAACCCTTAATCGGATCCCCCTACACCGCCGCCAGCTACATTAAATATATTACCCCCAAACCTAAGTCTAACCCTAACACCCCATAACTTAATTATTATTTAAATAAATCTAAATAATATTAATATTATTAACTAAAGTATTCCTATTTAAAACTAAATACTTACCTGTAAATTAAACCCTAAGATAGCTACAATACAATGAATAATTACATTGTAGCTATTTTAGGATTTATATTTATTTTACAGGTAACTTTGTATTTATTTTAACTAGGTACAATAGCTATTAACTAGTTAATAACTATTTAATAGCTACCTTGTTAAAATAATTACAAAATTAACTGCAAAATAAATCCTAACCTAAGTTGCAAATACACCTAACACTACACTATCAATAAATTAATTAAATAAATTAACTACAATTATCTAATATAAAATACAATTAAATAAACTAAACTATATTACAAATACAAACAAACACTAAATTACAAAAAAATACAAATATATTACAAGAAATTTAATCTAATTACACCTGATCTAAGCCCCCTAATAAAATAAAAAAGCCTCCCAAAATAATAAAATTTCCCTACCCTAAACTAAATTACAAAGTAACCAGCTCTTTTAACAGCCCTTAAAAGGGCTTTTTGCGGGGCATTGCCCCAAAGTAATCAACTCTTTTACCTGTAAAAAAAAAGCAATACAATACCCCCCCAACATTACAACCCACACCCCTACTCTAAAACCCACCCAATCCCCCCTTAAATAAACCTAACACTACCCCATTGAAGATCACCCTACCTTGAGCCGTCTTCACCCAACCGGGCCGAACTCTTCATCCGATGCGAGCACAAGTGGTCCTCCAGCCGGGCCGAAGTCTTCATCCAAGCGGGGCAGAAGAGGTCCTCCATCCAGCCGAAGTCTTCATCCAAGTGGGACAGAAGAGGTCCTCCATCTGGCAGAAGTCTTCATCCATCCACGGCTCCATCTTCAAGACGTCCGACGCGGAACATCCTCCTCGGACGACGGACTAACGACAAATGAAGGTTCCTTTAAATGACGTCATCCAAGATGGCATCCCTCAAATTCCGATTGGCTGATTGACGTCGTAAAAAGGTTACTAATTGGTAACTGACAACATAATATGTATAAACTACATTTCTTTCCCAAAGCAGATGTGATTTCTACAAAAAGTTTAGCACAAAGAAGAAACACAAGACATCCACAGAATAAAAATGTACATCATTGTATTATAAAACTACATATAAAAACAAAATAATACAATTTGAAAAGAGCATTTTCATTTTATAAAACATTTGCTCTTGATTCTGTGATTATCTGAGGTGCTCTTTTGTATCAGTAAAAGCTACAGACACACTTCTGTATAGTGTGCCTTTGGCTTGATTAATACATCTTTCCACCCTCTCAGGCCTTATTTTGGTTGTGTCTAACTTGGGGTAGGAACTCTCTATTAAAACCTCAATTGTTGCAAAAAGTTGTCAGACTTATGGTGGACAGACAAGATCTGCTTTTGGGAATCTCGTTCGCCTGGCATTGTGGCGACACAACGGCACCACCTACCTGCTTAATTTCTTGTGCAGCCGCACCCCCCCTGCTCTAGCATAACCAAATGATGCTTGACCCTATAGCTGTACAATTTGGTGAAACATTGTTTAATTTTTGTTTCAAAAGTATAATTTTAGGGCAGAAAAATACCCATATAATATCATAAGACTGGATAGCATGTTACAGCGGTCACAATATTCAAAATATCGTCATCAACTTGCAATATATTCTAAAAAAGGGGGCTGAACCGTGAAGTGTCAACGAGTGGCTATGTGTCTCCTATAGGAAATAATAGGGATCACAGCTTCTGCAAAAGTCCTTTTTGAGTCCTTGTCCTTTCAGTCCTTTCAGTCCTTATCACTGGTATGTCTCCTGCATTTCCCCTCCATATACGTTTTCTCATAGCTTTGAAAGAAAAAGAAGAAAAAACTTCTTACCCAGCATAATTTTTTTTTATTATTATTTGCAGTCAATAGTGCAAAATATTTCCAGCACTATTGTAATATAAAAGTTAAGATGGAAAACAGCCCTGCACTAATAATTGTTCTCTAATAATTGTTCACTCTCCATAGTCAAGGAAAAGTATCTTGAATTTAACAACACAACTGAAACAGTTTTAAAACACTAGTTTTATATCCTAATGTGTGACAAGAAAAAACAATTATATTAAAGGGGATGTTTTTTTTCATAAATAAAAGGCTTATAAAAAAATCACTTACAGCTTAAAATGCATTGGCATTCCATAAGCCGTATACTAAAAAAGTAAATAATTTCCTACAAATTCATGGCTCTCTTTCCCAAGTGTATTCCTATTGTAGATTGTTACTCTAAAATGTAAAGCTCTCACACTATAAGATCATTTGAAATACACCACATAATTAAACTGGAAAAAATTGTATTATGTATTTCTAATACCAAGGGTCTATTCTTAAGATTAGCTTGTACCACTTTTTTCAGAATATAAATTCAAATTCCACAAGTCTAAATTATTAACTTTGTGCGAGTTAAAATAAGCTCTTGAATTCTAATGTAATCTAATGTAAATATTCTCTTTAATCATAATTAAAAACCTAATATTAATATTATACTAAAACTGTTACATTTGAAATCACCTAGCTCATTCTTTTGGGAAATATTTTCCATAACTTAAGACTTGTATTTTGCAATTTCTCTTATCTTATTTAGCAACCTTTTTTATAGTTTGATCTTATATTTAAATCTATCTATATCTTTCTGTCTGTTTGTCTGTCTGTCTAATGAGAGTGAGAGAGAAAGAGAGGGGAGAGAATGAGAGAGAGGAGAGAGAGAGAGAGAGAGAGAGAGAGGATAGAGAGAGGAGAGAGGGAGAGAGAGAGAGAATGTTTTTCATTAAATATTTATATCAATGGGTCACAGATGATTTTGTTAAAGGGACACTAAAAACAAAATGAAACTTTCATGATTTAGATAGAGCATGGAGTTTTAAGATACTTTCCAATTTACCTCCATTATCAAATTTCGCATAGTATTTTTTATGTAAAATGTTGCAGTTTATACATATATGAGTCTGTGATTGGCTGATAGCTGTCACATAATAAAGGTTGGGCAACAAATTGAAGTACTTTTTTAAATTAGTCAGAAGAAAAAAATCTACCGCTCTTTTAACATTCAGATTAGGTATTATCGCTTTGTCTTCTTTTCATACACTTGCTGATTATTCAATAATACTGTATTTAATGGTCCTCTAAAGAGTTAAATTTTATATTTTAACCATAATTTTTTAAGGCAGAAAATAAAGAAGAATTATTAGCTTCTTTTTATCATTGTAAATAAAAAGGCTTCTGGGTCTTAACATCAGAAAGACAATTTATCAACTTATTCTGCATATTTATGTTAGATATTAAACCCATTTTTTATTTTGCATCAAAATAGTAAACTTTAAATAATGTTACTATTTTTGCTTTTTGAAAAATAATATTCATATGCTAAAAATAAACACTTGGGGCTGTACAGCCTGTTGGTAGTGTGACTGTGTCCAGCAAAACATACTCTTAATATAAGATTCAGTGTCATTTTATAATGCTCTATCATAAAATTTCCATACACAATTTTTTTTATGATCTCTAAATAGGGCTCTTTTATATACATGATAGACATATATTAATTTTAATGTATTTTTAACCAGATAAGTTAAAGGGATATGGAAAACACAAAATGTGCTTTTTTGATTCAGACAGAGCATACCATTTTACATGGGACCCCTTTACTTATGACTTACAAATGTCAGAACCACAGTCACAGTCGATTATAATTCAATACAGTATTCTTTTGTAAAACTAAAGTGTGACCTTGAATTTGATTTTTGATTATCTAATGCAAAGCTCACAGTTCAGAACAAGACAGTGTTGTTTGTAGAAGTTTAAAACTTATATGTACACATAGAAGATCCCAATAAGCATCAGTTTTCAAATGCTTAAAGGGATAGGAAAGTGAAAATTAAACTGGCATGATTCACATAGAGCATGTCATTTTAAGACACTTTTAAATTTACTTCTATTTTCAAATGTGCTTCGTTCTCTTACGGCTAGATTTGGAGTTTGGGGGTAGATGGACTGCTAACGCTACGCGTGGTTTATGTCTAACGCACAGCATTGTTTGACTCCGGTATTTAGAGTTCTAACAAAACCTTCTAAAGATACTCCTAACGCGTTTATTTCACACGCGGAATCATGCGCGCGTTAGACAGTCTCCCATAGAGATCAATGGAAAAACAAACAAACACGCTTTTTTCACCTAACACTCGATCTCGCGAGAAATACGCACAGCTCGGTCATATGACGCATAACACATCATGCACAACAATAACACGCCGCAAATGTCACAACAACAATCACTCAACAAAGCACAGAAGCATTACATATTCACAAGCGGGGGGATTTTTAATAAAATTTAATACAGGGAATACGCATATACTTTAAGATGCGGAAATACGCAAAATAACAAGGAAATAAAAATATATACATACACTAGCAAAATAATCACATTCAATATCACTATATATTAGGACAAACATACATATACAACACTTCACTAATACCACACCATCGCAAATTCACATTTATACATAATACTATTGGACAATGTTATAGAAAACGACCACTATGACATCATCGCATTCTACACATTCCCCAAATAATAACTCCAAATGAGCATGCGCAAATTCACACAACTAATACACATTGCACTAATATTAATTGCTAATAAAGCACACATGAACACAATTTACAACGGAAATTGGTACATCATTAAACATTTACACAGGGTATATAAGCACCACACAAGCATGGCTTCTTTGACTGTGTTGCTGGTGGGTCTTTGGAGATTGGAGGTTTAAGATTAGAGAGTTTGTGCATTATTGTCAGTGAGTTAGTGTTAGTGTGAGAGAGTCAGTTGTTAGTGTTATCGTGAGTGAGTTAGTGGGAGTGGGAGTTAGTGGGAGTGGGAGAGAGTCAGTTAGTGGGAGCGTGAGTGAGTTAGTGGTAGTGGGAGTTGTTAGTGAGAGTTAGTGGTAGTGTGAGAGAGTCAGTTAGTGGGAGCGTGAGTTAGTGGTAGTGTGAGTTATTGAGTTAGTGGGAGTTATTGAGAGTTAGTGGGAGTGTGAGTTATTGAGAATTAGTAGTAGTGTGAGTTAGTGAGAATTAGTAGTAGTGTGAGTTAGCAAGCGAGTGATTTTTCTGTACACATAACACATTTACACGCAAACACATTCAATACATACATACACTTATCAATAACACTACATACACTCCATACCCCATACCCCCTCATACTACACTCCATACCCCATTCCCTGTAGTCCCATTCCCTTTCATCCCATTTACTCTTATCCCATACCCCATCCCATACCCATCCCCTAGTTACATTTAGTTTACATATCCTCCTTTTAGTCTTCTTCTTCTTTTGGTTTATTTAAATACTCCTTACCCTCTTTGTTTTTTTAGATCCCTCTCACACTTTCAGCACTTATTTTGTCTTTTTAGTTCTTTATTTTGACCCCCTTTCATTTAATCACACTCACTTTTTGTTTGATTATTTGGGGTTTAGTTTAGGGAACAGATGGAGGGCAGGCAGGGGAGAGGTAGAGGGGGAAGGAGAGGGAGGGGGAGAGGAACAGGGCAGGAAGGGGGGCAGGAAGGGGGGCAGGAAGCGGGGGTGGAAGCGGTGGGTGGACCCAGCCACTTTGTTCAAGATTAACAAGTGGCTGGGCCCAGTGGCGGACAGAGTAGGGCTTCACAGTCCGGGAAACAGAGGGCATCGTCACAGGGGAAGGCGACTAGGGAGGCGAGGTTTTCGATGGAGGAGAAGGAGGCCCTCGTAGAGGCCTATATGGCCAGGTATAGGAGGCTGCAGCACCAGAAGACCACCCCGACTGAGAAGAGGAAGCTCTGGCATGAGATAAGGAATGCAGTCAATGCAGTGGGTGGACGGAATAGAGAGATGGACTCTATAAAACATCGATACCGGGACTGCAAGATGGATCTCAAGAAAAAGTTAAGCCTGGAGGCCCGACATGCCGCAGGAACCGGTGGCGGCCCTGCACTGGAAATCGAGTACTGCAGATGGGAGGAAATGTTGCGTCCCAGCATCTCCGAGGTGGATGTAGTCGGTATCGGAGGAATTGATACCGGGAACCTGCCACTCTCATCTGACGGTAAGCTCATTTAAGAATAAATTCACATACGAATGTATTTCAAGGGACACTATACGCAAACCTTTACTTTCATGATTGAGGTAGAGAATACAATTTGACAAAACATTCAAATGTACTTATATTACCTAATTTGATTCATTCTTTAGATATACTTTAATGAAGAAATAGCCATGCACACGGTGAACCAATCACAGGAGGCAGCTATATTCAGCTAACAATCAGCATCTTCTAAGCATATTTAGATATGCTTTTCAGCAAAGAATATCTAGAGAATGAAGCTAATTAGATAAGAAAAGTACATTAGAAAGTTGATTATAATTGTATGCTTCTAAATCATGAAAGATAAAACATTGGGTTTCATGTCCCTTTAAGGATCAGATTAATGCTATAACGTTGTTTACACGCATTCACAATTACTTTGCGGTTACATCAGTATCTAGGCTATAGGTTAGGTGTGCATTTAAACAGACTGCAAACAAACGCTAAAACATTCAGATTGAACAGACATATCACAAACACGGTTTAGAAAATGCGGAAATCGTATTGATTGTTAGATTTCAAAGTGGATTAATGATTCTGCATTTGTAATTGTATCGCAAGCTAAGTCATTTAAAGCTTGATTTGGAAATATGCTAATATATACATATTTTTATTTTTCAAATATACAGAGTCTGGGGAGGAGGCAGCACAACAAATACAGCCTCCTCCTTCTCCCCGGGATGAGAGTGGTGGGGAGGAATTTCCACCTCGGAGGGAAGAGGCCCCCCATGACGAAGAGGGCACGGAAGCAGATGAAGAGGCCCCGGAAGCAGAGGAGGAGGCCGCGGAACCAGAGGCCCCTCAAGGACCCGCACCCCGCCGTGCACGGGTACCCCGCCAAGCACAACAAAAGGAAATAGCGGAGGTGCGGGTTCTACTAGACTACATAGACCAGATGCGTAACTCCCGGATACAAAATATAGAAGGCGGAACTAGAATTCTTGAAGGACAAAACAAAATAATTGAAGGCCAAAACCAAATAATAAACATACTTACTAGAATAGAAGAAGGGCAAAACAGAACCTTTAATCTACACCAAGAGATGTTTAATTTTTTCCGGGAGGCGCATGCTGGTCTGCCTCCTGGTCCGCCTCCTGCTGCTGGGCCTTCTGCTGCTGGGCCTCTTGCTGCTGGGCCATCTTCTCCTGCCGGGCCATCTTCTCCTGCCGGTCCATCTTCTCCTGCCGGGCCATCTTCTCCTGCCGGGCCACCTTCTCCTGCCGGGCCATCTCCTCCTGCCGGGCCATCTCCTCCTGCCGAGCCATCTCCTCCTCCTCACCTTGGTCGTCCCAGTACTCTTCCTTCCACTCTTTCCACAACATCTCCAAGGAGAACTCGTCGCAGTCGGCAGTTGCCCCTCCCAGAGCCTCAGCCCCGTGGGAAGAGGGGAAGGAAGAGGAAGTAAGTATTTGTTTTCATGTTTAATGTTTTTTTTATTTAATGTGTAATGGATAGGTATGTGATGATGTGGTTTTCATACACTTGTGGACCACACTCTGTATATAATCTACTTCTATGGGACCGGGTCCATGGAGGCAGATTGTTTGCAGAGTGTGGGTTATAGGTGTGTGAAAACCACATCATCACATACCTATCCTTGTTCATGATATTGATTGGTTTCTGTGATGTGATGTCCACACTGTTTCCCGAATCGCAAACAAAATTACCATTACAATTATCCATGATGGCATATTACTGTTTGAATGCCAATAACACAGCTTAAAGGGACAGTCAGAAAATTAGTGATTACAAAGAAAACACTGTATTACGCATTATCAAGTTGGAAACAACAAAACATGGAGAAATACGTGTGACTTATGTGCTTACCCTTGTATCTATGACTATGAAAAATGACCACTTATTTGTTGTTCTGACATAACAACATTTTAGATATCAATGATCAATACATGGTAAATAATATGCTGTATGAGCACAAGGTTTAAATATACAAATGCTATCCAAATGCCCTCTAGTGGTCAAATTGCATAATGATTACATGCACTCTTCAAGCTCTAAGAAATGAGCACACGAACCTCATAGGTTTAGCTAGCAAATTAAAATAAACACAGACAAATGATTAATTGGTGAGAAACCTTTGATATCATTGATATTACAAAATTTACTTTTATAATAATGCAAAACATGATTTGTTTTCTAAACTGTCCCTTTAACAAAAATACATATGCTAACATATATTTGCAGATTGTTGGTATATCTACATGTACTTATTCAAACAATAAATATTGAAAACAGATTTATATTGACGTGTTAAATAAAGTCTATTTTCTTAAAGAGAAATTATTGTGTTAATTTATTTTTAGAAAGACATTTGTTTTAACAATGAATATGGTTTAAAGTCCTTTTAGGAGTGGGGGGTGAAAATATGCTAACAATAATATATTTGGAGATTAACCAATGTGGAACTCATACATGATACAAAAATAAACATTTGCATTAAAGGGACAGTATACTATATTTTTAACAGAACTGTATGTAATAGACACTACTAGAAACAACAAGATTAACATATACTGATATCAATATTACAAAGCTTTAAACACTTTGAAAGAAAATCGGGTTATCTCTATTGAAAATATAGATGAACCCCCATTACAACCGTAAAACAAGACAATACCCCATCATTAACATATGAAAAGACCCTTTACACAAACAGGAGAAAGCTGGAGATGTTACTCACATGAAACTTAGAGGCTTGGCGAGGAGTCTGAAAATTACTTACATTTTATTTGAACAGAAGCAAAATGAAACGTGTATTTGGTAAACAATGGACTATCTAACTAGAGACCAAATAAAATATTTTGATTTATAATGTGAGTGTCTAATGAACCTTTAATAAAATATACGACGAAATTACATTTAGAAGAAGTCGGCATCATATATTTAGCATATGATAAAGATAAATGCATATTGATTACTTAATAGCGCATATTTATGAATTAGATATCTTTAACATTAAACACAACAGTCATTTTTAAGAAAAAGGAACATATTGTTGACAAACATATTAAACAACATGGACTATAGAGATTTGCACTTGCCTCGAAATATCATATGCATGAAAACATTTTGCTTTCGTTCGTTTATTCAACCAGGCATCCATCAAAAGAGAATGTGGTGGTCTTTATCAGCTATGGGTCAACAATGTAAAATGATGCAAACAATCCATATTCGCAATGTTTTTAAACTTGGCTTCATTCACAAACGTGTTTAACGTGCACAAACAAATATTGCGGGACTACGTAATACAATCAGACGTTTTTTTACCTTTGCATGTGATGTCTTAATTAACCAAAGACACAAAGTGAGAAAACCTAATACCCAACAAGAATTACACAACGTCCCATCTCAAGTGTACTGCACAAACAGGAGCAATGTAAGCAAACAGTCTCAGGTTGTGGACAGATGTCGAAATAAAGTTCAGGCAATGAGGTAGTGGTGCGTAATACAGGAATATGCAGATATATATATAGAATGATACAGTCTCACCTCTGTTATTACTTTTAGGTTCACACAGTATTCCGCTGTTTTTCCCTTTTCGGTCACAGAATTACCGCTGGGTTTCTGCACACTCGCACCCACCAGGGGGGGCATGTACAGTGCTGTATCAGATGTAATCCACAAAACGTTCCGTAAATCTTTACACTCACTTGCCGCTTGCCGAGTGTTCAGCCGATTCACTCCTTCTGAGGATCAGAGGCCTACCGCCCACCAGGAGGCGTGTCCAGGACTCTACCGGACAATCCTCCAATCCGAGTGCTCGACTGATTTTCGTCACACCCGTTTCCACCAATCCAGGGACTGCAGTCTGGAACCATAGGAATCCTCCGTTCAGGTAGACGGAACTTTAGCACCGAACCGGCTTTTCACATGTGTGATAATGGGATATCCCAGCTGCCGCTTGTCCAATACAGACCAAAACAATTCCGGTGGTTGCTCCCAGAAAAGCAGAGAAGTGGACGAGGCAGGGAACTAACGCTCTCCAGGCTAAAGTATAAAGTCCACCAAAGAAAACAAGTGAGAGCGCTAGTATAAAAATAAAATATAACCTTTATTGGTATATATAAAATAAAGTAGGACAACACAGTGTCAAAAGAGCAAAGATGGGGCACCTCTGGCTGGCAGACTTACGCGTTTCGGCATAGCCGTAATCATAGCATACTGAAGCCAGCCACAGGTGTTCCTTATGTACATAAGTAAGAACAACCTCATTGGCTAAAAACATATTGAAAAACAACACGCCCTGAGTTTATTTTAACCCCATACATACTGGTTGTGAACTAAAGATAACAGAGCAACAAGAGGTCATGAAACCATTTCTTGTACATATATTTTTCTGGTATTAACAAATAAATGAAATAAATACCAAGTTTAAATACTATTATCTACAATGTATTTGTTTGACCTGAATATTCTTTAACAAAGCCATAATGATACAAATTATGAATTAAAGGTCAAACAAGTGGCAAAGAGTTATTTAATTTCCAAATACTTATTTTTCTGGATTTGTGGTTGTGTACCACACATGAGAGTAAGGGCCACTTATTCAGGCTTCTAAGAACCTAATACACAACTATGCGTTCATGTATACCGCTTGATTGTTTAGACCCACTCTCTGTGATTAAAAAACAAACAAACAAAAACAGAGTAGGTTGAAAAATTACCTCTATGCATTGATGTTTGAAATATACATATAGAGACACAATCTCCTATTTTCTTGATCCGTAGGATGACATATTTTTTAAAAAGTCTACAAAAGCCTATATTCTAAGAGATGGAATAGTTAGTAGTTATATCTCTAGAATGAAACTGTAATATGTACATATATACAAATAAGTGTAGTGTTTAAGACGATTGTTTGTCTTAATTAACATGGCGCTTCCTTGATCACGTAAGAACGCAATCCAATAAAAGGCACATTCTTGATCACGTAAGAACGCAAACAAAAAAAAGGCGCATCCTTGATCGCGTAAAAACGCCATCTAATAAAAGGTGCATCCTTGATCGCGTAAAAACGTCAGTCAATACAAGGAATCATTGGACAGCCTGGCAGGTGACGTCTTAAGCAACATGGCGCATCCGCGATTGCAGAAAAACCGCAGCCAATACAAGGACTCAGTTGACAGCTTGGCATATCACTAAGAAACGTATTTATATTTTTGTAACTAGTATGTGTCTAGATTGCTATCTAGGAATGTCACAAAATCATGAATCATCTTTTCGGACTTGACTGTCCCTTTAACTATAGCTATGGTGTATATCTTTAACATTTAAAAGATACACATGAGAAATACATATGCCATTGATGTTTTAAGATATGTTTAGATTGTTTTGGAATAACAATAATGACACATGTATTGATCAAACGTGTCATTTATTCAATTTGAAATATGGTCAGACTACCTATAGCCATATATGGGATGAAAAGTATTTTTTAACAATATTTAGAAAAACATATTCCTCATCTAAAATATGCGCATTACACACAGAAATTGATTTGGTTACACTTTTACAATAAGATAGAATAGAAAATGAAATACATGTGCTGTCAACATTACAATAAGATTGTTTATTATTAAGATTATATGTCCTTGTTCATGTAAAAAGGACAAAAACGCTTTAGAAATGGAAATACATTCATTAACAATTGTGCTCACCATCACTTAAAGGGACATGATTTTTATTTATAAAAAGAAGATACACAGAGACAATACTATTTCAATTAAATGAACACTTTACAGGGATTATATCATTGTATCAATCCTCAGATCATTTGTTAAAGGTGCATCAATTCATGCAGAGTTTATAAATACACACATGGATGTGATATTTGAAATATACATATATAACAATCTATATATACATATATAAAACAATTACTATGCTAATCATAATCATGCAATGATAAAGCTTTTAGAAAAAAATATAAAGACAAAAATAAAAATTACATTGGAGATGTTAATCTTAAAGTCATTTACAATTGTATTACATATATGATTCAGGAAACAACATTATTTTGGGTAGGTCCCTTTAAGGATCAACTAGATAAAATAGAGATTTCAATCAATGACATGAATAAGGAGGACAAAGAATCGTGCAATGACATGTCTTTTATTAGAATGTCAGAAAACAACAACGTTTATAAATAATATGGTAAAGATCATGAAAATTGGAGCCATATGACAGGGTAACAGAGTGCATCACAGTCCATGAAGAGAGTTGCCAAGGGCCAGCATAGCCCCATTGTAGATATATGACAAGGTAACAGAGTGCATCACAGTCCATGAAGAGAGTTGCCAAGGGCCACCATAGCCCCATTGGAGCCATATGACAAGGTAATAGAGTGCATCACAGTCCATGAAGAGAGTTGCCAAGGGCCACCATAGCCCCATTGTAGATATATGACAAGGTAACAGAGTGCATCACAGTCCATGAAGAGAGTTGCCAAGGGCCAGCATAGCCGCATTGTAGATATATGACAAGGTAACAGAGTGCATCACAGTCCATGAAGAGAGTTGCCAAGGGCCACCATAGCCCCATTGGAGCCATATGACAAGGTAACAGAGTGCATCACAGTCCATGAAGAGAGTTGCCAAGGGCCACCATAGCCCCATTGTAGATATATGACAAGGTAACAGAGTGCATCACAGTCCATGAAGAGAGTTGCCAAGGGCCAGCATAGCCGCATTGTAGATATATGACAAGGTAACAGAGTGCATCACAGTCCATGAAGAGAGTTGCCAAGGGCCACCATAGCCCCATTGGAGCCATATGACAAGGTAACAGAGTGCATCACAGTCCATGAAGAGAGTTGCCAAGGGCCACCATAGCCCCATTGTAGATATATGACAAGGTAACAGAGTGCATCACAGTCCATGAAGAGAGTTGCCAAGGGCCAGCATAGCCCCATTGTAGATATATGACAAGGTAACAGAGTGCATCACAGTCCATGAAGAGAGTTGCCAAGGGCCACCATAGCCCCATTGTAGATATATGACAAGGTAAGAGAGTGCATCACAGTCCATGAAGAGAGTTGCCAAGGGCCAGCATAGCCCCATTGTAGATATATGACAAGGTAACAGAGTGCATCACAGTCCATGAAGAGAGTTGCCAAGGGCCAGCATAGCCCCATTGTAGATATATGACAAGTTAACAGAGTGCATCACAGTCCATGAAGAGAGTTGCCAAGGGCCACCATAGCCCCATTGTAGATATATGACAAGGTAACAGAGTGCATCACAGTCCATGAAGAGAGTTGCCAAGGGGCAGCATAGCCCCATTGTAGATATATGACAAGCTAACAGAGTGCATCACAGTCCATGAAGAGAGTTGCCAAGGGCCAGCATAGCCCCATTGTAGATATATGACAAGGTAACAGAGTGCATCACAGTCCATGAAGAGAGTTGCCAAGGGCCACCATTGCCCCATTGTAGATATATGACAAGGTAACAGAGTGCATCACAGTCCATGAAGAGAGTTGCCAAGGGCCACCATAGCCCCATTGTAGATATATGACAAGGTAACAGAGTGCATCACAGTCCATGAAGAGAGTTGCCAAGGGCCACCATAGCCCCATTGGAGCCATATGACAAGGTAAAAGAGTGCAACAGGCACAACAATAAACTGAAAAAAAGGCCAAATGGCAACAATAACAAAAACATCAACATGTGGACGGAGGATTCTTATCTGCGCCCTTGGAGCATCTCCAGATCCTCCACTTACTGGTCATCCTCTTCATCGTCCTGTGCATGTCCAGCTCCAGATTCAGACCTTGAATTTAATAGCATGATTTGATGCAGAGTCAAATCCTGAACCCGGAGCTGGGCCTGCATGGTGTCGTTCATCCCTCTCAGGACAGCTGCGTTCCTCAACACGGCCTGCTCTATTCGTGCTATACCTTCTAGCATGAGCCATGCTGAGTCACAGCCTAAAATAAAGAATAAATCAAATATTAAGGATAATTACACAACAGAAGAAAAAATAAGCAAAGATACATTGTCATCATAAAGACAAATCATTCTTTACATCAATTTGTTGAAATTGATTCTTTACACATTAAATATGTTATTCAGACAGACCGAAATCATTAAAGGGACAGTTTCCTCAAACATGTTGTCCCCTTTAATTGGTTTTCGATGATCCACTTATACAGCTTGAGTGTATAAAATCTTGTTAAAGGATTTACATTGTACTTACATTAGCTATTTAAATATTTTAATTATACTGTGGTAGGCACACCTATCCTTAAACATTTTGGCGTTGAGGACAAGCTGTGTAAACATAGCAACCTGAAGAAATTACATTCCCACTGGGTTAGACAAGAGATAATGTATCAACATTTGTACATAAATTGTTGGATCCAAGTAGTGGTGATTGGTATATGTAGTGATATCAAATTAAAGGGACACTGAACCTAAATATTTAATTGACTGATTCAGATAGAGCATGACATTACAAATATTAAAAAATTACACATATTCTTTAAATGTTAGAATTCTCTAGCTAGATTTTGAATGCAAGAATGTAGGTTTATAGGGCAGGCCATATTTGTTTATCAACTTTGGTTGTCCCTGCTGGTTGATGGATACATTCATCCAACAATAAAGAAATTATGTCCACAATTATTTTCTATTTAAAATTAATTCTAGGTATTTCTTTGTTTCAATAAAGATAGAAAGAGAATGAAGAATAATTCATAAGAGTAGTAAATTATAAATTTGATTAACATTGCATGCTCTATTTGAATCACAATAGAAAAAAATTGCCTTCAGTGTACCTTTAAGTATCTTATAATGTGGATTTTGAATGATACTTACAGCTGTGCCTGGGAAGGACAATCCGACACCCAGGACAATGAAGGTTGAGACAGGGGGGAGGGATGGGATTGGGTTGGGGAGGGATGAGCTGCTGCTCCGGGGTAGGCCGTACAGCTGGAGAGTGGTGAGTTGGGGTCTGGGCAGCTGGGGTAGCTGTACGGCCCATAATACGGGGAGAGCGGCGAAGGGGGACGAAGGGCCGTTTTTTGGGAGGGACAGGAAAGGAAAAATGGGAAGGGCCGGCAGGGGTCTGGGCCTGGGCAGGGGTCTGGGCCTGGGCAGGAGTCTGGGCCTGGGCAGGAGTCTGGGCCTGGGCAGGGTTCTGGGCCTGGGCAGGGGTCTGGGCCTGGGCAGGGGTCTGTGACTGGCCAGGGGACTGGGCAGGGGCGGAAAACAGATGACCAGAGGTGGAGGATCCATCTGAAAAAAATAATACAAATATATTAACATCTCATACATCATGAAATCAAATCAACGCATTTAAAATTGATTATGTTTTCAATATACTTAGAAGTGTGTTTGAATTTCTAAACAATTATGAAATGAGGATATGGTATGCATATGGGCACCTAGATGAATATCAATGACTGTCTGTACAATTATAACATTATTATTGTGGTTTGGCCTGGAATATGCATGTGACATAATGATGGCATGAATTATAAATAAAATAAAATAAAAAAACATCCAAGCATATTTTCATGCTGCCTGATCTAGAAAGGGGGCAGTAGTGTATTTGAACAGACAAATAATATTCCTTTTTAAAGTGCAAAAGCTGTAGACTTTGAATGTCTTCAATAAAATGATTTCCAATAAAGCAACATGTTGTAAACATGATAGATATATTTCACATACCATAAGACTTCAAGGCAGCCTCTTCCTCCTCCGTCACACATGTTAAATCAATCTCTGTAAAACATAACATGTTGTGTACACGTTAAGATCAGATATTATAACATATGTTACTGTTGCTCAAAGACACACATCAATGTTGCATTAAAGATATACACACCCAAAGTTATGATTTACATCATTTTGATGGAGCATACAAATGACATTAGATTTGTTATTCTCAATGATTCAGATTTTCAATGTATTGTTTGTATTAATTTTAAAATCATAAAAGCATAGTACATAGAACATTTAAGATTTCTCATGTGTGTATCACTTGATGACTGTTGTCAAAAATGAACATGGAAACAAACATATGCTATACATCTTCTGAATAACAAAGGTGTAGACTAAGAAAGTTTTAATTATTAATCTTTCAATATTCCAAGAAAATTAATACATAATCAGAGGAGTAAATTATATGTTTGTTTCAAATGTTATGCTTCATGAGAATCATGCTCATAATATTGATTACCAATACACCTTCAATGACATATAAATGAGTCAATGGACTTACCAGAAGACCGCAAATGCGGCTCTGTGTCAGTGCTGGATTCCTCTGGGCTCCCCACACCAACTCTCTCTATGAATGATATAGATATATATTAGTGAACACATTTGGGATAGCACTAAATCACATCTGTAGCGATTTTTAAGAATAATCAACTTGAAAATGTGAAGAATAGAGCAGTCATTGTCCTTAAAAATGCTTGATTGAATCAAGGGGATTCTGTTAAAAATGATTTATTGAACATATGTTTAATTTCTGACTATATTAGACATCAAACTCATATCATACGATGCTATTGCATATCTAAATATACCCATTGATCAATGTTCTTAAAAGAATACACACAAACCACATTTTGAATAACAGCTGTTGACAAATATAAACAAAGACATGTGGCACATCGAGCCATTTGTGCAATGTACAGTAATCTTGTTTAGGACACAAAACATATTTATCACAATACAAAACCAAATTGATTAGTACAAATATGTAATCATGGTGCTGTTAGAGTATGCTGATATCTATAAAGTAACTCCAACAGTGAATATGTGAATTATATATCAATATTGTCTAATCCAAAGAATGTAAAGATGAATGAATCTATTGTTTATTAAAGGGACACTGACATGATTTATTTCAATCATTGATTTCACTTTTCAAACTGTTCCAAATGATTTTACATTGACTCCTATTATAATTGGAATGTTGCTACATTTTAATCTTAAAGGCAGATAAGCAATATTGGATTCAATAAATATTGTTTGTTGAAGGTATCCACCAATCATCAATCAAAACCCAGGTTGGTCAACCAAAATTGAGCTGCAGATAAACGTACATTCTTGATTTTAAAATACATTTAGCAATAGAATATTTCACATATGATTATAGTATTATATTTAAATGTTGATTAATATTGCATGCTCTATCTGAATGACAACATTAATAATTTTAGCTCAGTGTCCCTTTAATATAAAAATATATTGATTTGACAATGTTGGTGTTAATGAATTCTCTACTCCATATGTTGATGTAATGAATGGGATTGAGCATGCAATTCCAATCTAATATGTTATTTAAGGATATCCTAAGAATTATTTAATTTTCATCTATTAAAGGGACATGAAGCTCTAAATGTGTAATTGTATACTTTTTGAAACTATGTACTACTGTTATCTCAACAAATGATTTTAACTTTTGTAAAAATGCCAATTTATGCATAAAAAAACAGCCGGATAATACCAGTAATGCATTGTTTAACCTAAACCAAAATCCATCTTTTTTTTTAAGAACTAAAACAATAGAATGAACCAATGTAGCTCATAAAATGTTTAAACAAAACAATAAAATCACGTTTAAAAATCATTCTATGTAAAATTTAGTTGGCATGTCCCTTAAATGACGTGATCAATTTCAAAAATGGAATATATATTTTTAAAATCTAAACATATGCAAAAGTGTGTGTATTTTTTAAAAATGTATACAAATAAGATTAAGCAATACACAAGGGAAGAATATAAATTGGACATTCAAAGAATCTTACATTAAAATTAAGACATCCAGAATAGATGGGATATCTTAAATTCCAAACAAAATCAGAGTAGTCTTACAATGTAATCCTATTTTTTTGTTTTATTTATTCTTATTTGCAAAAAGTTTTAAAATCCATTTTGCAGATACATATAAATATTGAACAATGTGGATTTAGTATGTAATGTTCTGTCCATGTTTCTAAGACAAATGTCAATTAAAATGAGACATACCATACTGTGACAAGCCCTGCCTTGAGGATCCAGCACCAACATCCAGATCTGTAATATATTAAATGAGGATTGGATATCATTAATACAAATCATGCCATGTTTAAAATCTTTACATTATTAGCAAATCAATTAAAAAATATTAATCCTTTGGTAGTCCCATGAGTTAATTGTTTCCTCAATTAAATTCATGATAAATATATCCTGTACTCTTATTTTCAATCAGTTGTGTTATTTACTGTAGCTTAAATTTTTTTTTTGTGTTATTTCATTCTCATCAATTGATGGGCATATGTTATAATTTTTTTGGATTCTGCTTTTTTCTTTTTTTATTATGTATAATATTGAAAATAAGAATACTGTATTCTTCACATATATAATAATTCACATTTCATTTTGACCAACATGTGTAAAGCAATGCCACTTACAGCAAACCCATGTTAACGTGTATGCGCAATTCCATTTTCGCGATCATTGCGCAATGATTCCAAGCGGAATTACGCATCCGTCATTTGACCAACATGTATAAAGCAATGCCACTTACAGCAAACCCATGTTAACGTGTATGCGCAATTCCATTTTCGCGATCATCGCGCAATGATTCCAAGCGGAATTACGCATCCGTCATTTGACCAACATGTATAAAGCAATGCCACTTACAGCAAACCCATGTTAACGTGTATGCGCAATTCCATTTTCGCTCTGTGACGCATATTCTGTAGAGCGCAAGAAACATCATTCCTATTTCATGTGTCACTAATCTAAAATCAGATATCTAAACATCATATGTAGTGTATGTTGTGAGATCTGTATAGGTTTAGTATCTGACTATATACACATTTTTTAAAAAAAATTCAAATATTAAGATATTATATGAAGTTGGATAGTTACCTGGTTCAGATTCTCCATCATCTCCTCCCAGGCCACCGGACGGAGAAGCAGCTGCCCTGGCCCCCGCGTCAGGACTTTCAGATCCCGCAGCTGGGAGGGAAGAAGAGGAGGCCAAGGATGGCGAGGATCTAAATCTTTTGGGGACCCGGAGATTGAGGAGCTCGCATAAAGTCACCTCATAAGGGAGTAGGTATAGTTTCCGCGGGGCCTTTCTTTGGCCCCCTCTTTTACGGGCTTGTACCCAGTCCCTTATGAGGTTGACTTTTTTGTTAAGCGCAACCTCATATCTCTGAATCTCCTCATGATTTGATCCTGGCTCCTCTGGACGTCACACACCAATTTAACCACATTGGTGATAGACTCCCAGAGGGCCTTCTTAACAGGCGCATCTGTCGACCTCCTCTTGTTCCCAAACAGCTGGGGATAAAAGTCCTTGACGGCGTGGACCAGTGCAGCGCTCTCCTGCTTGGTGAACCTGGGAGGTTTCATGCCTGCTGGGTTGTATTATAATAATAATAATTATAATAATAATAATATATATTGCCTGCAGGCATTAGAGAACTGACAAAGATGGCAACGTGTAATGGACTTTTATATGGTGAAGTAAACATGAGATGCACCATGGGACAAGTTATCTGTACATCTGATTGGATAAAAGTTTGAAATATTGTTAGAATGTCTGTGAGACCATCCTGACTCAAGTTGTGTTTGTGTGATGAACTCTGATTGGCCGTTCCTTAATGTTTCATATCTTAGTAACTTCCTTACACATACCTCCTGGTGGTGCTGTTACTTTATTTTTCATGTAGACTTATTTGTAACTCATGGGCCTGTCATGCGGATATGTGTGACACAGATTTAATATCCGTGATCCGTTAAATATTAATGATAAAATTCTATTTAAAATCTAATACTGTCACATTATTAAATGTTGTATACATTTTTCGGTTTAATAACGGTCTGTTTCTTTAATACAAATACACATTTAATATTGTATGTCTTTATTGTTCATAAAATCCATTAATTTACTTATTGTGAAGTATTGATATTGCTCGATTAAATGTATTTCATAATGCACATTGATTGTGTGCTATTGCGTGACATTAGACTCTAATGTTTAAAGATGCTAATCTGGTGTTTCAAGATCCGTTTCTCACGCAATCTTTCTGAATGTTCAAATTCAGGTTATAATGTTCGTAACTTGTATAATCTGTTTATAAATGTTAAACTACAGGTTTGTTTGTTATTAGTAAATAAACCTCAAGCTTGTATTTGTCTGAAGTGCTCATATATGTTATTGTGCAATGGCGTCTTTATTTTTAAATAGACATTACAAACAAACAATTGTATCAAATGATCTGTAGAGATAGAAAATTGTTTAGACTTTAAAATGTAAATCAATTTATCTTTGTATTTAGATATCCTCAACAGAAGAAATTTAAATGCACATGGTTGAGCCAATCACATAAGGCATCTCTGTGCATCCACCAATCTTCATCTACTGAGCCTATCTCAATATGCTTTTCAAGCAAAGTATGTCAAGATAAGAAGAGAAGTAAATACACTCTTTAAATCTCTTAAAGGGACACTGTCCAAACAAATTTAGCGTTCGTGATTCAGATTGAGCATGAAATGTTAAGCAACTTTATAATTTAATCCGATTCTCAAATGTTAAGAATTATCTTGTTATCTTTCTTTGCAAATCAATAATGATATTTTAGATTACGGACAATTGTTGCAAAAAACCTGGGTTGTCCTTGATGATTGTTGGATAAATTAATCCACCCAAAAAACCCAAGTTCTGTCCAGAGTACTGAAGCAAATAAATTACCTATTTAATGCCTTATTTTTAAAGTAATGATAGCAACATCACAAGGAACATTCATAATATGAGACAATTTTTAAAGTTGCTTAAAATAGAATACTCATTCAGAATGTATAAATCATTAATTTTTTAACTGTCTCCCTTTAAGTATATTTTGAGTTCATGTCCCTTTAAAGAGACATTTCACAATAATGCTTGAAATATCAGAAACCTAGGCACCTTCCTTTTGCTAAATTAGTATAACATATGCGTAAAGCATATTTAGATTAACTGCTGGATTGTTTTACACACTGACTGAAATATATATTGTAAAGGATGTATTTCGGAGTCTTCAGCTTAGAGGGACATTAAGCTATATGTTATTTATGCATTTTGGATAAGATTATAATATTTGAACAACTTAATATGTTTTGGTATTCAATCATTAGATTGTAGTTATATATATTCTTGGATTAAATACATATCTATATAGGCTATTTTGATGCTGATTGTTGGTTGCACATAGATGCCTTATGTAATTGACTAAGATATGTGCATTGATGTATCTTTTTCGAAGTATATTTAAAGACTGAATGTAATTCTATAGTACTTTCTAAATATGTTTAAATTCTTTTATGAATTTTTAAAAAATCAATACACAATATACTTTGTGAATGTCCCTTTAAGGACCAAAACATTTGGAATGTTGATTTAACATTGTCAAAATAAACTAAAGGGGACATGAAAATTATATATACAGTAGATATGTGATGTCTAACCCAAGAGGTAAGATTTTAAAAACTACATAATATTAATAACTATAGTTAAATGACTCCACTAGAAAATTAAATCTATTAACCTGGCATCCAATAACTAGCTTGTGAAAAATATGAAGTTAAATGACCTACCATTTATAAATGTAAAAATTTAAAAAGTTTAGAAAATAATGTTTTGAGATACCTAAGGAAGATACAAGATCTTATAAAATTAATTTTACATTCAACAACACTGTCACTTTAATGTAATTGAACCACTTCCCCTTCTTAAAAGTGAAACAAAATAATTGATGTCAAATTTTGACTACATATCCGAAATTATTTTAACATCTAAGAATTTCAAAAGAAAAGCATCGATGGATCTCACTCCCCAATTAATTTAAAAAAGATAGTTTAATTTAATATTCTCTGAATCAGTGGATTTTCTAAAATTAATGCATTATTTGATCTTATTCATGTGCTTGTCAAATAGCCAACTACCAGTCATGGGAATCAAATTGTTTTTTATTGACAGATTATATGGATATTTATTATAATCTGTTCAAAAGAGTGTATTTAATAATAAAATGATTATTATTACCATTTAAAAAATCAAAAGTTTCTGAAACAAAAAAAAAATTAGAAATCGGAATTTCTAATTATACATAATAATGTATATCACATTTCAATAATATATATGTATGCTGAACATAAATGTAATATTTCATGTCCATTCAAATACCTCTATATCAACTATAATATGTATTCCTTTTTCTGATTGTGATCCCTAAATATCTAATTATGAAATAAGTATGACTAATGTATGTAAGCTACTAATATTCAACATTCTTCCTGTGATTCTTAACTAGCATGCATTGGTACACCAACCTGGATAATGCATGGTCTTTGAAAGTCAATTCAGGGGTAAACAGTTGATCTTCAATAGGTGTCTGATTCATCAGTTCATAAAATAGAGGACTGAAATACCGTCTAAAAAAGTAAAATCATCTAAGTGTCTGATTGTGATCCCTAAATATCTAATTATGAACTAAATATGACTAATGTATGTAAGCTACTAATATTCAACATTCTTCCTGTGATTCTTAACTAGCATGCATTGGTACACCAACCTGGATAATGCATGGTCTTTGAAAGTCAATTCAGGGGTAAACAGTTGATCTTCAATAGGTGTCTGATTCATCAGTTCATAAAATAGAGGACTGAAATACAATCTAAAAAAGTAAAATCATCTAAGTGTCTGATTGTGATCCCTAAATATCTAATTATGAACTAAATATGACTAATGTATGTAAGCTACTAATATTCAACATTCTTCCTGTGATTCTTAACTAGCATGCATTGGTACACCAACCTGGATAATGCATGGTCTTTGAAAGTCAATTCAGGGGTAAACAGTTGATCTTCAATAGGTGTCTGATTCATCATTTCAAAAATAGAGGACTGTGAAATACCATCTAAAAATTAGAAAATAATCTAAGTGTCTCCAATAGGATGCCTCCATAGCCTTATTATATCAAATAGTTGGCACTTACCATGTGAACATGTCTTTGTATGGTTTTCAAGGTCAGCAGATTGGAAAGATAATGTCAGACATGATCCCATTGGTATACTTCAATTTCAATCTTGGCTTTTTCCACTGTCAGTCTGGGCAATCTTCACTGTCAGGCTTCTAATTCTTCCCTTTCAGTCTTTAGATTAAGTCAGCTCCCTAATGGCAGAAAAAGTTTAATAAAAATTACTACAAGTGTGTGAATCAGTTCTGTACCCCTCTACCACCCCCCATTTCAGAATAAATTTCTGTCACTAGCTTACTAAGCGTGTGTAGCATCTTGTGTTATGTTCTATCAAGTGTGAAGATGAGTCATATTAAGCAGAACGAACCTCTAATGTGTGACATTGAACCATAGTCATGCTAGAGGATAGTAATGCTTGAGGATCCCTTTCTGAGTATGTACATTTTAAGTAATGTGTAAACTAAATACTAGTTTTGAAAATGTATGCCATATGATGTATTTGTGTACAATTCATGCCAGCAACAGTCCATACATTTATACTTACCAGCTGCTGTCCTCTTTAAAAAACAGGTGGCAAAGAGTCGCTACAGGACCCAATGCCCAGAGCATCACCTATATTAATAAATGAAACAAATTTTTAGCATTTGATGAACAATCCTAACCTGTTTGCACAATTCTCTACTTGTCATTTCCCTAGAGTTCACATCTATTGACAATACTCCAGTCTAGCTTCTATTATTTACCGTCTAAAGTGGCGGTTGATGATGTCTGCTCTGACATTGAGCCCCTCGTCCCGGAATGGCCCCTCTAGAACAGGATCATCCTCCTCATCTCTGATGAGGTTTCGTTGCGCCTGGACGCCCTGCAGCATCCCAGCCCGCTGTGCAATATTATGCAGGACACTACAGGCTACAACGATCTTAGCCACCTTCTTTGGGTTGTACTGGAGGGCTCCTCCCGACCGGTCAAGGCACCTGAACCTCATCTTCAGGAGCCCGAACATTCGTTCAACCACCGCCCTGGTTCTCTTATGAGCCCTATTGTAGCGCTCCTCAGACACATCAGTCGGGCTACGCAAGGGGGTAATAAGCCAAGGCCGGCTCATGTACCCAGAATCACCTATAAATTATGAACAGAACATAATTCAAACTGAATCCTCAAAATATTATTTTGATTCCAATAAAAGTTTTTGTACACAATAATCCACTAACAAATGTTTATTTTTGAAAAGAATAATCTAGTTCAATCTTATTCTCTATCTTCCCATTTCAGATAAGACATGCTACATATGCGTATTTCTCCTAAACCAGACCTTGTGTAAAATGCAAACTAAATGGTTACATTGCATTCTCTATCTGAGCATTTAAGGTAAGACATGCTACATATCTGCATTGAACTAAAAGTAGACATTAGCGGAAAGAGACAATGACATGGTTAAATTGCATTAGCTAAATATCTTGCCATTTCAGCTAAGACATGCTACATATGCGTATTTCTCCTAAAACAAACCTTGTGTAAAATGCAAACTAAATGGTTACATTGCATTCTCTATCTGAGCATTTAAGGTAAGACATGCTACATATCTGCATTGAACTAAAAGTAGACATTAGCGGAAAGAGACAATGACATGGTTAAATTGCATTAGCTAATATCTTGCCATTTCAGCTGACATGCTACATATGCGTATTTCTCCTAAAACAAACCTTGTGTAAAATGCAAACTAAATGGTTACATTGCATTCTCTATCTGAGCATTTAAGGTAAGACATGCTACATATCTGCATTGAACTAAAAGTAGACATTAGCGGAAAGAGACAATGACATGGTTAAATTGCATTAGCTAATATCTTGCCATTTCAGCTAAGACATGCTACATATGCGTATTTCTCCTAAAACAAACCTTGTGTAAAATGCAAACTAAATGGTTACATTGCATTCTCTATCTGAGCATTTAAGGTAAGACATGCTACATATCTGCATTGAACTAAAAGTAGAAATTAGTGGGAAAATAAAATTAATGGTTACATTGCATCCTATAGCTGAACATTATGCTAACATTTTAAAAATACAGTGGCAATTGTCAAACTAATTAACCATGTTGTGCACAAATACTCACCAACGAGATAACCAGGGGGCATTTGTCTTTTCCCAAACGGTCTCCACAGGGACGACAGAGAGAGGATGCGGGCATCATGACTAGCCCCTCCAAAATTCACACACACATGCATAATCCTCATCTGTGCGTCACAAACATACTGCACGTTGAGGCTATAAAAATGTTTGCGATTTCTGAAGGGCAAGTCATCAATTGGAGCCCGCAGCGCAATGTGGGTACAATCTATGGCTCCCAAGACATTGGGCAATTGAGCAATATCAAAGAATTCCCGCTTCAGGCGCCTCCAATCACCATCATTCTGTGGGAATCCTATGTATTGCTTACTGATACGTACCATGGCGTCCAGAAAGTTATCAAACACCACAGAGAATGTACCTTGAGCCAGGCCATGCATGTACAGTTCTCCGGATTGAAAACTCCCGGAGGCCAGGACGTATAGACAGCTTAGCATCTTACTCATGGCGGGAACAGCAGTCCTTATTCTTATACGTGGCTCCAAATGAGGTTTAAGAAGATCGTAAAGGCCAATTGAGCCGATACTTATCATAAACCTCAAAGTCGCTCATGTTTTCCAAGGTGGGTCTCACCCTGTAGACAGGAGGACCTCGAACCAGATGACCCCTTCGTCTCAGTCTGAGCCGCCGAGGCTGCCTGGTTCGATCAACAGCTAGTTCGCCAATAGCAGCACCAGCAGTGTCTACCATGTCATCGTCATCCATCTTTCAAAACAGCGTAACAAGGTATGCACTTGATCTGATGTGGATCACAAGTGATGCTTTGGCCATGTTGTTTGGTGGATTTATAGTACAATTAGTCCAATGGTATTGAGTTTGTAATGATTGCTGATTGTATTCACTTGTTTGTATGTGAGCGGCGCGAATGCTTTCACAGTGGGCGTTTTTTTGTTGTTTGCTGAAATGTTGTTTTCCCCCAATGAATCTCAATGTGAAAGTGTCAAATATCACACATACAGTGCATGTTTGTAATGTTTGATCATATGCGTAATCAATATTTCTTAAACGCGATCTTATAGTAACAAGCACACGTCCAGGCTAACATGAATGAAAGTGCATAGTTGTGTATAATGTGCATCGAATGTGATCGATCAATGTTGCTGCAACATTGTTTGTAAACGATAAAGTAACATCTGCCATCTGTAGTATTGTATATATAAGTGATTGCCGAGCTGTCAATATTGTATGCGTCCCTTTCAAATCGCAATAATAATTCCGAACTTCCCGTCTGCCATCTGTAGTATTGTATATATAAGTGATTGCCGAGCTGTCAATATTGTATGCGTCCCTTTCAAATCGCAATAATAATTCCGAACTTCCCGTCTGCCATCTGTAGTATTGTATATATAAGTGATTGCCGAGATGTCAATATTGTATGCGTCCCTTTCAAATCGCAATAATAATTCCGAACTTCCCGTCTGCCATCTGTAGTATTGTATATATAAGTGATTGCCGAGATGTCAATATTGTATGCGTCCCATTAAAATCGCACTAATACTGAAGAACTTCCGGCTGTCATCTATAGTATTATATATATAAGTGATTGCCGAGCTGTCAATATTGTACTCGTCCATTTAAAATGGCACTAATACTGAATAACTTCCGGCTGTCATCTGTAGTATTGTATATATAAGTGATTGCCGAGCTGTCAATATTGTATGCGTCCCTTTCAAATCGCAATAATAATTCCGAACTTCCCGTCTGCCATCTGTAGTATTGTATATATAAGTGATTGACGAGCTGTCAATATTGTATGCGTCCATTTCAAATCGCACTAATGCTGAATAACTTCCGGCTGTCATCTGTAGTATTATATATATAAGTGATTGACGAGCTGTCAATATTGTATGCGTCCCATTCAAATGGCACTAATACTGAATAACTTCCGGCTGTCATCTGTAGTATTATATATATAAGTGATTGCCGAGCTGTCAATATTGTATGCGTCCCATTCAAATGGCACTAATACTGAAGAACTTCCGGCTGTCATCTGTAGTATTGTATATATAAGTGATTTGCGATCTGACAATATTTATTAATTGTCCCATTCAAATCTCCCTAATAATGCTGTTCCAAACTGTTATTTACGTATATGTTGTATTGTAGTATTGAGTGTTAAAGTTCTGAAAGGGGCGGTACAGTCGTGAATCTGTGATGTGTATGGTTGAATCTTCTAATGACGTCATGATATTATTAACCTGCCTATGTAGTTCAGAAATCCTCATTGTGTTGTTGTATTGTGCTACATTGTTATTGTGTGCTGAATAAAATCTAAATGTGTGCTTTGTGGTTGCGTGATGGGTGATGCGTGTTATGTACATGTACGTATATATTGTGATTGTGTCCCACATATGCTGACTTCTATATAGCGGTCTGGCATTGTTGTTCCTTCCCATAAAGTGACATCTGTAATCTTGTGTAATGATGTTCTTGTTGTACGTAATTCCTAATGGTTTATTGTGATGGAATCATTATGTTAAAAGTACATTAAAATCCATATGTTCTGTTTTGTAATTCCTATAGAGAATGTAATGTGTTTTTCCCCCATCATTTGAATGCACATGTATGAGTGAATGGTAAAAGTAATGTATGTGCATCCATGACTGATCATGTGTTAAGCCTATGTAGATATGCTGTTGCTGCAAGCATATGAGTTGAATAAATGAAATGCAATAATAAAGGTAAATGAGAAGTGTTTCTCATTGTGTACTGTTTGTGAATCCTGAAAAGTTTAATTTATTTTTGTGTCCGTTTAAATGTAATATTTTGAACAAAAATGTTTGTTACTAGTGATGTTGATTTGTAGTTGATGTAATATAAAAGTCTGAAACAATTTAATGGTGTTGTGAATATTCAATAAGTACAATCCATAAGTCCACCATAGGGAAATAGTCATTTCTTGATCTATTTATCATAGCTGGGTCTAACGCATAAAAGCATGTATTTTCTAGCGCTGGTATTTGGAGTTTTTCAGGCTACGCTATTTGCGTGCGTTAGGGAAATGTGTGTTTCGCGTGCACGAGCACGTCTTCCCCATAGAAGTCAATGGAGGCTCTAAAATTTGGTAATTTTTTTTTTCAAAGACTGGTTTTCCTCGTAAAGTGAGTGACGTCATGAGCTTGTGTGAAAAAGTAACTAAATCGTGTTGTTTTTGTAATAAATAACTTTTTTTTTGTATGTCATGTGGTGTATATTGTTTGTATGCATCGATGAGTGTATATTTGTGATAAGCTTATTAGTTAGATGTAGGTATATGAGGGTCTTTTCCCGTGTGTCAATGTAAGTCAATGGGAAAATGGATTTGTGTTGTTTTTTTTCAAACACCAGAGATCTCGCAACTTTGATCCTTTGTATTTTGCTGAAAAATTATTAAATCTGAAAAATAAATATGGTGTAGTGTTTGTATGAGTGTTAGTGTACTTTGTGTAATATTTGTTTTGTGATTCGTGAATGTTTATTTTGTCGGTATATGTTAACTACTGGGTCTGAGCTGTCGGTAGAAATTTGAGCGTTGGGTGATTTTTGAGTGTCGGTAAATGAACTCTAAATACCGGAGTCCGTAAGAAACCAGCGTTAGGGGCCTCTAACGCTGGTTTTCATGGCTAACGCCAAACTCCAAATCTAGGCCATAGTATCCCTTGTTAAAAATGAATATGCACATATCATACACTAGTGGGAGCTGCTGCTAATTGGTGCCTGCACACTTTTGTCTCTTGATTATCTAACTAGATGTGTTCAGCTTCCTGCCCGTAGTGCAATGCTGTTCATTCAGCAATGGATAACAATAGAATGAAGCAAATTTGATAGTAGAAGTAAATTAAAAAGTTGTTTAAAATTGTATGTTCTATCTGAATCATACATTTTTTTTTTAGGGTTTACTATCCCTTTAAATCTGCAGATCAAATGTAGAAATTTGCTAATAACTAATGGGTTTAATGTTATTTAGTCTGTATTTTTTTAACCTACACAGCAGAAACATTTAGTCCGACCTGCAGTCCAAATGTCCAAATGAAATTACTTCCAGGTATTTTTTTTATTTATTTTTTTAATAAATACATTCATTAGTTCTAGAGATATTCACATTTACAATTTTAATACTTTTATTTTTTAGTAGCACGGTCTGTATTATTTCTTAAGTATATGCTCTTTCTCATGTAACATGTGTAGTTTTAGATACTTATAGCCATCCAACTGTCTAGCTACCACCTTATTTAATAAAATATACAAGATTGTAACAATCTATCAGAATTCCTGTGTGAAATACCTTGCTTGGTATTTGTGAAGATTCCAAATTCAAGAATATTCTTATTGGCTATGCAAAACGGAGGTATTGGTAATGAAGGAATTATCTAGCTTTTTAAACAATAAAAACTCTTGAGTAGACTGTCCATTTAACAAAGAGTGCTATAATATGCTAATTAATAAATGTGGAAGTCCAACTATTGTCATGTCAGTTGTGGAGGATTAAGAAAAAAACAAAAAACAATAGTTTTCAAGTTTGTGCTGAAATAACCACAAAGGAACTTGAACTATTAATGTTAATCCAGGCTGTACTTTCACTCCTTGTTTATAGGTAAAGGGAAAAATGTGTGGAAAACTGTAGCAGGAGCAAAAAATAAAATACCTCTAATAAAGAAAATGTTAATGTCAAGAAATCTAAAACTCTGTTGTTTCTCCTCATGTCACTTCATTAATTTACATTCTGTTTTTCTGCATCAAAATTTAAAGCATAAATTTACACACAAGAAAAATGTAATTTAAGGAACATGATACTGTATACAGTATATACACACATATTTTTTATATATATATATATATATATATATATATATATATAGAGAGAGAGAGAGAGAGAGAGAGAGAAGTTCAAAGCAGGGACTGCCCTCACTGGATTTAGATAAATAAAGCGTTATTTATTCCATGGTAACATTTCAGGGTTCGCAGACCCCTTCCTCAGACCAGACAGTGAAAAAATAGTTTCAGTGCAACTTAAATATGCTAAGTCCCACCCCAATTAATTAAAAAATTGCACAAAAGCTTTATCACCATGGCAACCCAACAACTGTTGCCTGGTTACCGGTGTACATAAATAAATCATGTGTATTCCTTAACATACAGTGCTATGTTCATATATCAAAATATAATTATAGCCAACATTTCATTAACAGCAATTATCATTACCAAATGTCATGATTATGATTATTAACATTCGGCTAGATTACGAGTTTTGCGGTATGAGTAAAAAAGCAGCGTTAAGGCTCATAACGCTGCTTTTTCACTCCCGCTGGTATTATGAGCCTTGCAGGTTTAGGGGCACCGCACACTTTTTTGGCTGTACCGCAATTTTTTTTAAAACGTAAAGTCTTTTTTCAATGGGACTTCCATAGCGCCGATATTACAAGCTTTTTCTGGGAGGCCAAAAAGTGAGCGGTACAGCCTATCCCGCAAGATTCATAACGCAATCTAAAGTCAGTAGTTATGAGTTTTACACTACAAAGCTGTAGCATAAAACTCATAACTAAAGTGTTAAAAAGTACACTAACACCCATAAACTACTTATTAAACCCTAAGCCGAGGCCCTCCCGCATTGCAAACACTAAAATAAAATTATTAACCCCTAATCTGTCGCTCCGGACATCGCCGCCACTATAATAAAAATATTAACCCCTAAAACGCTGCACTACTGCCTCGCAAACACTAGTTAAATATTATTAACCCGTAATCTGGCACCCCTAACATCGCTGCCACCTATCTACATTTATTAACCCCTAATCTGCCGCCCCCAATGTCGCCACCACTATACTAAATTTATTAACCCCTAAACCTAAGTCTAACACTAACACCCCCTAAATTTAATATAATTAAAATAAATCTAAATAAAACCTACTATTAATAACTAATTAATTCCTATTTAAAACATAATACTTACCTTTAAAATAAACCCTAAGCTAGCTACAATATAACTAATAGTTACATTGTAGCTAACATAGGTTTTATTTTATTTCATAGGCAAGTTTGTATTTATTTTAACTAGGTAGAATAGTTAGTAAATAGTTATTAACTATTTACTAACTACCTAGCTAAAATAAATACAAATTTACCTGTAAAATAAAACCTAACCTGAGTTACACTAACACCTAACCTTACACTACAATTAAATAAATTAACTAAATTAAATACAATTACCTAAATTACAAAAAAAAACACACTAAATTACACAAAATAAAAAAAGAAATTATCAGATATTTAAACTAATTACACCTAATCTAATAGCCCTATCAAAATAAAAAAGTCCCCCCAAAATAAAAAAAAAACCTAGCCTACAAAAAACTACCAATAGCCTTTAAAAGGGCCTTTTGCGGGGCATTGCCCCAAAGAAATCAGCTCTTTTACCTGTTAAAAAAATACAAACACCCCCAACAGTAAAACCCACCACCCACACAACCAACCCCCCAAATAAAATCCTAGCTAAAAAAACTAAGCTCCCCATTGCCCTGAACCCGCTCCGCACCGGATGGATGAAGATAGAAGATTCCCTCTGGATGAAGACTTCTGCCCGTCTTGAGGACCACTTCTGCTGGCTTGGATGAAGACTTCTCCCGGCTTCGTTGAGGACTTCTTGCCGCTTCGCTGAGGACATCTCCCAGCTTCGTTGAGGATGGATGTCCGATCTTCAAAACTGTAAGTGGATCTTCGGGGGTTAGTGTTTTTTTAAGGGTTCATTGGGTGGGTTTTAGTTTTAGATTAGGGTTTGGGCAATAGAAAAAGAGCTAAATGCCCTTTTAAGGGCAATGCCCATCCAAATGCCCTTTTCAGGGCAATGGGGAGGTTTTTTTAGTTAGGATTTTATTTGGGGGGTTGGTTGTGTGGGTGGTGGGTTTTACTGTTGGGGGGTGTTTGTATTTTTTTTATTTTGATAGGGCTATTAGATTAGGTGTAATTAGTTTAAATATCTGATAATTTCTTTTTTTATTTTGTGCAATTTAGTGTTTGTTTGTTATTGTAATTTAGAAAATTGTATTTAATTTAGGTAATGTATTAAATTGTAGTGTAAGGTTAGGTGTAATTGTAACTCAGGTTAGGTTTTATTTTACAGGTAAATTTGTATTTAGTTTAGCTAGGTAGTTATTAAATAGTTAATAACTATTTAATAACTATTCTACCTAGTTAAAATAAATACAAACTTGCCTGTAAAATAAAAATAAACCCTAAGCTAGCTACAATGTAACTATTAGTTATATTGTAGCTAGCTTAGGGTTTATTTTATTGGTAAGTATTTAGTGTTAAATAGGATGAATTTATTTAATTATCTTAAATTAATTTCCTTTAATTTAAACTATATTTAAGTTAGGGGGGGTTAGGGTTAGGGTTAGACTTAGGTTTAGGGGTTAATAAATTTATTATAGTAGCGGCGACGTTGGAGTCAGAAGATTAGGGGTTAATAAATGTAGGTAGGTGGCGGCGACGTTGGGGGGGGCAGATTAGGGGTTAATAACATTTAAATAGTGTTTGTGAGGCGGGAGTGCGGCGATGTAATAACTATTCTACCTAGTTAAAATAAATACAAAGTTGCCTGTAAAATAAAAATAAACCCTAAGCTAGCTACAATGTAACTATTAGTTATATTGTAGCTAGCTTAGGGTTTATTATACAGGTAAGTATTTAGTTTTAAATAGGAATTATTTAGTTAATGATAGCAATTTTTATTTAGATTTATTTTAATTATATTAAAGTTAGGGGGTGTTGTTAGGCTTAGGGTTAGACTTAGGTTTAGGAGTTAATAAATTTAGTATAGTGGCAGCAACATTGGGGGTGGCAGATTAGGGGTTAATAAATGTAGGTAGGTGGCAGCAATGTTATGGGCAGCAGATTAGGGGTTAATGAATGTAGGTAGGTGGCGGCGCTGTTAGGGGCGGCAAATTAGGGGTTAATAAATGTAGGTAGGTGTCTGCAATGTTAGGGCAGCAGATTAGGGGTTAATAATATTTAACTAGTGTTTGCGAGGCAGGAGTGTGGCGGTTTAGGGGTTAATATGTGTATTATAGTGGCGGCGATGTCCGGAGCAGCAGATTAGGGGTTAATAAGTATAATGTAGGTGTCGGCGATGTCGGGGGCGGCAGATTAGGGGTTAATAAGTGTAAGATTAGGGGTGTTTAGACTCGGGGTTTATGTTAGGGTGTTAGGTGTAAACATAAATTTTGTTTTCCTATAGGAATCAAGGGGGCTGCGTTACTGAGCTTTACGCTGCTTTATTGCAGGTGTTAGGCCTTTTTTCAGCCGGCTCTCCCCATTGATGTCTATAGGGAAATCGTGCACGATTACGTAAAACCAGCTCACCTCTGCCTTAAGCAGCGCTGGTATTGGAGTGCGGTATAGAGCACAATTTTGCTCTACGCTCACTTCTTGCCTGATAACGCCGGGTTTATGAAAACCTGTAATACCAGCGCTGACAGAAGTGAGCTGTGACAATAACGTGCAAGTTAGTACCGCACCCCTCATACCGCAAAACTCATAATCTAGCCGATTGGTAATGACAATTGCTGTTGATGAAATGTGGAATATAATTTATATTTTATATATGGACATAGCACTGTATGTTTAGGAATAAACATGTTTTTATTTATGTATACTGGTAACAAAGCAACAGTTGTTGGGTTGCCATGGTGATACAGTTTTGACGCAATTTTTGAATTAATTGGGAGCGGGACTTAGCATATTTAAGTTGCACTGACACTATGTTTTCACTGTCTGGTCTGAGGAAAGGGTCTGCGAACCCCGAAATGTTTATTAATCTAAATCCAGTGAGTGCAGGCCCTGCTTTGAACTTCAATTGATATTTTGACTTTGCACCCTAGTTGAAGACACATTGAAATTGTGAGTGCAGATACGCGAGAAGGATAGTGGTAAAGCCCGTGTACACAAGCCAAAATGTTTAATGAAAGAAATATACCTATCTATCCCTATCCCTCTATTCATCTTTCCCCTTATTCCTTTGTCCCTGTACCCCTGTCCCTATCCCCCTGTCCCCCTATTGCCCTATCCCCCTGTCCCTATCCCTCTCCTTTCCCCCTGTCCCTATCCCCCTATCTCCCTGTCCCTATCCCCCTTTCCCTATCCCCCTGTCCCATATCCCCCTTTCCTCCTATCCCCCTTTCCCCCTACACCCTGTCCCCCTTTCCAATAACTAAAAATACAAAAAATTAAAAAAAAGTTTACAAAAAATAAAAAAGCTAAGATTATTGAAAAAACAAGCTTCATTATCCAAAATAAAAAATAAATATTCCTAATCTAATACCCCCCTTTAAAAAAAAAAAAAAAAAAGGCCACCTCAAAATAAAACCCTAATCTAATCTAAACTAGTAGAAAATGCAGCAATCCCAGCACTTCGGTAATGATACTTCCAGGACAGGAGATTAGATAAAATCAACAAGTTTCTTTATTCAAAGGATAAAAGCAATATATCTTGAGAAATAGTAGGTCAATCAGTCATACGCGTCAGCAGAGACGTAACTTTCTCAATGACTTATGGTTTAAAAGACTGGCAATCCATTTATAGGGCTCTATAACACACCCCTTAACTTTATTTAATTCTATGCTTGCTACATGTATATTATATATGATTGCCATAGCCTATATATGGTAAAGACTCTTTGAGCAAAAATGGGTAGAGTAAAAATAATCAAATGCTTTATTAATCCAATCTTTAAACGCAAATTAACAACATGGATACATTTGCAAAAGCACCTAGAAAGCAAGCTTACGCGTTTCGGACATAATCTTAGTCATAGCTTGTTAAAATACACAAACAGCTGTGTATTTAAAGGTGATTTACACTGCTGTGATTGGTCTAAAAACAAAAGGCGGCGCTAAGTGAAAATAACAACAAAACACACCTATGTGCTAATATATCAACACATATGCATACTAAGTTTAATTACTATGTGAGACAAAGTATCATGTGGGTATATTTTCAAATTACAAAATGGGGCATGAATGGATAAGTATATATATATGAAAGTATACATAATTGTATTATGCTGAGACCGGCCTGCGCTAGTACCATATTATAGTTAAAGCCCTATATATGTCTCTCATATAGAGTTGGAGGAGAGCAGTATAAAAGATATGCTTAGGTACAGAAACATTCAAAATATGGAATGAAGAACTATTGCTTAACTATGTTCATTCACTTGTACAAACAATATTAATAACATGGAATACAAATTCATGTTATGAGTTAGAGTTGATTAAAGTACTCTGTTCAAGATCAATAGCTATACTCGTCTAACAGTAACATCCTGATGATAAACCGTTAGACTTGGACCAATGCATAGACTAACTATTGGAGCATTAACTTTCATTGGCATAGAGTGGGGAGTCCAAAAGTGCTGGGCATAAAGCAACCCCTACTCCCAATAATTAATCAAGTCGTATTGGGAGTTCAAACCCCCTGAGTACCTGGTTTCCAAATGGAAGATCCAGTACATCTCCCTTTTATAAAGAAGCTTTTCTTTGTCTCCCCCTCTTTTAGGGATAATGACCTGTTCTATGGCCTTCCATCTAAATGTTGGCCGGTCTCAGCATAATAAAATATGTATAGTTTCATATATATATATACTTATCCATTTATGCCCCATTTTGTAATTTGAAAATATACCCACACGATACTTTGTCTCACATAGTAATTAAACTTAGTATGCATACGTGTTGATATATTAGCATATAGGTGTGTTTTGTTGTTATTTTCAATTAGCGCCGCCTTTTGTTTTTAGACCAATCACAGCAGTGTAAATCACCTTTAAATACATAACTGTGTGTGTATTTTAACAAGCTATGACTAAGGTTATGTCCGAAACGCGTAAGCTTGCTTTCTAGGTGCTTTTGCAAATGTATCCATGTTGTTAATTTGCATTTAAAGATTGGATTAATAAAGCATGTGATTTTTTTTACGCAACCCGTTTTTGCTTAAAGATTCTTTACCATACAAACTATTTAGTTTTTGCCTGTTATACCTTAAGAATCTGTATATGAGCATGGGAGCGATTTGCTACGGGTGAAGCAGCCAATAGGCAGTGGAGGAGAGAGCATGTGTCATCCATATCATCATGTCAGGTACGCCTACCGATGACGTAGCAGATACCAGTGCATCTATCACAAGCACCTATCCAAGGAGAGGGGAATACCATACCAGATAAGTGACGAACAGGCTAAACTAAACCTCGGGAGGAGTTCTGGAAATAAAGAAGAGTGAGGACGCCCAGGACCGCCACAGTCGTCTGACCCCTGCAATGGAATGCTGATAGTGAGTACATTGCCAAGTTTGGCTAAGCCCCTTCTTACCTCACTTTCAGCCAAGAACAAAGTTGTTTAAGTATTTTTTTGGGGGCATACTATACTAAACTTGAACTTTTGCTATGAGCGCTGAGTCTGTGCAGTATGAAGCTATAGATTGATGTGTGGGATGGCTTACATTTAAGGAACGGTGTAAAAGCCGGAACGGAACGGAACAGGCCGGAACAGGCCTTTTATGTAGGAAATTTATTTAAAATATAATGGGATGTGTTAGAGACTCTTGAGGAAAGATGTATGAATCAGCGCTTATTTCTACCAGCCAAATACAGAATGGTCCCTCTCACAGAGACCAATAGGTAGTTAGAAATTGAAGAGAAAAAAAGGTACTGGCGCTAACTGCTAGGTCAGTGACCAAACAAATAAATGAGTAGTTCTCAGAGTAAACATGAGGGAGTGGTTACACCCAAAAAAAAATTTGAAAGAAAGGGAAAGTATATACTTTCCAAGTAAAATTAAAAGGTAACAATAATGTATATAAAATGGAATTTTCTACAGTCAATAGCAATAGTGTATATAATATTGATTTTTCCAGAGGTAATAGTAAAAGAGACAAATGTCAAAATATTAATAAAACATCAATGTTTATTTAAAAGAGGGATAAAACCTAAATAGGACTGCACAGGAGGTGTCTGGTGTGTAATGGATAATATTAAATAACCTAGCTCTAAAGATGAGCTCGAACAAGCAAATTACAATAGGTAAGTGTAATAAAACTATCCTATACTGAAGAGGAGCTGCAGCAAAAGACCGAGTGCCTGTCTGCCTGACGAGACCTTTACTACTGTGTCTTTATGAAAAATACCGGCACCACCTTAAGAAGACAGTCTGGAGAAAACCACACCCCTTATTTAAGCTCTACCAATCACAAATAAGAGGAGGGGTATTTAATAGCACCCAAGACTAACATCCAATACTTCTTGAAAAAGCCCCAAGGAAGGGGGGAAACGCGTTGAAGTTGGTAGCAGCCCCCACCAACGGGTCTATTACGCCGGCCATCTACAGGTACTCCTCTCATATGCCTGATTGATCCAATACTCGCAGAGCAAGATCAACAGCATACGAGAGTGAACTGTTTACATTTTCCAGCAACTCTCGCTGATCGTATACAACTTGCCTTATAACCGGATAATCGTCTGGTTATTCCCAGTCTTTCAGATAGACTCTTATTTAATGTGCAGCTACTACTTGTGTAATAATTGGTTTTAAACTGTGTTTATTTTACTATTCACTGGACGTCCAGTCTGCTAGTAATTTTATGTATATTTATCTGTAATAATATTATTCATAGCTCTAGTAGATCTCTGTGACCACACTGCTACTACTGTCAATATTGCTCTTATTTATAATTTAGCAGTCACCAGTGTATAGGATAGTTTTATTACACTTACCTATTGTAATTTGCTTGTTCGAGCTCATCTTTAGAGCTAGGTTATTTAATATTATCCATTACACACCAGACACCTCCTGTGCAGTCCTATTTAGGTTTTATCCCTCTTTTAAATAAACATTGATGTTTTATTAATATTTTGACATCTGTCTCTTTTACTATTACCTGTGGAAAAATCAATATTATATACACTATTACTATTGACTGTAGAAAATTCCATTTTATATACATTATTGTTACCTTTTAATTTTACTTGGAAAGTATATACTTTCCCTTTCTTTCAATTTTTTTTTGGGTGTAACTCCCTCATGTTTACTCTGAGAATTACTCATTTATTTGTTTGATCACTGACTTAGAGACTCTTGAGAACAATTTTAGGAACAAGAATATTTGTGATATAATAATTAATTAACCCTTTAACTACCAAAATAGTGTCCGGAACCAAACATAACAGCCCGGAACAGCACCTTCCCAGAAAACCAGATACACCAAATTCACAAGTCACATGTGACTAAATGTAATATGTGTAATCAGCCACAAACCATCCACAGAAACCACATTATATTATCTGTTCCGGCCTTTAATACACTTTTTTTTAAAAAGTGACGGAACGGCACCTTCCCAGCAAAATATACAGACCAAATTCACTAGCCACACATAACTAGATGTGATAAGTGTAATCAACCACAAACCATCCATAGAAACAACGTTCCAATACCCGTTCAGGCCTGTAAAATGCTTTTTCATGAAAAGAGACGGAACGGCACCATACCAGCAAACAAGATACACCAAATTCACCAGTCACACATGACTAAATGTTATAAGTGTAATCAGTCACAAACCATCCACAGAAACCACATTATGATATCTGTTCCGGCCTTTAATACACTTTTTTATAAAAAGTGACGGAACGGCACCTTCCCAGCAAAATATACAGACCAAATTCACCAGCCACACATAACTAGATGTGATAAGTGTAATCAACCACAAACCATCCACAGAAACCACGTTCCAATACCCATTCCGGCATGTAAAACGCTTTTTCATGAAAAGTGACAGAACGGCACTTTACCAGCAAACCAGATACACCAAATTCACCAGTCACACATAACTAAATGTTATAAGTGTAATCAGCCACAAACCATCCACAGAAACCACAACATTATGATATCTGTTCCGGCCTTTAATACACTTTTGATAGAAAAGTGACGGAACGGCACCTTCCCAGCAAAATATACAGACCAAATTCACCAGCCACACATAACTAGATGTGATAAGTGTAATCAACCACAAATCATCCACAGAAACCACGTTCCAATACCTGTTCCGGCCTGTAAAATGCTTTTTCATGAAAAGTGAAGGAACAGCACCTTACCAGCAAACCAGATACACCAAATTCACCAGTCACACATGACTAAATGTTATAAGTGTAATCAGCAGCGCTAAAACCAGCTAGGTACAAGAAAAAAAGTTTAAAATTAATAATTGGATAAGATAAGTTTAAAAGTTTATTTACATGAAAGGTACATAATAAACAATATATAACTAGCAATGGAGTAAAGTGCTGTGAAGTGCCGTGCTTGGCTAGTAACGATTGCAATAATATTCACTGGGATGCAATATTAAGTGTAAGGAATTCCTTATAAGCAAGAAAGTGCGTGCTAAATATAAAGTGCATAGATTTAGTGCGTGCGGTGTGAATGATATACCAATTAACACAAAGCACAATAGGAACAAGTATAAAGGCAATAAACTAAAAAAACGCTATTTAAAGAACGTATATGTGTGGCCACACAATGATAAAAAGTTTGAATGAAAGAACACACAATAGGAATGTTCAAAGCAGTCCAGAAAAAATATATATAAGTATATATATAATTGAGTCCCTTCCAAATTTAATAGATAGAACTCCTTCCAAAATCGTTTACTGGAACAAAAGTTTATGTGTTCAATGATTTCAGTTTTTAAAATACTAGAGATAGAGAGTCTTAGAATGAAGTTAGCATGATAACCCCCACTTCTCCTCTTACCGGACCTCCGTTTGTTGAAGTCTTTTTGATAAAGGCGCATGAGTGAGCGCCGAAACCCGTAATTGAGGATAATTACTTGTGGATGCCATTGGTAACAGTGCACTTTACCTATCTTACCATCATTTTGACCACAGGTTACAATTTCGAAACACCCCCATCACTCCGTTTTTCAAGAATCCCATACTGAAGAGCCAATCCTGGTTGTTGGAGCATTCAGGTGATCAGGGAATGAACGTGCTGACGCTGCGTAGACGCCAAAGCCCGGTGCTCAGAATCTACCAAGAGCAGAGAAAGAAAGGTCCACAGATGCACGGCAAAAGAAAAACTTGACAACAAACGGAGGTCCAGTAAGAGGAGAAGTGGGGGTTATCATACTAACTTCATTCTAAGACTCTCTATCTCTAGTATTTTAAAAACTGAAATCATTGAACACATAAACTTTTGTTCCAGTAAACGATTTTGGAAGGAGTTCTATCTATTAAATTTGGAAGGGACTCAATTATATATATACTTATATATATTTTTTCTGGACTGCTTTGAACATTCCTATTGTGTGTTCTTTCATTCGAACTTTTTATCATTGTGTGGCCACACATATACGTTCTTTAAATAGCGTTTTTTTAGTTTATTGCCTTTATACTTGTTCCTATTGTGCTTTGGGTTAATTGTTATATCATTCACACCGCACGCACTAAATCTATGCACTTTATATTTAGCACGCACTTTCTTGCTTATAAGGAATTCCTTACACTTAATATTGCATCCCAGTGAATATTATTGCAATCGTTACTAGCCAAGCACGGCACTTCACAGCACTTTACTCCATTGCTAGTTATATATTGTTTATTATGTACCTTTCATGTAAGTAAACTTTTAAACTTATCTTATCCAATTATTAATTTTAAACTTTTATTCTTGTACCTAGCTGGTTTTAGCGCTCCTCTTTATTTTTTACTACATTATTGTTTTTATCTGCTATTGGGAGATTACAGATTGTTGAGGTAGCCTAGAGGTACGGTTTGGGAATTGTACTGATTAATTATAGTTTTCAATAAGTGTAATCAGCCACAAACCATCCACAGAAACCACATTATGATATCTGTTCCGGCCTATAATACACTTTTTTATAAAAAGTGACGGAACGGCACCTTCCCAGCAAAATATACAGACCAAATTCACCAGCAACACATAACTAGATGTGATAAGTGTAATCAACCACAAACCATCCACATAAACCACGTTCCAATACCCTTTCTGGCCTGTAAAACGCTTTTTCATGAAAAGTGACGGAACGGCACTTTACCAGCAAACCAGATACACAAAATTCACCAGTCACACATAACTAAATGTTATAAGTGTAATCAGCCACAAACCATCCACAGAAACCACATTATGATATCTGTTCCGGCCTTTAATACACTTTTTTTATAAAAAGTGACGGAACGGCACCTTCCCAGCAAAATATACAGACCAAATTCACCAGCCACAAATAACTAGATGTGATAAGTGTAATCAACCACAAACCATCCATAGAAACCACGTTCCAATACCCGTTCCGGCTTGTAAAACGCTTTTTCATGAAAAATGAAGGAACAGTATCCTTACCAGCAAACCGGATACACCAAATTCACCGGTCACACATGACTAAATGTTATAAGTGTAATCAGCCACAAACCATCCACAGAAACCACATTATGATATCTGTTCCGGCCTATAATACACTTTTTTATAAAAAGTGATGGAACGGCACCTTCCCAGCAAAATATACAGACCAAATTCACCAGCAACACATAACTAGATGTGATAAGTGTAATCAACCACAAACCATCCACATAAACCACGTTCCAATACCCGTTCCGGCCTGTAAAACGCTTTTTCATGAAAAGTGACGGAACGGCACTTCACCAGCAAACCAGATACACCAAATTCACCAGTCACACATAACTAAATGTTATAAGTGTAATCAGCCACAAACCATCCACAGAAACCACATTATGATATCTGTTCCGGCCTTTAATACACTTTTTTTATAAAAAGTGACGGAACGGCACCTTCCCAGCAAAATATACAGACCAAATGCACCAGCCACAAATAACTAGATGTGATAAGTGCAATCAACCACAAACCATCCATAGAAACCACGTTCCAATACCCGTTCCGGCTTGACAAATGCTTTTTCATGAAAAGTGAAGGAACAGCACCTTACCAGCAAACCAGATACACCAAATTCACCAGTCACACATGACTAAATGTTATAAGTGTAATCAGCCACAAACCATCCACAGAAACTACATTATGATATCTGTTCCGGCCTTTAATACACTTTTTTTATAAAAAGTGATGGAACGGCACCTTCCCAGCAAAATATACAGGCCAAATTCACCAGCCACAAATAACTAGATGTGATAAGTGTAATCAACCACAAACCATCCATAGAAACCACATTCCAATACCCGTTCCGGCTTGTAAAACGCTTTTTCATGAAAAGTGATGGAACGGCACCTTACCAGCAAACCAGATACACCAAAATCACCAGTCACACATGACTAAATGTTATAAGTGTAATCAACCACAAACAATCCACAGAAACCACATTATGATATCTTTTCCGGCCTTTAATACACTTTTTTATAAAAAGTGACGGAACGGCACCTTCCCAGCAAAATATACAGACCAAATTCACCAGCCACACATAACTAGATGTGATAAGTGTAATCAACCACAAACCATCCACAGAAACCACGTTCCAATACCCGTTCCGGCCTGTAAAATGCTTTATCATGAAAAGTGATGGAACGGCACTTTACCAGCAAACCAGATACACCAAATTCACCAGTCACACATAACTAAATGTTATAAGTGTAATCAGCCACAAACCATCCACAGAAACCACATTATGATCTCTGTTCCGGCCTTTAATACACTTTTTTATAAAAAGTGATGGAACGGCACCTTCCCAACAAAATATACAGACCAAATTCACCATCCACACAAAACTAGATGTGATAGGTGTAATCAACCACAAACCATCCACAGAAACTACGTTCCAACATCTAGTTATGATTGGCTGGTGAATTTGGTCTGTATATTTTGCTGGGAAGGTGCCGTTCCGTCGCTTTTTATAAAAAAGTGTATTAAAGGCCGGAACAGATATCATAATGTTGTTTCTGTGGATGGTTTGTGGCTGATTACACTTATAACATTTAGTTATGTGTAACTGGTGAATTTGGTGTATCTGGTTTGCTGGTAAGGTGCCGTTCCGTCACTTTTCATGAAAAACATTTTACAGGCCAGAACAGGTATTGGAATGTGGTTTCTGTGGATGGTTTGTGGTTGATTACACTTACCACATCTAGTTATGTGTGGCTGGTGAATTTGGTCTGTATATTTTGCTGGGTAGGTGCCGTTCCATCACTTTTTAAAATGAAGTGTATTAAAGCCCGGAACAGATATCATAATGTGGTTTCTGTGGATGGTTTGTGGCTGATTACACTTATAACATTTAGTTATGTGTGACTGGTGAATTTGGTGTATCTGGTTTGCTGGTAAGGCGCTGTTCCGTCATTTTTCATGAAAAAGCGTTTTACAGGCCGGAACGGGTATTGGAACGTGGTTTTTGTGGATGGTTTGTGATTGATTACACTTATTACATCTAGTTATGTGTGGCTAGTGAATTTGGTCTGTATATTTTGCTGGGAAGGTGCCGTTCCGTCACTTTTTATAAAAAAAAGTGTATTAAAGGCCGGAACAGATATTATAATGTGGTTTCTGTGGATGGTTTGTGGCTGATTACACTTATAACATTTATTCATGTGTGACTGGTGAATTTGGTGTATCTGGTTTGCTGGTAAGGTGCTGTTCCTTCACTTTTAATGGAAAAGCGTTTTACAGGCCGGAACGGGTATTGGAACGTGGTTTCTGTGGATGGTTTTTGGTTGATTACACTTATCACATCTAGTTATGTGTGGCTGGTGAATTTGGTCTGTATATTTTGCTGGAAAGGTGCCGTTCCGTCACTTTTTATAAAAAAGTGTGTTATAGGCCGGAACAGATATCATAATGTGGTTTCTGTGGGTGGTTTGTGGCTGATTACACTTATAACATTTAGTTATGTGTAATTGGTGAATTTGGTGTATCTGGTTTGCTGGTAAGGTGCCGTTCCGTCACTTTTCATGAAAAAGCGTTTTAAAGGCCTGAACGGGTATTGGAACGTGGTTTCTGTGGATGGTTTGTGGTTGATTACACTTACCACATCTAGTTATGTGTGGCTGGTGAATTTGGTCTGTATATTTTGCTGGGAAGGTGCAGTTCCATCACTTTTTATAAAAAAAGTGTATTATAGGCCGGAACAGATATCATAATGTGGTTTCTGTGGATGGTTTGTGGCTGATTACACTTATAACATTTAGTTATATGTAACTGGTGAATTTGGTGTATCTGGTTTGCTTGTAAGGTGCCGTTCCATCACTTTTTATGAAAAAGCGTTTTACAGGCCGGAACAGGTATTGGAACGTGGTTTTTGTGGATGGTTTGTGGTTGATTACACTTATCACATCTAGTTATGTGTGGCTGGTGAATTTGGTGTGTATATTTTGCTGGGTAGGTGCCGTTCCGTCACTTTTTATAATGAAGTGTATTAAAGGCCGGAACAGATATCATTATGTGTGACTGGTGAATTTGGTGTATCTGGTTTGCTGGTAAGGCGCTGTTCCATCATTTTTCATGAAAAAGCGTTTTACAGGCCGGAACGGGTATTGGAACGTGGTTTCTGTGGATGGTTTGTGGTTGATTAAACTTATCACATCTAGTTATGTGTGGCTGGTGAATTTGGTCTGTATATTTTGCTGGGAAGGTGCCGTTCCGTCACTTTTTATTAAAAAAAAGTGTATTAAAGGCCGGAACAGATATTATAATGTGGTTTCTGTGGATGGTTTGTGGCTGATTACACTTATCACATCTAGTTATGTGTGGCTGGTGAATTTGGTCTGTATATTTTGCTGGAAAGGTGCCGTTCCGTCACTTTTTATAAAAAAGTGTATTTTAGGCTGGAACAGATATCATAATGTGGTTTCTGTGGGTGGTTTGTGGCTGATTACACTTATAAAATTTAGTTATTTGTAATTGGTGAATTTGGTGTATCTGGTTTGCTGGTAAGGTGCCGTTCCGTCGCTTTTCACGAAAAAGTGTTTTACAGGCCGGAACGGGTATTGGAACATGGTTTCTGTGGATGGTTTGTGGTTGATTACACTTACCACATCTAGTTATTTGTGGCTGGTGAATTTGGTCTGTATATTTTGCTGGAAAGGTGCCGTTCCGTCACTTTTTATAAAAAAGTGTATTTTAGGCTGGAACAGATATCATAACGTGGTTTCTGTGGGTGGTTTGTGGCTAATTACCCTTATAACATTTAGTTATGTGTAATTGGTGAATTTGGTGTATCTGGTTAGCTGGTAAGGTGCCGTTCCGTCACTTTTCACTAAAAAGCGTTTTACAGGCCGGAATGTGTATTGGAACGTGGTTTCTGTCAATGGTTTGTGGTTGATTACACTTACCACATCTAGTTATTTGTGGCTGGTGAATTTGGTCTGCATATTTTGCTGGGTAGGTGCCGTTCCGTCACTTTTTATAAAAAATTGTATTAAAGGCCGGAAGAGATATCATAATGTGGTTTCTGTGGATGGTTTGTGGCTGATTACACTTATAACATTTAGTTATATGTAACTGGTGAATTTGGTGTATCTGGTTTGCTGGTAAGGTGCCGTTCCATCACTTTTCATGAAAAAGCGTTTTACAGGCCGGAACAGGTATTGGAACGTGGTTTTTGTGGATGGTTTGTGGTTGATTACACTTATCACATCTAGTTATGTGTGGCTGGCGAATTTGGTCTGTATATTTTGCTGGGAAGGTGCCGTTCTGCCACTTTTTATAAAAAAAAAGTGTATTAAAGGCCGGAACAGATATTATAATGTGGTTTCTGTGGATGGTTTGTGGCTGATTACACTTATCACATCTAGTTATGTGTGGCTGGTGAATTTGGTGTGTATATTTTGCTGGGTAGGTGCCGTTCCGTCACTTTTTATAATGAAGTGTATTAAAGGCCGGAACAGATATCATTATGTGTGACTGGTGAATTTGGTGTATCTGGTTTGCTGGTAAGGCGCTGTTCCGTCATTTTTCATGAAAAAGCGTTTTACAGGCCGGAACGGGTATTGGAACGTGGTTTCTGTGGATGGTTTGTGGTTGATTAAACTTATCACATCTAGTTATGTGTGGCTGGTGAATTTGGTCTGTATATTTTGCTGGGAAGGTGCCGTTCCGTCACTTTTTATAAAAAAAAAGTGTATTAAAGGTCGGAACAGATATTATAATGTGGTTTCTGTGGATGGTTTGTGGTTGATTACACTTACCACATCTAGTTATTTGTGGCTGGTGAATTTGGTCTGTATATTTTGCTGGAAAGGTGCCGTTCCGTCACTTTTTATAAAAAAGTGTATTTTAGGCTGGAACAGATATCATAACATGGTTTCTGTGGGTGGTTTGTGGCTAATTACCCTTATAACATTTAGTTATGTGTAATTGATGAATTTGGTGTATCTGGTTAGCTGGTAAGGTGCCGTTCCGTCACTTTTCACTAAAAAGCGTTTTACAGGCCGGAACGTGTATTGGAACGTGGTTTCTGTCAATGGTTTGTGGTTGATTACACTTACCACATCTAGTTATTTGTGGCTGGTGAATTTGGTCTGCATATTTTGCTGGGTAGGTGCCGTTCCGTCACTTTTTATAAAAAATTGTATTAAAGGCCGGAAGAGATATCATAATGTGGTTTCTGTGGATGGTTTGTGGCTGATTACATTTATAACATTTAGTCATGTGTGACTGATGAATTTGGTGTATCTGGTTTGCTGGTGAGGTGCTGTTCCGTCACTTTTCATGAAAAAGCATTTTACAGGCGGAACGGATATTGGAACGTGGTTTCTGTGGATGGCTTGTGGTTGATTACACTTATCACATCTAGTTATGTGTAGCTGGTGAATTTGGTCTGTATATGTTGCTAGGAAGGTGCCGTTCCGTCACTTTTTATAAAAAAGTGTATTAAAGGCCGGAACAGATATCATAATGTGGTTTCTGTGGATGGTTTGTGGCTGATTACACTTATAACATTTACTCATGTGTGACTGGTGAATTTGGTGTATCTGGTTTGCTGCTAAGGTGCTGATCCGTCACTTTTCATGAAAAAGTGTTTTACAGGCCGGAACGGGTATTGGAACGTGGTTTCTGTGGATGGTTTGTGGTGGATTACACTTATCACATCTAGTTATGTGTGGCTGGTGATTTTGGTCTTTATGGCCTAGATTTAGAGTTCGGCGTTAGCCGTGAAAACCAGCGTTAGAGGCTCCTAACGCTGGTTTTAGGCTACCACCGGTATTTGGAGTCACTCAAAATAGGGTCTAACGCTCACTTTTCAGCTGCGACTTTTCCATACCGCAGATCCCCTTACGTCAATTGCGTATCCTATCTTTTCAATGGGATCTTCCTAACGCCGGTATTTAGAGTCGTTTCTGAAGTGAGCGTTAGAGCTCTAACGACAAAACTCCAGCCGCAGGAAAAAAGCAGGAGTTAAGAGCTTTCTGGGCTAACGCCGGTTCATAAAGCTCTTAACTACTGTACCCTAAAGTACACTAACACCCATAAACTACCTATGCACCCCTAAACTGAGGTCACCCCACATCGCCGCAACTCGATTAAATTTTTTTAACCCCTAATCTGCCGACCGCCACCTACGTTATCCTTATGTACCCCTAATCTGCTGCCCCTAACACCGCCGACCCCTATATTATATTTATTAACCCCTAATCTGCCCCCCTCAACGTCGCCGACACCTGCCTACACTTATTAACCCCTAATCTGCCGAGCGGACCTGAGCGCTACTATAATAAAGTTATTAACCCCTAATCCCCCTCACTAACCCTATCATAAATAGTATTAACCCCTAATCTGCCCTCCCTAACATCGCCGCCACCTAACTTCAATTATTAACCCCTAATCTGACGACCGGAGCTCATCGCTACTATAATAAATGGATTAACCCCTAAAGCTAAGTCTAACCCTAACACTAACACCCCCCTAAGTTAAATATAATTTAAATCTAACGAAATTAATTAACTCTTATTAAATAAATTATTCCTATTTAAAGCTAAATACTTACCTGTAAAATTAATCCTAATATAGCTACAATATAAATTATAATTACATTGTAGCTATTTTAGGATTAATATTTATTTTACAGGCAACTTTGTAATTATTTTAACCAGGTACAATAGCTATTAAATAGTTAAGAACTATTTAATAGTTACCTAGTTAAAATAATAACAAAATTACCTGTAAAATAAGTCCTAACCTAAGTTATAATTAAACCTAACACTACCCTATCAATAAATTAATTAAATAAAATACCTACAATTACCTACAATAAAACCTAACACTACACTATCAATAAATAAATTAAATACAATTTCTACAAATAACTACAATTACATAAACTAACTAAAGTACAAAAAATAAAAAAGAACTAAGTTACAAAAAATAAAAAAATATTTACAAACATAAGAAAAATATTACAACAATTTTAACTAATTACACCTACTCTAAGCCCCCTAATAAAATAACAAAGACCCCAAAATAAAAAAAATGCCCTACCCTATTCTAAATTAATAAATTTAAAAGCTCTTTTACCTTACCAGCCCTGAACAGGGCCCTTTGCGGGGCATGCCCCAAGAAAATCAGCTCTTTTGCCTGTAAAAAAAAACATACAATACCCCCCCCCAACATTACAACCCACCACCCACATACCCCTAATCTAACCCAAACCCCCCTTAAATAAACCTAACACTAAGCCCCTGAAGATCTTCCTACCTTGTCTTCACCTCAACAGGTATCACCGATCTGTCCTGGCATCCGGTGCTGAAGAGGTCCAGAAGAGGCTCCAAAGTCTTCCTCCTATCCGGCAAGAAGAGGACATCCGGACCGGCAAACATCTTCATCCAAGCGGCATCTTCGATCTTCTTCCATCCGGTGCGGAGCGGGTCCATGTTGAAGCAGCCGACGCGGATCCATCCTCTTCTTCCGGCGTCTCCCGACGAATGACGGTTCCTTTAAGGGACGTCATCCAATAGAATATTCCTACCTTAATTCCGATTGGCTGATAGAATCAGCCAATCGGATTGAACTTGATTCTGATTGGCTGATTCCATCAGCCAATCAGAATATTCCTACCTTAATTCCGATTGGCTGATAGAATCCTATCAGCCAATCGGAATTCGAGGGACGCCATCTTGGATGACGTCCCTTAAAGGAACCGTCATTCGTCGGGAGACGCCGGAAGAAGAGGATGGATTAATTAATTTATTAATTTAGAATAGGGTAGGGAATTTTTTTTATTTTGGGGGTCTTTGTTATTTTATTAGGGGGCTTAGAGTAGGTGTAATTAGTTTAAAATTGTTGTAATATTTTTCTTATGTTTGTAAATATTTTTTTATTTTTTGTAACTTAGTTCTTTTTTATTTTTTGTACTTTAGTTAGTTTATGTAATTGTAGTTATTTGTAGAAATTGTATTTAATTAATTTATTGATAGTGTAGTGTTAGGTTTTATTGTAGGTAATTGTAGGTATTTTATTTAATTAATTTATTGATAGGGTAGTGTTAGGTTTAATTATAACTTAGGTTAGGACTTATTTTACAGGTAATTTTGTTATTATTTTAACTAGGTAACTATTAAATAGTTCTTAACTATTTAATAGCTATTGTACCTGGTTAAAATAATTACAAAGTTGCCTGTAAAATAAATATTAATTCTAAAATAGCTATAATATAATTATAATTTAAATTGTAGCTATATTAGGATTTATTTTACAGGTAAGTATTTAGCTTTAAATAGGAATAATTTATTTAATAAGAGTTAATTAATTTCGTTAGATGTAAATTATATTTAAATTAGGGGGGTGTTAGTGTTAGGGTTAGACTTAGCTTTAGGGGTTAATCCATTTATTATAGTAGCGATGAGCTCCGGTCGTCAGATTAGGGGTTAATAATTGAAGTTAGGTGTTGGCGATGTTAGGGAGGGCAGATTAGGGGTTAATACTATTTATGATAGGGTTAGTGAGGCGGATTAGGGGTTAATAACTTTATTATAGTAGCGCTCAGGTCCGCTCGGCAGATTAGGGGTTAATAAGTGTAGGCAGGTGTCGGCGACGTTGAGGGGGGCAGATTAGGGGTTAATAAATATAATATAGGGGTCGGCGGTGTTAGGGGCAGCAGATTAGGGGGAAAAAAGGATAACGTAGGTGGCGGCGCTTTGCGGTCGGCAGATTAGGGGTTAATTATTGTAAGTAGCTGGCGGCGACGTTGTGGGGGGCAGGTTACGGAGCGGAAGATTAGGGGTTAATAATATAATGCAGGGGTCAGCGATAGCGGGGGCGGCAGATTAGGGGTTAATAAGTGTAAGGGTAGGGGTGTTTAGACTCGGGGTACATGTTAGAGTGTTAGGTGCAGACGTAGGAAGTGTTTCCCCATAGGAAACAATGGGGCTGCGTTAGGAGCTGAACGCTGCTTTTTTGCAGGTGTTAGGTTTTTTTTCAGCTCAAACAGCCCCATTGTTTCCTATGGGAGAATCGTGCACGAGCACGTTTTTGAGGCTGGCCGCGTCCGTAAGCAACTCTGGTATCGAGAGTTGCATTTGCGGTAAAAATGCTCTACGCTCCTTTTTTGGAGCCTAACGCAGCATTTTTTTGGACTCTCGATACCAGAGTTAATTTTATGGTGCGGCCAGAAAAAAGCCTGCATAGCGTTAACAGCCCATCTACCGCCAAACTCCAAATCTAGGCCTAAATTTTGCTGGTATAAAAAAGTGTATTTTAGGCTGGAACAGATATCATAATGTGGTTTCTGTGGGTGGTTTGTGGCTGATTACACTTATTAAATTTAGTTATGTGTAATTGGTGAATTTGGTGTATCTGGTAAGGTGCCGTTCCGTCACTATTCACGAAAAAGCGTTTTACAGGCTGGAACGGGTATTGGAACATGGTTTCTGTGGATGGTTTGTGGCTGATTACACTTATTACATTTAGTCACATGTGACTTGTGAATTTGGTGTATTTGGTTTTCTGGGAAGGTGCTGTTCCGGGCTGTTATGTTTGGTTCCGGACACTATTTTGGTAGTTAAAGGGTTAATTAATTATTATATCACTAATATTCTTGTTCCTAAAATTGTTCTCAAGAGCCTCTAATACATCCCATTATATTTTAAATAAATTTCCTTCATAAAAGGCCTGTTCCGGCCTGTTCCTTTCCGTTCCGGCTTTTACACCGTTCCTACATTTAAGCACACAACTATATCTAATCCCCAACAGCTCATAAAGTATTTCCACAGATGAGGTTGGATGACTGCCACTACTCTGCATACATAGTATATTTGACACACGCTGACTACTAGCTATAGAAGTACCATAGCAAGTTACCCCTTTAATTTAAATTAACATATCTACATAGAGTGGGACTGTAGGTTTCGTCTATCAACAAGCATCTAGAACTTTGTTTTGTCATAGCCTATACCCATTATCTGCCACTCATATTAAGGATTACATATAAAATATACATAAACAATCTATTTGTTATAAATGTATGCATCATAAAGACTGTGGCCTAGATTTAGAGTTCGGCGGTAAAAGGGCTGTTAACGCTCCGCGGGTTTTTTTCTGGCCGCACCATAAATTTAACTCTGGTATCGAGAGTTCAAACAAATGCTGCGTTAGGCTCCAAAAAAGGAGCGTAGAGCATTTTTACCGCAAATGCAACTCTCGATACCAGAGTTGCTTACGGACGCGGCCGGCATCAAAAACGTGCTCGTGCACGATTCTCCCATAGGAAACAATGGGGCTGTTTGAGCTGAAAAAAAACCTAACACCTGCAAAAAAGCAGCGTTCAGCTCCTAACGCAGCCCCATTGTTTCCTATGGGGAAACACTTCCTACGTCTGCACCTAACACCCGAACATGTACCCCGAGTCTAAACACCCCTAACCTTACACTTATTAACCCCTAATCTGCCGCCCCCGCTATCGCTGACCCCTGCATTACACTTTTAACCCCTAATCTGCCGCTCCGTAAACCGCCGCCACCTACGTTATCCCTATGTACCCCTAATCTGCTGCCCTAACATCGCCGACCCCTATGTTATATTTATTAACCCCTAATCTGCCCCCCACAACGTCGCCGACACCTACCTACACTTATTAACCCCTAATCTGCCGAGCGGACCTGAGCGCTACTATAATAAAGTTATTAACCCCTAATCCGCCTCACTAACCCTATCATAAATAGTATTAACCCCTAATCTGCCCTCCCTAACATCGCCGACACCTACCTTCAATTATTAACCCCTAATCTGCCGACCGGAGCTCACCGCTATTCTAATAAATGTATTAACCCCTAAAGCTAAGTCTAACCCTAACACTAACACCCCCCTAAGTTAAATATAATTTTTATCTAACGAAATAAATTAACTCTTATTAAATAAATAATTCCTATTTAAAGCTAAATACTTACCTGTAAAATAAATCCTAATATAGCTACAATATAAATTATAATTATATTATAGCTATTTTAGGATTAATATTTATTTTACAGGCAACTTTGTAATTATTTTAACCATGTACAATAGCTATTAAATAGTTAAGAACTATTTAATAGTTACCTAGTTAAAATAATTACAAATTTACCTGTAAAATAAATCCTAACCTAAGATATAATTAAACCTAACACTACCCTATCAATAAAATAATTAAATAAACTACCTACAATTACCTACAATTAACCTAACACTACACTATCAATAAATTAATTAAACACAATTGCTACAAATAAATAAAATTAAATAAACTATCTAAAGTACAAAAAATAAAAAAGAACTAAGTTACAGAAAATAATAAAATATTTACAAACATAAGAAAAATATTACAACAATTTTAAACTAATTACACCTACTCTAAGCCCCCTAATAAAATAACAAAGCCCCCCAAAATAAAAAATTCCCTACCCTATTCTAAAATACAAATATTACAAGCTCTTTTACCTTACCAGCCCTGAACAGGGCCCTTTGCGGGGCATGCCCCAAGAATTTCAGCTCTTTTGCCTGTAAAAAAAAAACATACAATACCCCCCCCCAACATTACAACCCACCACCCACATACCCCTAATCTAACCCAAACCCCCCTTAAATAAACCTAACACTACCCCCCTGATGATCTTCCTACCTTGTCTTCACCATGCCAGGTTCACCGATCCGTCCTGGCTCCAAAATCTTCATCCAACCCAAGTGGGGGCTAGACATCCACTGAAGAAGTCCAGAAGAGGGTCCAAAGTCTTCCTCCTATCTGGCAAGAAGAGGACATCCGGACCGGCAAACATCTTCTCCAAGCGGCATCTTCTATCTTCTTCCATCCGATGACGACCGGCTCCATCTTGAAGACCTCCAGCGCGGATCCATCCTCTTCTTCCGACGACTAGACGACGAATGACGGTTCCTTTAAGGGACGTCATCCAAGATGGCGTCCCTCGAATTCCGATTGGCTGATAGGATTCTATCAGCCAATCGGAATTAAGGTAGGAATTTTCTGATTGGCTGATGGAATCAGCCAATCAGAATATAGTTCAATCCGATTGGCTGATCCAATCAGCCAATCAGATTGAGCTCGCATTCTATTGGCTGATCGGAACAGCCAATAGAATGCGAGCTCAATCTGATTGGCTGATTGGATCAGCCAATCGGATTGAACTATATTCTGATTGGCTGATTCCATCAGCCAATCAGAAAATTCCTACCTTAATTCCGATTGGCTGATAGAATCCTATCAGCCAATCGGAATTCGAGGGACGCCATCTTGGATGACGTCCCTTAAAGGAACCGTCATTCGTCGTCTAGTCGTCGGAAGAAGAGGATGGATCCGCGCTGGAGGTCTTCAAGATGGAGCCGGTCGTCATCGGATGGAAGAAGATAGAAGATGCCGCTTGGAGAAGATGTTTGCCGGTCCGGATGTCCTCTTCTTGCCGGATAGGAGGAAGACTTTGGACCCTCTTCTGGACTTCTTCAGTGGATGTCTAGCCCCCACTTGGGTTGGATGAAGATCTTGGAGCCAGGACGGATCGGTGAACCTGGCATGGTGAAGACAAGGTAGGAAGATCATCAGGGGGGTAGTGTTAGGTTTATTTAAGGGGGGTTTGGGTTAGATTAGGGGTATGTGGGTGGTGGGTTGTAATGTTGGGGGGGGGGGGTATTGTATGTTTTTTTTTACAGGCAAAAGAGCTGAAATTCTTGGGGCATGCCCCGCAAAGGGCCCTGTTCAGGGCTGGTAAGGTAAAAGAGCTTGTAATATTTGTATTTTAGAATAGGGTAGGGAATTTTTTATTTTGGGGGGCTTTGTTATTTTATTAGGGGGCTTAGAGTAGGTGTAATTAGTTTAAAATTGTTGTAATATTTTTCTTATGTTTGTAAATATTTTATTATTTTCTGTAACTTAGTTCTTTTTTATTTTTTGTACTTTAGATAGTTTATTTAATTTTATTTATTTGTAGCAATTGTGTTTAATTAATTTATTGATAGTGTAGTGTTAGGTTAATTGTAGGTAATTGTAGGTAGTTTATTTAATTATTTTATTGATAGGGTAGTGTTAGGTTTAATTATATCTTAGGTTAGGATTTATTTTACAGGTAAATTTGTAATTATTTTAACTAGGTAACTATTAAATAGTTCTTAACTATTTAATAGCTATTGTACCTGGTTAAAATAATTACAAAGTTGCCTGTAAAATAAATATTAATCCTAAAATAGCTATAATATAATTATAATTTATATTGTAGCTATATTAGGATTTATTTTACAGGTAAGTATTTAGCTTTAAATAGGAATTATTTATTTAATAAGAGTTAATTTATTTCGTTAGATAAAAATTATATTTAACTTAGGGGGGTGTTAGTGTTAGGGTTAGACTTAGCTTTAGGGGTTAATACATTTATTAGAATAGCGGTGAGCTCCGGTCGGCAGATTAGGGGTTAATAATTGAAGGTAGGTGTCGGCGATGTTAGGGAGGGCAGATTAGGGGTTAATACTATTTATGATAGGGTTAGTGAGGCGGATTAGGGGTTAATAACTTTATTATAGTAGCGCTCAGGTCCGCTCGGCAGATTAGGGGTTAATAAGTGTAGGTAGGTGTCGGCGACGTTGTGGGGGGCAGATTAGGGGTTAATAAATATAACATAGGGGTCGGCGATGTTAGGGGTAGCAGATTAGGGGTACATAGGGATAACGTAGGTGGCGGCGATTTGCGGTCGGAAGATTAGGGGTTAATTATTTTAAGTAGCTTGCGGCGACGTTGTGGGGGGCAAGTTAGGGGTTAATAGATATAATACAGGGGTCGGCGGTGTTAGGGGCAGCAGATTAGGGGTACATAAGTATAACGTAGGTGGCGGTCGGCAGATTAGGGGTTAAAAATTTTAATCGAGTGGCGGCGATGTGGGGGGACCTCGGTTTAGGGGTACATAGGTAGTTTATGGGTGTTAGTGTACTTTAGGGTACAGTAGTTAAGAGCTTTATAAACCGGCGTTAGCCAGAAAGCTCTTAACTCCTGCTATTTTCAGGCGGCTGGAATCTTGTCGTTAGAGCTCTAACGCTCACTGCAGAAACGACTCTAAATACCAGCGTTAGAAAGATCCCATTGAAAAGATAGGCTACGCAAATGGCGTAGGGGGATCTGCGGTATGGAAAAGTCGCGGCTGAAAAGTGAGCGTTAGACCCTTTAATCACTGACTCCAAATACCAGCGGGCGCCCAAAACCAGCGTTAGGAGCCTCTAACGCTGGTTTTGACGGCTACCGCCGAACTCTAAATCTAGGCCTGTATTTGTGTATTAAGATTGCCTTAAGTGTATATGTTTGTACAAATGAGGATATATAAACATTTAGTAAATATTAAATGCATAGTAAGCAAATGGATACACAATAATACTTTGGAACTAAAACTAAGTAACTACTTATTTAGATAGATACTAATAAAAACATGTTTGTGCACACTTAGTACATAGTGAAATTTTCACTTTACCTTATACTAATCCACAAATAAGTTGACATCTCATTTGCTTTCAATCCAATGGGTATCCTAGTTCCTAACTGGAAAATCCAAAATACTACCTGTTATTTTATTGTTTTAATTATATTACCTCCTCTAGGGTGCCTCTGGACATACTCTATGCCCTGCACTGATAATAGAGAACTATTGTATGCATGGTATTTGTGGAAGTGTATGGCTATGGGTGTAGTAGATTCTGGATCTTCTATCGCACGTAAGTGCTCCAAGAAGTGATCTTTTAAAAATCTTGTAGTATGACCTACATACTTTTTCCCACAGCCTCTACACGTCAGCAAATATATTACAAACTTAGTGTTGCAATTGATGTACTGTTTAATTTTATAAGTTTTGGATCCATCTTGGGATGTGAATTCATCTCCCAGGGTAATATAAGTACAAGTTTTACTTTGCCTGCTACCACATCTGTGATAGCCAGGTTTATTAGTTAACCAATTGGTTTTGTTTATCCAAAGGCAACATGAATGGAGAAAATACGCTCCCCAGAGTTTTGGACTTCCTACTAATGAATTTGTAAAAACAAAACCTAACACTAAAGCCCCAAATAGATACTCACGGTTCCTGAAGTACGGTGGAGAAGGTCTTCATCTTAATCCACAGTGAAGGCGGTGCAGAGCAGAGATGCGGAGCGGTGTTACAGGTGTGGCGATCCTCGGCAGCAGCGATCCTCAGTGGCGGTGGCGCTCCTCTGCAACATGGTGGTCCCTCTTTATGCGATCATCAGCCACACACTGAAACCAAGAGCAAGTGAAATCTTATTGGCTGGTGAACAGCCAATAGGATGAGAGCAACTGAAATCTTATTGGCTGTTCACCAGCCAATCTGGAGAAAAGAAAAACACAGAGGCGCCAAAATGGCCTAGTAACGTCTGTACAGTGAATAAATCAATGTAATATAGATGGGTACTCACAAAGGTGAAGCACCCAAAGGTGCCAATAGGGCACACTGGAACAATAGCAGTGGTCCAGCTCACTGTGTGCCAACAATTCGAGCACCCGATCAGACAAACAACAGGTGAGGTCTTTGTTCCTGTAAGTAAAATGACACAGCTACCATAGCCTAGTATAGTGTAGACAGGCAGATATAGCACTTAATGGTTACACTTACAAAATGTAGCGCACCTCCAGGTGCAGTAATGGCAAGCTGGGACCTCTCAGTCGCCCAGTAAACTGTGCTTAAGCGTTGATAGGATCCACTCCCGACCACACAATATGAGTACCAAACAGCAAGTGAATGATAAAAGCAGAATTTTATTTAAAAACAAAGCAACACGTTTCTCAGTCTCTCAATGGCTGTTTCCTCAGGCTATACAATAACAATAATACTGGATGCACTTGCTATAAAAACCCTTTCTATTCCTGTAATAGGTTAATTGATAAAAAACCCTCCCCAAACTGTTTTACTCATACATGACAAATAGGATTATTAATCTAGTCTATATCCACATGAAGTAGGGTTTATTTATGCTACTATGGTGATCTCATTATTAAGATTAACCCTCAGCTGTGTATAGGCCATGATGTGTTTTTTAATGAATATTTCTCCACATGATGATTCGGGGGATGGGGGGGAGTTTTTTTTTTATCAATTAACCTATTACAGGAATATAAAGGGTTTTTATAGCAAGTGTATCCAGTATTATTGTTATTGTATAGCCTGAGGAAACAGCCCTTGAGAGGCTGAGAAACATGTTGCTTTGTTTTAAAATAAAATTCTGCTTTTATGATACACTTGCTGCTGTTTAGGACTCTTATATTGTGTGGTCGGGAGTGGATCCTCTCAATGCCTAAGCACAGTTTACTGGGCAATTGAGAGGTCCCAGCTTACCATTACTGAACCTGGAGGTGCGCTACATTTTGTAAGTGTAACCATTAAGTGCTATATCTGCCTGTCTACACTGTAGTAGGCTATGGTAGCTGTGTCTTTTTACTCACAGGAACAAAGACCTCACCTCCTGTTTGTCTGATCGGGTGCTCAAATTGTTGGCACACAGTGAGCTGGACCACTGCTATTGCTCCAGTCTGCCCCATTGGCACCATAGGGTGCTTCACCTTTGCGAGTACCCATCTATATTACATTGATTAATTCACTGTACAGACGTTACTAGGCCATATTGGTGGCTCTGTGTTTTTCTTCTCTCCAGATTACTCTTCACCAGGGACTGACCATTCTTTTGACAGAGCGCTGCCACCTTATTGGATATTAAGGACTTTTGATATTGCATTGTATTGTGTTGTGTCACATTTAGATATGTGCTGTTTTTATTAGATTATATAATCTGATCTATCCGTGCTATAGGATTATTAGTAAGGAAGCGCCCCCTATGGGAATTATTTTGTCTATAATATTTCCCATATTGTCTTGTTCACCAGCCAATAAGATTTTTTTTTTTTTTTTTTGCAAATCTTTTATTGAGGTTGTGCAGAGTAATACAAATAATGTAAAATAACATCGGTCAAGCAAAAAAACAGTTTACAGTATAGATAATACAATACCGAGGACTGGAACCCCTTTCACTTTTTAACATGGCCTAAGAGAAAAAAAACATATTTCCTCACTTGACATTGTAGACAGCACTTAGGCCGCACAAAACGGCAACAGATTCTAAGGGAGGAAAATAATTAGATTGAATGAATAAGTTTAGACCTATTAGCGTAGTTTAGGGTGATAATTAACATACCAAGTGATAACCACAAGAAAGGTATTATTCCCAGATGGAAATAGCATGTTGAAGTAAACAATCAGAGACTCTTCTGAAAAGTTAATAATAATCAGACCTGCTGAAGAATAAGTAGTGTTTAGAGCTATCTCAATGGTAATATGTAAAGAGGAGTGTTAGGGAGGTATTCATGGCGTGGCATGGTCAAGATAAGCCACATAATTAATCCCCCTGAATTAGGAGGCATATTATATACCGTGGGGGGGAGGTAGTGGGTTGAATACTATTAGTAAATATATAGCGCAGGAAACTGTTGAATTGTAGGGTATCAGCTGTAGATAAATAGGGCAACCCTCAAGTGGTTATGCTGTACGTTGGCAACTAAAAATTTGATGGTTACTATGGGAGCGTCATTCTTGTAGTATTAAGCATATAATATGAGCAAAACTAAACATACACTTTCATTTTGGCATATTAAGGAGGCAAAGGTCCTCACAGCGGATTTAGGTTTGTGAGGTTAACTATGTACGGATTGTAACATAGGTAGCTTATCTAGAGCCTTGTCGCAAAGTACATTATAAACAATGCCTGCACAATCTGGTAAGCGCTGTGGTACAAAGCTATAACTGCAATATTTCCCCTGAGCTGCGCATTTGTGAAGTATAGGCGTCACGCCGCCCCGGCCGCAGGCAGTCGCACGCCATGTCTAATAGTTATACTGAAGCCCCAGGGACATATGTAAGGGTCAGTACTCAACTCTGGTGCTCAGAGATAAATAGGGAGATGATGGTTTGGCTGTACTTTAACAAGTGTGATGAACCAAATTTTAAAGCAGTGACTAGACATATATTCCTAATAGCCCAAATTGTTGTAGCTTATTCACTATTAATAACAAATAACATGTAAGAAAACAGATGTACCCCGCGCATCACTAAAGATGATGCAAATAAGTTAAGTAGGAGCTTAATAGGCAAGACAGAACCAAATAAACAAAACATGGTTAAACAGACCTTTAGAAGAACCGTGTCAGCTGTAGATGTAGGCTCTATATAAGAACTTGAACAAAACCTCTAAGCATAATAAGGATATGGGTATATGAGATACAAGTATGCTTAAATCTAAACACAACATACACACTAAACAGTAAATATTATGTAAGGTGGTGGCATAGTGGTACATCCGTGTCGCATACCAGTCCAAAGAAGCTCAGAGTGTAGGAAAACTGAAACTTTAGCTTTCTAAATGAAAATGTCCTATGCAGCACAGGCAAAGATTGAAAACAGAACTTAAGGTTACGTCCATCTAGGTTTGACCTAGTAAACTTACACAAACAAAATATAACCAAGTCTTGTATAGAGCCGGATATCTATACATATATAAGAATAGATCACTTCCATAATATGAGAGTAAACATATTTATAGTACAGGCAACTAGAGGGATATGAGCAGCAAACAGTTTAATGTGGTAATGTTAATGCCCAGTATATTGCGCGAATTCACCAGGCGCAGAACCCGTTAGGAGCAAGTTTATCCCACTTCATAATAATTCAAACGTACAGCCAAGCCGGTATTGAGACCTTCATGTAAGCAAACTGCTAGAAAAGCAGAGCTACTAGTGTGACTAGATGACAGCCCCAGGTGTACTGCTAGGAAAGAGGCCTCCGCACCAACACAGGTGCTTGCCCTCTACTGCTGAGGGTCGCCCAAAAGGTAAAATGCCAATGTAGGTCCGGGGTTACAGCCGGCCCCAAGTGAGTACGAATTTTCGGAGGCATCTGTGAGATAGGGTTTACGCTGGTCAGCTCTCCCCCCGATGTGGGCTTGAGATTGTGGATGCAGCATTGCAATGCAGAGCGGAGCCTCCGCTCCAGAGCTATATGTGTCGGCAGTTAGATGCAGTTCATCGTCTCCCATATTGCACAGTGCTTGTTCTTGTGCCATCTGAGTTGTTAGGCTGCAGCCGTTGGTAGCGAAAAGCTTGGTCATTTGCGCCCCTAAGAACCGGAAGGCCGACCTGATACAGCCCTGTGCTGTCAACTCCCAGTCTACAGCCTCCGCCATCTTGTCTGCTATGTAATTCACTAATAAGACTGGAATAGCTGTGAAAACTGCTCCGGTACCTTAGGTCAATAGGTTGGGTACAGATAGAGGATGAGAATCGATATGTTGGTATTGTGGTCCAATATTCATACTGCAGCCGACTCTAAGCCTCCATGGCTATGCTTTCAGTGTTGAGTGGCAGAGCCCATATTAGGCTGGAATAAGATGCAGAGGTGCCCACACTAGGGTGGTAGTAGTCAAGAGGATGGGGTCTCTAGTAGTAGTGCAAACTCATGTATAAAGTCATAGTTTTTCCCCAAATATCAGGCTCCAGAGCCGGAGCTCATGCAATGTGCATCCGGCTGGTTAGGCAGTTGGCTCTGCCCCCCGCCAATAAGATTTTAGTTGCTCTCATCCGATTGGCTGTTTACTAGCCAAAAAGATTTCAGTTGCTGTCATCCTACTGGCTGATGTGAAAATGTCAGCCAATAGGAATGCAAGATACCTCAATAAATATGGGGTGCCTTGCATTTAATCTTCAGTGTGCGGCGGACGATCGCATGAAGAGGAGCCTCCACGCTACTGAGGAGCGCTTCTACCAGGGACCGCTGATGACGACCGTCGACGCAGAGGATCGCCACATCTGGGAACACCACACCACATTTCCGCTGCACGCTACCTTCGCTGTGGATGAAGGTGATGGACCCGCTTGGAAAAAGACCTCCGCCGGACTTCAGGAACCGTGAGTACCTATTTGGGGCTTTAGTGTTAGGTTTTTTTTTTACAATTTTTTTTTTTATTTGCCCCTTTAGGGGCAATGGGTAGTTTAGGTTTATTAGTGTAAGGTTTTTTTTTATTTTGGTGGGTTTGGTGGGTGGGGGGGTTTTAATGTTAGAGGGGGACTTAATATATTTTTTTAAGTAAAAGAGCTGATTTATTTAGAGCAATGCCCTACAAAAAAGCCATTTTAAGGGCTATTGGTAGTTTATTCTTAGATTAGGGGGTGTTTTTATTTTGGGGGTCTTTTTTATTTTCATAGGGATTAGGTTTAATTTATTTATTTTGGATAATAAGGTTTATTATTCTTTGTAATTTTAACTTTTTTTATTTTCTGTAATTTTAGAAAAATTGTATGTAATTTTTTTGTACTATTAGGATTTTTTATTTAATTTGTAATGTAGTATTTTTTTATGTAATTAAGGGGTTAATTTAGGTGTTAGGTTTTTGCATTGTGGGGGTTGGCGGTTTAGGAGTTGATAGGTAAATTAGGCTTAATGCGTTGTGGGGGTAGCGGATTAGGGGTTAATAGATGTATTGGGTATTTTGCGATGCTGGGTGTTGGGTATTTAGGGGTTAATAATTTTATTAGGTAGTTTTCTTATTTATTTTTTTCTTAATACTTTGTGCGGGCAGTTAGGTTTTTTTTTTTTAATACATATTGCGGACAATTAGATGGGGTTTTTAATACTTATTGCAGGCGGTTAGTTTTTTGTTGTTGTAATGCTCCGTTTGCCTTCGCTTTCAGAATTCATCTGGATGCAGCTTTAAGCAGCCAACATTCTTTTGGCTGCCTCGCCCTGCCAACATTTATTTGAGGATGCGTGCGCAACTACCGACGGCAACGGACGCATTACAAACACGATTATAGTATAGATATATATATATATATATATAAATTTCATCTAAACACAGTTATAATCATTTATCACCTGTCCTTTTTACTTGGACGTATATATATATATATATATATATATATATATATATATGTTGCTTTTGTGAAACTTCAGCTCTCTTCCACTTTGAGAAGCCTGTGAAAAGTCTCTTATAGTTCTTTTTTAAAAGTATTTAATTTAGTTCTTAATCTTAACAATATATACGGCTAGATCACGAGTTTTGTGGGTAAGGCTGTGCGGTTCTAACGCTCCTTTTTTTCTTACCACTCCCTTTAAACAACGCTGGTATTACGAGTTTTCCTTAAGCCGGCGTTAGCCTCTGAAAAGTGAGCGTTGAGTAAAATTTTGCTCCACATCTCACCTCGATACCAACGTTGCTTAAGTCAGCGGTAAGCTGGCAAAACGTGCTCATGCACGATTTCACCATAGGAAACAATGGGGCTGAGCTGGCTGAAAAAAAAACTAAGATCTGCAAAAAAGCAGCGTTCAGCTCCTAACGCAGCCCCATTGTTTCCTATGGGAAAATAAAAGTTATGTCTGCACCTAACACCCTAACATGAACCCTGAGTCTAAACACCCCTAATCTTACACTTATTAACCCCTAATCTGCGGCCTCTGACATCGTCGCCACCTGCATTATATTTATTAACTCCTAATTTGCTGCCCCCAACATCGCCGACACCTACATTATATTAATTAACCCCTAATCTGCCCCCCAATGTCGCCACACTATATTCAATTTATTAACCCCTAATCTGCCGCCGCCAACGTCGCCGTCACTATAATAAATTTAATAACCCCTAAACCTAAGTCTAACCCTAACCCTAACACCACCCTAATTTAAATATAATTTAAATAAATCTAAATAAAATAACTACAATTAAATAAATTATTCCAATTTAAAACTAAATACTTACCTATAAAATAAACCATAAGATAGCTACAATATAACTAATAGTTACATTGTAGCTAGTTTATGATTTATTTTTATTTTACAAGCATCTTTGTATTTATTTTAACTAGGTACAATAGTTATTAACCCCTTAATGACAACTGACGTACCAGGTACGTCCTGCAAAAACTGTCAGTTAGTGACAATGGACGTACCTGGTACGTCAGTTGTTTAAGAGAGTGCTGGAAGCGATCGCAATCGCTTCCAGCAGCTCTCAGGGTATTGCAGTGATGCCTCGATATTGAGGCATCCTGCAATACCCTTTAACAAGCATCCGATGCAGAGAGAGCCCTCTGTGGCCCTCTCTGCACCGGTAGCGATGGTGCCGTTCGTTGGTGGGCGGGAGCTTTCAAGGGAGGTGGGTGGGCGGCCCATCGCTACCCGGCATCCGGTTCCTGCAAGTGCTATGTGCACGCCGGATGCTGGGAGCGTGCGGAGGGGGGCCTGCGGGGGCGCGCACGCGCGTGCATGTGTGTGTGCGCGCGCGCGCAGCAACCACTGCCACCAATGATTAAAGAAGAGAGAGGGGGGCAGAAAACATTTTTAAAAAAAAAAAAAAATACTAATAGGATCTGCTAGGGTAGGGGGATGGGGTTATTGGGGGGGGGAGCTACACTACAGAAAACTATGTATTTAAGAAAAAAAACAAAAAAAAACAACCTCTCTTTTTTTGGGAAAACTGGGTACTGGCAGACAGCTGCCAGTACCCAAGATGGTGGCAAATAGGTAGGTTGGGAGGGTTAGAGAGCTGTTTGGGGGGGATCAGGGAGGTTGGGGGCTAAGGCAGGGGTCCATCACAGATGAATAATAAAAAAAAAAAAAAAAAAAAAAACACCTTTTATTTTAGTACTGGCAGACTTTATGCCAGTACTTAAGATAGCGGGGATAATTGTGGGGTGGGGGAGGGAAGAGAGCTGTTTGGGAGGGATTAGGGGGTGGGATGTGTCAGGTGGGAGGCTGATCTCTACACTAAAGCTAAAATTAACCCTGCAAGCTCTCTACAAGCTACCTAATTAACCCCTTAACTGCTGGGCATAATACAAGTGTGGTGCGCAGCAGCATTTAGTGGCCTCCTAATTGCCAAAAAGCAACGCCAAAGCCATATATGTCTGCTATTTCTGAACAAAGAGGATCCCAGAGAAGCATTTACAACCATTTGTGCCATAATTGCACAAACTGTTTGTAAATAATTTCAGTGAGAAACCTAAAGTTTGTGACAAAATTTGGGAAAAAGTGAACGATTTTTTTTTTATTTGCTCGCATTTGGCAGTGAAATGGTGGCATGAAATATACCAAAATGGGTATAAATCAATACTTTGGGTTGTCTTCTAAAAATAAATATATACATGTCAAGGGATATTCAGAGATTCCGGACAGATATCAGTGTTCCAATGTAACTAGCGCTAATTTTGAAAAAAAGTGGTTTGGAAATAGCAAAGTGCTACTTGTATTTATTGCCCTATAACTTGCAAAAAAAGCAAAGATAATGTAAACATTGGGTATTTCTAAACTCAGGACAAAATTTAGAAACTATTTAGCATGGGTGTTTTTTGGTGGTCATAGATGTGTAACAGATTTTTGGGGTCAAAGTTAGAAAAAGTGTGTTTTTTTCAATTTTTTCCTCATATTTTATAATTTTTTTATAGTAAATTATAAGATATGATGAAAATAATGGTATCTTTAGAAAGTACATTTAATGGCGAGAAAAACGGTATATAATATGTGTGGGTACAGTAAATGAGTAAGAGGAAAATTACAGCTAAACACAAACACTGCAGAAAAGTAAAAATAGCCATTGTCATTAAGGGTAAGAAAATTGAAAAATGGTCCGGTCATTAAGGGGTTAAATAGTTATTAACTATTTAATAGCTACCTAGTTAAAATAAGTACAAAATTACCTGTAAAATAAATCCTAAACTAAGTTACAATTACACCTAACACTACACTATCATTAAATAAATTATCTAAACTACCTACAATTAATTACAATTAAATTCAATAAACTAAATTACGGAAAAAAAACCCACTAAATTACAGAAAATAAAAAAGAATTACAAGAATTTTAAACTAATTTCACCTAATCTAATACCCCTAATAAAATAAAAAAGCCCCCCAAAATAATAAAATTTCCCTACCCTATACTAAATTACAAATAGCCCTTAAAAGGGCTTTTTGCGGGGCATTGCCCCAAAGTAATCAGCTCTTTTACCTGTAAAAGAAAAATACAATACCCCCCCAAAATTAAAACCCACCACCCACACACCCCTACTCTAAAACCCACCCAATCCCCCCTTAATAAAACCTAACACTACCCCCTTGAAGATCACCCTACTTTGAGCCATCTTCACCCAGCTGGGCACAAGTGGTCATCCGATCCAGCCAGAAGTCTTCATCAGATGGGGCAGAAGAGGACATCCAGACCGTCAGAAGTCTTAATCCTATCCGGGCAGAAGAGGACATCCGGACCGGCAGACGTCTTCATCCAAGCAACATCTTCTATCTTCTTCCATCCGATGAGGAGCGACTCCATATTGAAGACATCCGGCGCGGAGCATCCTTCCAGCACGATAGACTCATGACGAATGACGGTTCCTTTAAATAGCGTCAACCAAGATGGCGTCCCTCAAATTCCGATTGGCTGATAGGATTCTATCAGTCAATCGGAATTAAGGTAGGAAAAATCTGATTGGTTGATTTAATCAGCCAATCGGATTGAATTTCAATCCGATTGGCTGATTGGATGATGTCATTTAAAGGAACCGTCATTCGTCGTTAGTCTGTTGTGCTGGAAGGATGCTCCGCACCAGATGTCTTCAAGATGGAGTCGCTCCTCGTCGGATGGAAGAAGATAGAAGATGCCGCTTGGATGAAGCCTTCTGCCGGTCTGGATGTCCTCTTCTGCCCCATAGGATGAAGACTTCTGGCTGGATCGGATGACCACTTGTGCCCGGCTGGGTTAAGATGGCTCAAGGTAGGGTGATCTTCAATGGGGTAGTGTTAGGTTTTTTTAAGGGGAGATTGGGTGGGTTTTAGAGTAGGGGTGTGTGGGTGGTGGGTTTTAATGTTGGGGAGGTATTGTAATTTTTTTACAAGTAAAAGAGCTGATTACTTTGGGGCAATGCCCCGCAAAAGGCCCTTTTAAGGGCTATTTGTAATTTAGTAAAGGGTAGGGCATTTTATTATTTTGGGGGGCTTTTTTATTTTATTAGGGGGATTAGATTAGGTGTAATTAGTTTAAAATTATTGTATTTTTTTCCCCTGTAATTTAGTGTGGTTTTTTTTCCGTAATTTAGTTTATTGAATTTAATTGTAATTAATTGTAGGTAGTTTAGGTAATTAGTTTAATGATAGTGTAGTGTTAGGTTTAATTGTAACTTAGGTTAGGATTTATTTTACAGGTCATTTTGTACTTATTTTAGCTAGGCAGTTATTAAATAGTTAATAACTATTTAATAACTATTCTACCTAGTTAAAATAAATACAAAGTTGCCTGTAAAATAAATATAAATCCTAAGCTAGCTACAAATGTAACTATTAGTTATATTGTAGCTAGCTTAGGGTTTATTTTATAGGTAAGTATTTAGTTTTAAATAGGATGAATTTATTTAATTATCTTAAATTAAATTCCTTTAATTTAAATTATATTTAAGTTAGGGGGGGTTAGGGTTAGGGTTAGACTTAGGTTTAGGGATTAAATCCTAAGCTAGCTACAAATGTAACTATTAGTTATATTGTAGCTAGCTTAGGGTTTATTTTATCGATACGTATTTAGTGTTAAATAGGATGAATTTATTTAATTATCTTAAATTAATTTCCTTTAATTTAAATTATATTTAAGTTAGGGGGGGTTAGAGTTAGGGTTAGATTTAGGTTTAGGGGTTAAAAAATGTATTATAGTAGCGGCGACGTTGGAGTCGGAAGATTAAGGGTTAATAAATGTAGGTAGGTGGCGGCGACAAGGGGGGGCAGATTAGGGGTTAATAAAATTTAAATAGTGTTTGCGAGGCGGGAGTGCGGCGGTTTAGGGGTTAATACATTTATTAAAGTGGCGGCGATGTCCGGTCGGCAGATTAGGGGTTAATAAATATAATGTAGATGTCGGCGATGTTAGGGGCAGCATATTAGGGGTTCATAGGTATAATGTAGGTGGCGGCGATGTCCGGTCGGCAGATTAGGGTTTAAAATGTTATATTTTAGTGTTTGCGATGTGGGGGGGGGGGGGCTCGGTTTAGGGGTTAATATGTAGTTTATGGGTGTTAGTGTACTTGTTAGCACTTTAGTTAAGAGCTTTATGTTCCGGCGTTAGCCCATAAAACTCTTAACTACTGACTTTTATATGTGGTAGAAGTCTGGACAGGAGAGGGTGTACTGCTAACTTCTTCCAAGACTCGTAATGCCAGCGTTAGGCAAATCCCATAGAAAAGATAGGATACGCAATTGACGTAAGGGGATTTGCGGTAGCCTCGAGTCACGGAAGAAAAGTGAGCGGTACACCTGTACCTGTCAGACTCGTAATACCAGCGGGCGTTAAAAAGCAGCGTTGGGACCTCTCAACGCTGCTTTTTAAGGCTAACGCCAAACTCGTAATCTAGGCAATAGTTAGTTAACTGTTAATATGAGTTATAACCCAGGTATTTTTGTATCAAAAAATTAATTCTACTTTTCAGCACATAAAAATCATCATAGCTAAACAAGGTTCTTGAAGTGTTTCAGTAAAGGTTAGTTGTTTTTCCCAGAGATACAACTGCTTACTTTTATCAAGGGTGGTGTTTAAAACTATACTGAAACTGCCTCCAATCATTTAAGTAGTACTCTTCAATATGTAAATTGCATCAATTCACTTTTCCAAGTATAAATATGCATTAATAAAATGATGTTTGCTAACAAGTCCTCAGGAATAATAAGCTTTGACCTTTACAATAAGGAACAAAGTATCATGCTTAATTAATTTTATTGCAGATCATCTTTTTTTTTATTTCCTAAATCTAAAATGCTTTTAGCTAGAGTTTGTTGTGTTATGTGGAATTATTCGCTTTGTGGGCATGTGTCTCCTCTAGCAAGATGTGCATCCATATGTGATTATATTAATATGCCCCATGTACTTGATATGAGACATTTGTAAAAATATATTCTTAATTAATAAATATATAGATAGAATTTGAACTGCATAATGCAAATATTATAGCTAGGTTTTTTAATTGGTTAATTACATTTCAGCAGTTTCATTATTTATTTTGCTTGATTTTACTGTAATTTAACACTGAAAATGTAACGATTTCTAACCCCCAAGAGAAGCTGGAGTGTATTCCATGAATTGAAGTTCCTAACTCGCTCCTACTTACTGCTGAGCAAATAATAATAATATGAACAGGAGCCTATATATATATATATATACATACTCTATATATATATATATATATATATATATATACTTAATAGGTCACAGAAAAAGATATGTGATAACATTTAAGAGGCTTTTCAAAGAGTGTTTCAAGACTGCAAAGCAATGCATATTTTTAAATCAAAATGACAGGTGTTAAATGTATTTTGATTTTTTGCATGCATGATTGTAATGTAGTGAATAATTTTGAATGCATAAATAAAAACATACTTTTAAAGCCCCTATAAAAACATCTAAAATCACAATATGAAAAAAAGAAAAAGGGAGAATCAAATCTAGCAAAAGAAATGTACTAATAAAGGAATTTCAAAAAAACTATTTTATTAAAATGTTTTATTTTGTAATTTAAAAATCAATACAAAAACATATGCAGCGTTTAACTAGGATTAATTCTTAATGGGATATGACACCCACATTTTTTCTTTAATGATTCTGAGAAAGCTAGCATTTTTTTAATCAACTTTCTAATTTGCTTCTATTATCATATGTTCTTCATTCTCGTGGTATCTTTATTTGGAAAATCAGGAATTTAAGCTTAAGAGCCAGCCCATTTTATGGTTCAGCACCTAGGTAGCCACCAATTGGCAAGGGCTACCCAGGTGCTGAACCAAAAATGGGCTCCTAAGCTTACATTCCTCCTTAATAATGCTTAATAAATGCTTAATAAATATAAATTCTTCATTCATAAAATTATGTTACTTAAGACTAGATTACAAGTGGTGTGCTAAAGTTAGCGCGGGTGGCTATATGCAATATTGTGTCCACACTAACATGAGTGCATAGTACAAATGTAATTTGTGTTCGTCGGGTGAGTGTGATTGAAGACCTAGGGGTCCATTTATTAATGTACGGACGGACATTATCCGATATAGCGGATCATGTCCGCCGCACATCGATAAATTATCATTGCACCAGCAGTTCTTGTGATTGGCTGCTAGCAGGGGGTGTCAATAAGCCCGATCATATTCCATCGAGCAGATTGATGTCCGCCACCTCAGAAGTGGTGGACGAGTTAAGGAGCAGTGGTCTTAGGACTGCTGCTTCTAAATTTCTGCTTCAGCCAGAACTGAAGCAGAGTGGGTCTGAGGCAGCATCCGCTGCTTCATAAATAGACCCCCTAGAGTAAAGTGTAAGGGTAAATAAAATGTACACCAAACGCAACATAAATACATTGAAATTAAGTGTTACACTCATATATACACTTTCTAATAAAAATATTTACATACATGATTCAGCCGTATGAAGCCTTGTGCATGGAAGGTGAAATGCGCGTAGCTGTTTGTCGGCGGTGGTGTCAGCTGCCTTTTTGTTTGTCAGCTGGGCTGCCTGGTATTGTTTTATGGTCTAATATGCACCCCAGAAAGCTGAATTGAAGGCGGACTGAATACCGTATAACCTGAGTGGTATTGTGAGTATAAGTCACGGGCTGATGAAAATAGAGGCTCACAAAAGGAATGTGTTCTGCCTAAACCCTGCTTAATACTGCATTAACGATATGGCAAATGTGGATTACAGTTTATCAAAGCAATACATACATGAAAGTCAATCTTGGTAAAGGGGTGTGTTGCAATCAACAGATGGCCTTAATATTCAGATTTTCAAAGTGTTGATACTTGTGTTGCGATGTAGATGGAACTTTGCAACAATTCTGTAATGAATGATTGGCAACAGCATTTAAAAGTTGTATGATGGGATCAATTCTACTGCTATGAACTGTGAATCTCTTTTGGTTGGACATCTGATTTGTGTTTTGCAAGGCTGTTCTTTCATATTCTGCTTTAAAGTCTTGTAAAAGTTGTTTATTTTCAGTAAATAATCTGGTGCTGGAAAATAGTGGTATTTTTCTTCTTTTTTATTATATCTTAAATTAAACCACTACCATGCACTGAGGGCAGAGTATCTCTTGTATTAAGAGCACTGCTGATATAATCAGCTTTGAGATATATATATATATATATATATATATATATATCTCTATATCTATATATATATATATATATATATATATATATATATATATATATATATACATACTTTGGAGCCCTTGCCACTCAAATACCTTAAAAGTTGAACAATTATTCGTTAACTATTCAAATATTTAATAATGTGTTAAACTGTAGATTTACTGTAAATATTTTACATCCCAATTTATTTTTTTCTACAAATATATATATATATATATATATATATATATTAACAATTGGATAATCACTCCAACCAAATATCCTCATACATGTGCATAAAGAGTTTGTATATGATGCGCTATACCTTCAGGAATCAGGGCCACCCTCAATGGTCCATTCAAATTCCTCAGAGAACACAACAAATCCACTTAACTTCCTTGAATAACAAATCCTTAGCCCAAAATTCAGTATTGTCAGCAAAGAATGTGAGTTGGAGGGGGGAATGCATGCGTCTCGGTATGCACTTAATCTTGTAGTATTCAGCTAGCGTAGATGAATGGAGCTGCAGATTAACCTGTCGTTTCATTAACCTCTCCAGCTCTTTTCTCTGTAATACTTTGTCAGGAGCCGTTATAAATTCTCTTCATCCCACTGTTAAGGTGGCTATACGTGCTGCCTTCTTCTCTGAATAGGCAAAAAGTCCAGTTTCACAAGCCATAATTGTAAAAAGATGATCGTATGTCTTATCCACTTATAACAGTCAAAATGAAAGTACCAAATGGTGCTGTAATCCCAGAGGGTGAATGCCAGAAAGCCAAACAATAGAACCAGTACTCCAACCAAATATCCTCATACATGTGCATAAAGAGTCTGTATATGGTGCTATACCTTCAGGGCCACCCTCAATTGTCCATTCAAATTCATCAGAGAACACAACAAGGTAGCACTCAAAAGGATAACCTTTCATAGTGAAAGAGCAACATTTCGTGGCTCCTGCTCCTATGTCAAGCTAACAACATATGATAAAACACAGACATTTATTACAAATCTCTAAAAGGGTGACCAAGCATCAGAGAGTAAGGGGTGTGTACAACATTAACTCAGAGAGTAAGGGGTTAATGCACACCACCCAGCCCAGGTGTGTCCCAGACAGTATAACTGTGGTATACATATAAAGCTAGGGAGTTTCACTCTGTGTAGACATGATTTGCTGCAGTGTGGAAACTGATTAGTGTTAGGACCAGTCTATCGTGGGACACATTGTAAGTGGTGACTGGCTTAGCAGAATATGATCATAATATTGTGTGACTAAGATCCCTATTTAAATTTAAACAGGCAAATTTTTGCAGCATAAATATAAGTCAATATTATTGTGAGATGTTTATCCCAATCTTATTTGAACTATGTAAGTATATTTAGCAGACAGAAGTTTTTATTTAAATTTAAAAGCATATTTAATAGGCAATTTTTTGCAGCATAAATATAAGTCAATATTATTGCAAGATGTTTATCCCAATCTTATTTGAACTATGTAAGTATATTTAGCAGACAGAAGTATATATAAATATGATATAAATATGTGGACTTAAGTGATTGGTAGTGATGTCGCGAACAGTTCGCCGGAGAACAGTTCCCAGCGATCTTAGCTTGTTCGCGTTCGCCGCAGCGGGCGAACATATGCGATGTTCGATCCGCCCCCTATTCGTCATCATTGAGTAAACTTTGACCCTGTATCTCACAGTCTGCAGACACATTTCAGCCAATCAGCAGCAGACACTCCCTCCCAGACCCTCCCAGCTCCTGGGCAGCAGCCATTTTAGATTCATTCTGATCCTGCATTCTTACTGAGAGGAGTGATAGTACTGCTGCTGCTGATTTTATAGGGAAATTGATAGCTAGGCTAGTGTATTCAGTGTCCACTACAGTCCTGAAGGACTCATCTGATCTCTGCTGTAAGGACAGCACCCCAAAAAGCCTTTTTTTAGGCCTAGAACTTCAGTAGTTTTTTTTGGGTTTTTTGTAATCTAATTGCATTTGCCTGCCTGTCAGCCTGTTTGTCAGGCTCACAGCATATACTGTGCCTACTTGCTCACTGCCACCACTCATATCTGGTGTAACATTAGTGTAAATTTAAAAAAAAAAACTTTTACATCAGTCTGCTAGTGTAATCTAATTTCAGTTGCCTGCAGGCCTATGTGTGTGGCTCACAGCATATACTGTGCCTAATTGCTCAGTGCCACCAGCCCACCACTCATATCGGTTGTAACATTAGTGTAAACTTTTTAAAAAAAAAACTTTTACATCAGTCTGCTAGTGTAATCTAATTTTAGTTGCCAGGCCAGCCTGCCACTGCCAGCCTCAGTGCCACCACTCATATCTGGTGTAACATTAGTGTAAATTTTTTTAAAAAAAACTTTTACATCAGTCTGCTAGTGCCAGCCTGTGTGTCAGGCTCACAGCATATACTGTGCCTACTTCTTCAGTGCCACCACTAGTGCCAGCCTGTGTGTCAGGCTCACCGCATCTACTGTGCCTACTTCCTCAGTGCCACCACTCATATCTGTTGTAACATTAGTGTAATTTAAAAAAAAAAAAAACTTTTACATCAGTCTGCTAGTGTTATTTCATTTTAGTTGCCAGGCCAGCCTGCCACTGCCAGCCTGTGTGTCAGGCTCACAGCATATACTGTGCCTACTTCCTCAGTGCCATCACTCATATCTGTTGTAACATTAGTGTAAATTTAAAAAAAAAAAAAAAACTTTTACATCAGTCTGCTAGTAATATTTAATTTAAGTTGCCAGGCCAGCCTGCCACTAGTCTCAGCCTGTGTGTCAGGCTCACAGCATATACTGTGCCTACTTCCTCAGTGCCACCACTCATATCTGTTGTAACATTAGTGTAATTTAAAAAAAAAAAAAACTTTTACATCAGTCTGCTAGTGTTATTTCATTTTAGTTGCCAGGCCAGCCTGCCACTGCCAGCCTGTGTGTCAGGCTCACAGCATATACTGTGCCTACTTCCTCAGTGCCATCACTCATATCTGTTGTAACATTAGTGTAAATTTAAAAAAAAAAAAAAAACTTTTACATCAGTCTGCTAGTGTTATTTAATTTCAGTTGCCAGCAGGCCAGCCTGCCACTGCCAGCCTGCCAGCCTGTGTGTCAGGCTCACAGCATATACTGTGCCTACTTCCTCAGTGCCACCACTCATATCTGTTGTAACATTAGTGTAAATTTTTTTAAAGAAAACTTTTACATCAGTCTGCTAGTGTTACTCTATCTATCTATTATTCGTTAACTATTCAAATATTTAATAATGTGTTAAACTGTAGATTTACTGTAAATATTTTACATCCCAATTTATTTTTTTCTACAAATATATATATATTAACAATTGGATAATCACTCCAACCAAATATCCTCATACATGTGCATAAAGAGTTTGTATATGGTGCGCTATATCTTCAGGAATCAGGGCCACCCTCAATGGTCCATTCAAATTCCTCAGAGAACACAACAAATCCACTTAACTTCCTTGAATAACAAATCCTTAGCCCAAAATTCAGTATTGTCAGCAAAGAATGTGAGTTGGAGGGGGGAATGCATGCGTCTCAGTATGCACTTAACCTTGTAGTATTCAGCTAGCGTAGATGAATGGAGCTGCAGATTAACCTGTCGTTTCATTAACCTCTCCAGCTCTTTTCTCTGTAATACTTTGTCAGGAGCCGTTATAAATTCTCTTCATCCCACTGTTAAGGTGGCTATACGTGCTGCCTTCTTCTCTGAATAGGCAAAAAGTCCAGTTTCACAAGCCATAATTGTAAAAAGATGATCGTATGTCTTATCCACTTATAACAGTCAAAATGAAAGTACCAAATGGTGCTGTAATCCCAGAGGGTGAATGCCAGAAAGCCAAACAATAGAACCAGTACTCCAACCAAATATCCTCATACATGTGCATAAAGAGTCTGTATATGGTGCTATACCTTCAGGGCCACCCTCAATTGTCCATTCAAATTCATCAGAGAACACAACAAGGTAGCACTCAAAAGGATAACCTTTCATAGTGAAAGAGCAACATTTCGTGGCTCCTGCTCCTATGTCAAGCTAACAACATATGATAAAACACAGACATTTATTACAAATCTCTAAAAGGGTGACCAATCATCAGAGAGTAAGGGGTGTGTACAACATTAACTCAGAGAGTAAGTGGTTAATGCACACCACCCAGCCCAGGTGTGTCCCAGACAGTATAACTGTGGTATACATATAAAGCTAGGGAGTTTCACTCTGTGTAGACATGATTTGCTGCAGTGTGGAAACTGATTAGTGTTAGGACCAGTCTATCGTAGGACACATTGTAAGTGGTGACTGGCTTAGAAGAATATGATCATAATATTGTGTGACTAAGATGCCTATTTAAATTTAAACAGGCAAATTTTTGCAGCATAAATATAAGTCAATATTATTGTGAGATGCTTATCCCAATCTTATTTGAACTATGTAAGTATATTTAGCAGACAGAAGTTTTTATTTAAATTTAAAAGCATATTTAATAGGCAATTTTTTGCAGCATAAATATAAGTCAATATTATTGCAAGATGTTTATCCCAATCTTATTTGAACTATGTAAGTATATTTAGCAGACAGAAGTATATATAAATATGATATAAATATGTGGACTTAAGTGATTGGTAGTGATGTCACGAACAGTTCGCCGGAGAACAGTTCCCAGCGATCTTAGCTTGTTCGCGTTCGCCGCAGCGGGCGAACATATGCGATGTTCGATCCGCCCCCTATTCGTCATCATTGAGTAAACTTTGACCCTGTATCTCACAGTCTGCAGACACATTTCAGCCAATCAGCAGCAGACCCTCCCTCCCAGACCCTCCAAGCTCCTGGGCAGCAGCCATTTTAGATTCATTCTGATCCTGCATTCTTAGTGAGAGGAGTGATAGTGCTGCTGCTCCTGATTTTATAGGGAAATTGATAGCTAGGCTAGTGTATTCAGTGTCCACTACAGTCCTGAAGGACTCATCTGATCTCTGCTGTAAGGACAGCACCCCAAAAAGCCTTTTTTTAGGCCTAGAACTTCAGTCGTTTTTTTGGGGGGGGTTTTGTAATCTAATTGCATTTGCCTGCCTGTCAGCCTGTGTGTCAGGCTCACAGCATATACTGTGCCTACTTGCTCACTGCCACCACTCATATCTGGTGTAACATTAGTGTAAATTTAAAAAAAAAAAACTTTTACATCAGTCTGCTAGTGCCAGCCTGTGTGTCAGGCTCACAGCATATACTGTGCCTACTTCTTCAGTGCCACCACTAGTGCCAGCCTAATTGCTCAGTGCCACCAGCCCACCACTCATATTGGTTGTAACATTAGTGTAAACTTTTTTTTAAAAAAACTTTTACATCAGTCTGCTAGTGTAATCTAATTTTAGTTGCCAGGCCAGCCTGCCACTGCCAGCCTCAGTGCCACCACTCATATCTGGTGTAACATTAGTGTAAATTTTTTTAAAAAAAAAACTTTTACATCAGTCTGCTAGTGCCAGCCTGTGTGTCAGGCTCACAGCATATACTGTGCCTACTTCTTCAGTGCCACCACTAGTGCCAGCCTGTGTGTCAGGCTCACAGCATATACTGTGCCTACTTCCTCAGTGCCACCACTCATATATGTTGTAACATTAGTGTAATTAAAAAAAAAAAAAAAATTACATCAGTCTGCTAGTAATATTTAATTTTAGCTGCCAGGCCAGCCTGCCACTAGTCCCAGCCTGTGTGTCAGGCTCACAGCATATACTGTGCCTACTTCCTCAGTGCCACCACTCATATCTGTTGTAACATTAGTGTAATTTAAAAAAAAAAAAAACTTTTACATCAGTCTGCTAGTGTTATTTCATTTTAGTTGCCAGGCCAGCCTGCCACTGCCAGCCTGTGTGTCAGGCTCACAGCATATACTGTGCCTACTTCCTCAGTGCCACCACTCATATCTGTTGTAACATTAGTGTAAATTTTTTTAAAGAAAACTTTTACATCAGTCTGCTAGTGTTACTCTATCAATCGTATCTATCAAATATATATTGCATCTGTTGATCTATGTAATTCGTATCTATCAAATGTATATTGCATCTATTGATCTATGTAATTCGTATCTATCAAATGTATATTGCATCTATTGATCTATGTAATTCATATCTACCAAATGTATATTGCATCTATTGATCTATGTAATTCGTATCTATCAAATGTATATTGCATCTATTGATCTACGTAATTTGTATCTATCATATGTATATTGCATCTATTGATCTATGTAATCTATGTATCTATCTTTCAAATCTATCTATCTTGTGGTTGTGCAAATGGACTGTTTGCAGTTGTTTGTGGTGCGTTACACGGGGAGTTTGGTCTGTCACTGTGAAGCGGGCGTAACCCTTACACTACCTGATCGATACAACATCATACCTGATGTTTTAAAGCACGTTATTCCAAACAATTTAGGAATGTTAGGTGATTTATGCCCTTTATGGCTTAAAACCAGACTCTGCATCAACTATGTAATTTTCCGTGGGAGTTTTGCCATGGATCCCCCTCCGGCATGCCACAGTCCAGGTGTTAGTCCCCCTGAAACAACTTTTCCATCACTATTGTGGCCAGAAAGAGTCCCTGTTGGTTTTAAAGTTCGCCTGCCTATTGAAGTCAATGGCGGTTTGCCCGGTTCGCCGGTTCGCGAACAGTTGCGGAAGTTTGAGTCTGCCGGTCGCGAATCGAAATTTTTAGGTTCGCGACATCACTAGTGATTGGATGTGCACCAATACTTTTTTGTTGTTTTGTAATTGTTTTGGTCACTTTGGTAGCACTCCCACAATATGTGTGTTAAGATTAAACAGTCCTTGTTGTATCTTTTGAATAGGGAGTTGACCAAATCCCTCCTCCCTTTTTTTGGTTAATGCACAGTGCACACCACCCAGCCCAGGTGTGTCCCAGACAGTATAACTGTGGTATATAATATAAAGCTAGGGAGTTTCACTCTGTGTAGACATGATTTGCTGCAGTGTGGAAACTGATTAGTGTTAGGACCAGTCTATCGTGGAACACCTTGTAAGTGTTGACTGGCTTAGCAGAATATGATCATATTGTGTGACTAAGATCCCTATTTAAATTTAAACAGGCAATTTTTTGCAGCATAAATATAAGTAAATATTATTGTGAGATGTTTATCCCAAACTTATTTGAACTATGTAAGTAGACAGAAGTTTTTATTTAAATTTAAAAGCATATTTAATAGGCAATTTTTTGCAGCATAAATATAAGTCAATATTATTGCGAGATGTTTATCCCAATCCTATTTGAACTAATTAAGTATATTAAGCAGACAAAAGTATATATAAATATGCTATAAATATGTGGACTTAAGTGGTTGGATGTGCACCAATACTTTTTTGTTGTGTGTACAACATGACATCATATTCTTCTAATTGGCATTGGTTCCATTTTGAGTCCTACAGCTCTATTCTTGGACAAGGTTTTATCCCCATTTATATTTAAGAAAAGAAGGCGCCAAACATAGGGTGATATCGTCACTAACTGCAAACACGCTCAGGTAACAGATAGAAGGGATACTTACAAACACGGCGGCACCAAGATGTGCCTAGCATAACAGACCGGGACCTCAACCGTCGCCCGGAAGACCAACCAATGGCATGCACCAAACGTCCCGCAGTCACGTGAGTGTTGCAGCCAATCCCGAATCCTTGGGCTCATACACCTTCCTTCCAAGTGTCCGATTGAGCAAAACAGCAACAGTGTAGACAAACCAGGTGTCCCATATACTGCAGTTTCTGGAAATTGATTGGTTATAATACTGGAGTAAAAAGATGACCCACTCCAATGAGGTACTTATAAAAACAATTTATTTAAAATGTTTTAAAATCAGCAACGCGTTTCTCGACCACGCAGGGTCGTTTCATCAGGCTTTAATACACAGTGTAACACTCCCGCTGCTTTTGTACCTCTTCTAACCAATCACAACAGTTAAAACCTAACACACCTTTAAGGGGGGCGGATATATTGTTCTCAGTGAGTACATCTATTTCGAACACCATTGAAGTTCATGCTATTATCCTTAACCTTACGTTATGTCATGGGGATACCAATCTATGTCCTCTAAATGCTAACGGCTAGATTTGGAGTTTTGTCGGTAACGACCCGAAAAACTAACGCCGGCTTTTTTCTGGCCGCACCATAAAAATAACTCTGGTATTGAGAGTCCACAAAAAGGCTGCGTTAGGCTCCAAAAAAGGAGCGCAGAGCATTTTTAACGCAGCTTCAACTCTCAATACCAGAGTTGCTTACGCAAGCGGCCAGCCACAAAAACGTGCTCGTGCATGATTCCCCCATAGGAAACAATGGGGCTGTTTGAGCTGAAAAAAAACCTAACACCTGCAAAAAAGCCGCGTTCAGCTCTTAACACAGCCCCATTGTTTGCTATGGGGAAACACTTCTACGTCTGCACCTAACACCCTAACATGTACCCCGAGTCTAAACACCCCTACCCTTACACTTATTAACCCCTAATCTGCCACCCCAGCTATCGCTGACCCCTGCATATTATTATTAACCCCTAATCTGCCGCTCCGTAAACCGCCGCTACTTACATTATCCCTATGTACCCCTAATCTGCTGCCCTAACATCGCCGACCCCTATATTATATTTATTAACCCCTAATCTGCCCCCCACAACGTCGCCTCCACCTGCCTACACTTATTAACCCCTAATCTGCCGACCGGACCGCACCGCTACTATAATAAAGTTATTAACCCCTAATCCGCCTCACTAACCCTATAATAAATAGTATTAACCCCTAATCTGCCCTCCCTAACATCGCCGACACCTAACTTCAATTATTAACCCCTAATCTGCCGACCCAATCTCGCCGCTATTCTAATAAATGTATTAACCCCTAATGCTAAGTCTAACCCTAACACTAACACCCCCCTAAATTAAATATAATTTAAATCTAACGAAATTAATTATCTCTTATTAAATAAATTATTCCTATTTAAAGCCAAATACTTACCTGTAAAATAAATCCTAATATAGCTACAATATAAATTATAATTATATTATAGCTATTTTAGGATTAATATTTATTTTACAGGTAACTTTGTATTTATTTTAACCAGGTACAATAGCTATTAAATAGTTAAGAACTATTTAATAGCTAAAATAGTTAAAATAATTACAAATTTACCTGTAAAAGAAATCCTAACCTAAGTTACAATTAAGCCTAACACTATGCTATCAATAAATTAATTAAATAAACTACCTACAATTACCTACAATTAACCTAACACTACACTATCAATAAATTAATTAAATACAATTCCTACAAATAAATACAATTAAATAAACTTTCTAAAGTACAAAAAAAAGAACTAAGTTACAAAAAATAAAAAAATATTTACAAACATAAGAAAAATATTACAACAATTTTAAACTAATTACACCTACTCTAAGACCCTAATAAAATAACAAAGCCCCCCAAAATAAAAAAATGCCCTACCCTATTCTAAATAACTAAAGTTCAAAGCTCTTTTACCTTACCAGCCCTGAACAGGGCCCTTTGCGGGGCATGCCCCAAGAAGTTCAGCTCTTTTGCCTGTAAAAGAAAAAATACAATACCCAAGCCCCCCAACATTACAACCCACCACCCACATACCCCTAATCTAACCCAAACCCCCCTTAAATAAACCTAACACTAAGCCCCTGAAGATCTTCCTACCTTATCTTCACCTCACCGGGTTCAACGATCTGTCCAGAAGAGCTCCTCCGATGTCCTGATCCAAGCCCAAGCGGGGGGCTGAAGAGGTCCATGATCCGGATGAAGTCTTCATCCAAGCGGGAGCTGAAGAGGTCCATGATCCGGATGAAGTCTTCTATCAACGGCATCTTCAATCTCCTCCCACGCGGAACATCCTGCTGGCCCGACGGACTAACAACGAATGACGGTTCCTTTAAGGGACGTCATCCAAGATGGCGCCCCTCGAATTCCGATTGGCTGATAGGATTCTATCAGCCAATCGGAATTAAGGTAGGAATATTCTGATTGGCTGATGGAATCAGCCAATCAGATTCAAGTTCAATCCGATTGGCTGATTCAATCAGCCAATCAGATTGAGCTCGCAATCTATTGGCTGTTCCGATAAGCCAATAGAATGCAAGCTCAATCTGATTAGGGGTTAATAATTGAAGTTAGGTATCGGCGATGTTAGGGAGGGCAGATTAGGGGTTAATACTATTTATTATAGGGTTAGTGAGGTGGATTAGGGGTTAATAACTTTATTATAGTAGCGCTCAGGTCCGCTCGGCAGATTAGGGGTTAATAAGTGTAGGCAGGTGGAGGCGACGTTGAGGGGGGCAGATTAGGGGTTAATAAATATAATACAGGGGTCGGTGGTGTTAGGGGCAGCAGATTAGGGGTACATAAGGATAACGTAGGTGGCGGTCGGCAGATTAGGGGTTAAAAAAATTTATTCGAGTGTCGGCGATGTGGGGGGGGTCTCGGTTTAGGGGTACATAGGTAGTTTATGGGTGTTAGTGTACTTTAGAGTACAGTAGTTAAGAGCTTTATAAACCGGCGTTAGCCCAGAAAGCTCTTAACTACTGACTTTTTTCCTGCGGCTGGAGTTTTGTCTTTAGATGTCTAACGCTCACTTCAGAAACGACTCGAAATACCGGAGTTAGAAAGATCCCATTGAAAAGATAGGATACGCAATTTACGTAAGGGGTTCTGCGGTATGGAAAAGTCGCGGCTGAAAAGTGAGCGTTAGACCCTATTTTGAGTGACTCCAAATACCGGCGGTAGCCTAAAACCAGCGTTAGGAGCCTCTAACGCTGGTTTTCACGGCTAACGCCAAACTCCAAATCTAGGTCTATGAGTTTTGTTTTGTTCTTATGTTATTATATTTTATGGGTTCCTCTATTATATTTTTGGTATCTTGTATTTGGTTCAATATAATTTCTTGCGTGACAAATTCTCTTTCCAAATATCCTATATAATTTTTAATCAATTTCTTCTAAAGTGTACTAGATGTTAATGTATGAGCTCTATATACAATACGGCTACAATATATTCAGATACAATCTCAAAAAGTGTACCCGAGTTTTGCCTTAATCCTCAATCATTTTGTATATGTCATGAGTTTGATTCACATGCTCTAACATCACATTATATGGCATTTCATAATATCAGATAATATTTACAAATTTACCTCATATGGTTTTATGATATAGTTATTAAAACATCAAAACATTAAGTATCTATATAAGCTATATCAACTAGTATATATTCTATAACATTTGACCCAAATAACACATTTTTGCTCCTTATTTGTATTTTAGTTCTTATATATTCAACTAATGATTTCTCAAAGGTAATCTATTGTGTCATTATTAATGGCTGATGTCATTGATGTACTACCTATGATTTTTATATAGGCAATCAAATGTTATGATCTGTGTCTCACATGCATTCCTATTTATGTTATCATACTTAAGTGTCTTATTAACTATTGGGTACTGATCCCTATATGATATGTGGTCATTATTTTATTTATTCATTCTTTTGCTTATTTTATTGTTTATTTATTATTTAAAGGCTGCAAGGTCAATATTCATATTTAGACCTAGTGGATGTAAGGTTTGTAACCTGTATATCCAAAAGGTCTCTCTTTGTCTTAATCTGAAGAAACGGTTGTAAAAATCAGATTTAGAGATATGTTCTATTGGAGTTATTTTTAAATAGCATGGATTTCCATCATGTTTTGCATTACAGTGTCTAGATACACTGTGTAATCTATAATTCTTTTTAATATTACGAAAGTGTTCGGACCATCTCACACTTAGGCGTCTGCAGGTGCAACCTATATATTGATATCCTCAGATGCAAGTTAACAAGTATATTATATAGTTAGATGCACATGTCATTCGACTATTCATTCTGAATATTTTGGAAGTAACATTAGATTGAAATGTGTTCACATTATTGGTAATATTATCAATAATGTGGATATCATTATATAGGTCGCACCTGCAGACGCCTAAGTGTGAGATGGTCCGAACACTTTCGTAATATTAAAAAGAATTATAGATTACACAGTGTATCTAGACACTGTAATGCAAAACATGATGGAAATCCATGCTATTTAAAAATAACTCCAATAGAACATATCTCTAAATCTGATTTTTACAACCGTTTCTTCAGATTAAGACAAAGAGAGACTTTTTGGATATACAGGTTACAAACCTTACATCCACTAGGTCTAAATATGAATATTGACCTTGCAGCCTTTAAATAATAAATAAACAATAAAATAAGCCAATTACCTTAGATTTATGGTTATAGAAATGGGACATCAAGCCAATTACCTTAGATTTATGGTTATAGAAAGTGTTAAAAAACACCTAGGGGTGGTGATTTGTTATACAAGGAAGCTAAGTGGATTTGGAAATTAAATACCATGTTCCCAAAAGGCCTTTAATTTACTCCCATTAATTTAATAATGACAAATTAATTGAAATTAACCATTGGTTTTCTAGTTGAACCCTTTCCCCTTTAAAGAATGGTGCCTTCTTTTTACTCTGCTTTGTTTTTAATTGGGTGTTCAATGCATCTTATCAGAATGGGGGGCTTAAGTTTTGCAGTGGTGTAAGATTAGAAGGATATGATGTCATGTTTGTACACATCCCTTCCTCTTTAATGATTAGTCACTCTTTTATAGATTTGTAATAAATGTTGTGTTCTCTGTATGTATATATATATATATATATATATATATATATATATATATATATATACTGTATATATATATATATATATATATATATATATATATATATATATATATATATAATTGTCCCAAGAGCCCTGCACACACTTATCATGGTCTCCTACTCTCCTCCTCTCTTGTTACCTCATCACACTCCCATTTACAGGGCTTCTCCAGACTGGCTCCCACCTTGTGGAACTCTCTGCCTCACTCCTCAAGACTCTCCCCTAAGTTTGAAAGCTTCAAGCGCTCCCTTAAGACTGTTCAGGGATGCATACAATCTACACTAACCTTTTTTTATACCAGCTCCTCTCCTCCATTGCTATCCCTTGAACCCCCTTAGCATGTATGCCTAAGAGTCCAGCTGTTTGTAGATCACCTTCTTAAGAGCTGGCTACAACAGAGCGACTCTTGGCAGAGCCCTCTACCCATTTGATCCCTATAATTGTTTTGTTGTACTCTGCCTTTGTTTATAGAGCTGCAGAATCTGTTGGCACTATACAAATAACCGATAATAATAATAATAATAATAATAAAAATAATAATAATAATAATAATCAGTGGTTAAATAGCCTGGGGTGCATACCAAAGAAATTCACAAATACTGCAATGAAGGAAGAACAGAATGTGTGTGTTAGAGGTGACAGCACAACATACAGTATCAATAATACAGATTTAAATTTAAATTTTAACAGCACATCATCATCACATTCATCTAAAATATTCATCCACAGTGATTAGAATATTAGGAATGAACATATCCCAATAAAGGGATATAAAAGAGCGCTGATGTTTAAAAAAGAAAACAATATTCAATATAAAACAAGGTAATAAACTTTAAATATAGTAGATCAGGTCTACCATATTAGTCCTGTTTAATGTCCATAAGCTGGTGGTAAATTGAAGGGATAAAGGTGTCCTCCTAATAGGTATGATGAGTCAGGCTGCTCCTCTTGATCCCAGAGAGTGTGGAACAACTGTTAAAATATAAAGAGTAGAAAGAGGGCGCCACAATAGCGTGATACCGTCTGGAATGCAGGTACAGATAAAAGTAAGTATTATGCTTACCAAATAGTGTGGCACTGTGCTGTTACCAGTGCAAAAGAGCAGGCTAGCACTTATCAGTGGCTAGTACACTGTGGAAGCCAAGCTCCAAAGGCACTTGTCCTGGTTGAAACTTTGTATATGTCTCCTGTTGACTGGATTTCAGGTGCTGCAAAGGTGTGATCTTTTGTGTGTTGTTCAGTTGGTATTGATAAACCACAACACAGACAACTTCAAATAAAATGACTTTTAATACTTATGACACGTTTCTCAACCTCAAGCGGGTATTTTTTATCTGATGAAATGACCCGTTTGAGGTTGAGAACGCGTCCATTGCAAGTGGTACATCCAAGACATCTATAACAACCCCACTTCGGTTGATTGAACCAGGTAGATTTTTTATAGCGCTCAACAGGGTCCACTTTAACCAAGGTATCTCGAATGGATCTAGACCTTCTGAAACCCACTCTTGGAGGTCCAATATTTATAAATGGGAGTGTAGAGTCCGAGCTTACTATGTGCCAATCTTTCCGTATTGCAGCAGGCAGGTATTTCTTGTCTACAGAGTAGGTAGTCAAATAAGACATCCTGTTCTCAGTTTGTTGGTGTCTTCTACCCGTCAGGGTATCCTCCAGTTTGAGTTCCCAAAACTTTTTAATTGAATATCAATTTTTGCTTCCTCAAAACCACATTGTAAGAATCTTGTTTACATCTCCAGTATTTGTTGTCTTGCTTGTTTAGAGTCCCTGTTATTACGTACTACACGTTTGAATTGAGAGACAGGGAGACTGGAGAGCCCTTTTTAGAGCAGGAGGATTGCAACTAGTGATGTCGAGAACAGTTCTGCTGCGAATAGTTCTCAGCGAACATAGCATGTTCGCGTTCGCAGCGGACGGCGAACGTATGCGATGTTCGATCCGCCCCCTATTTGTCATCATTGAGTAAACTTTGACCCTGTAGCTCACAGTCACAAGACACATTCCAGCTAATCAGCAGCAGACACTCCCTCCCAGACCCTCCCACCTCCTGGACAACATCCATTTTAGATTCATTCGGAGCCTGCATTCTTAGTGAGAGGAGGGACAGTGTAGCTGCTGCTGATTTAATAGGGAAATCGATAGCTAGGCTAGTGTATTCAGTGTCCACTACAGTCCTGGAGGACTCATCTGATCTCTGCTGTAAGGACAGCACCCCAAAAAGCCCTTTTTAGGGCTAGAACATCAGTCTGCTTTTTTTTTTTTTTTTTCCCTGTGTAATCTATTTGCAGCCTGCCTGCCAGCTCAGGCTCACAGCGTATACTGTGCCCACTTGCCCAGTGCCACCACTCATATCTGGTGTAACAGTAGTGTACATTTAAAAAAAAAAAACCTTTTTTTAATTTGAAATAATAGCAGTCATTTTTCTTCACACGTGTGCGTTTGAGGTCCTGCCAGGGCACAGTGTGACACCAGTGCAAGTCATATCTGCTAAAACAGTAGTGTACATTTAAAAAAAAAAAACAACCTTTTTTTAATTTGAAATAATAGCAGTCAGTTTCCTTCACACGTGTGCATTTCAGGTCCTGCCAGGGCACAGTGTGACACCAGTGCAAGTCATATCTGCTAAAACAGTAGTGTACATTTAAAAAAAAAAAAAAAACTTTTTTTACTGTGAAATAATAGCAGTCAGTTTCCTTCACAGGTGTGCGTTCCAGGTCCTGCCAGGGCACAGTGTGACACCAGTGCAAGTCATATCTGCTAAAACAGTAGTGTACATACATTTAAAAAAAAAAACCTTTTTTATTGTGAAATAATAGCAGTCAGTTTCCCTCACACGTGTGAGCTCCAGGTCCTGCCAGGGCACAGTGTCACACCAGTGCAAGTCATATCTACTAAAACAGTAGTGTACATACATTAAAAAAAACAAAAACTTTTTTTACTGGGAAATAATAGCAGTCAGTTTCCCTCACACGTGTGCGTTCCAGGTCCTGCCAGGGCACAGTGTCACACCAGTGCAAGTCATATCTGCTAAAACAGTAGTGTACATTTTAAAAAAAAAACCTTACACTAACTGAACGATACAACATCATACCTGGGCCTAGATTTGGAGTTTGGCGGTAGAAGGGCTGTTAACGCTCCGCGGGCTTTTTTCTGGCCGCACCATAAATTTAACTCTGGTATCGAGAGTTCAAACAAATGCTGCGTTAGGCTCCAAAAAAGGAGCGTAGAGCATTTTTACCGCAAATGCAACTCTCGATACCAGAGTTGCTTACGGACGCGGCCAGCCTCAAAAACGTGCTCGTGCACGATATCCCCATAGGAAACAATGGGGCTGTTTGAGCTGAAAAAAAACCTAACACCTGCAAAAAAGCTGCGTTCAGCTCCTAACGCAGCCCCATTGTTTCCTATGGGGAAACACTTCCTACGTCTGCACCTAACACTCTAACATGTACCCCGAGTCTAAACACCCCTACCCTTACACTTATTAACCCCTAATCTGCCGCCCCCGCTATCGCTGACCCCTGCATATTATTTTTAACCCCTAATCTGCCGCTCCGTAAACCGCTGCAACCTACGTTATCCCTATGTACCCCTAATCTGCTGCCCTAACATCGCCGACCCCTATATTATATTTATTAACCCCTAATCTGCCCCCCACAACGTCGCCGACACCTGCCTACACTTATTAACCCCTAATCTGCCGAGCGGACCGCACCGCTACTATAATAAAGTTATTAACCCCTAACCCGCCTCACTAACCCTATCATAAATAGTATTAACCCCTAATCTGCCCTCCCTAACATCGCCGATACCTAACTTCAATTATTAACCCCTAATCTGACGACCGGAGCTCATCGCTACTATAATAAATGGATTAACCCCTAAAGCTAAGTCTAACCCTAACACTAACACCCCCCTAACTTAAATATAATTTACATCTAACGAAATTAATTAACTCTTATTAAATAACTTATTCCTATTTAAAGCTAAATACTTACCTGTAAAATAAATCCTAATATAGCTACAATATAACGAATAATTATATTGTAGCTATTTTAGGATTAATATTTATTTTACAGGCAACTTTGTAATTATTTTAACCAGGTACAATAGCTATTAAATAGTTAAGAACTATTTAATAGTTACCTAGTTAAAATAATAACAAATTTACCTGTAAAATAAATCCTAACCTAAGATATAATTAAACCTAACACTACCCTATCAATAAATTAATTAAATAAACTACCTACAATTACCTACAATTAACCTAACACTACACTATCAATAAATTAATTAAACACAATTCCTACAAATAAATACAATTAAATAAACTAGCTAAAGTACAAAAAATAAAAAAGAACTAAGTTACAAAAAATAAAAAAATATTTACAAACATCAGAAAATTATTACAACAATTTTAAACTAATTACACCTACTCTAAGCCCCCTAATAAAATAACAAAGACCCCCAAAATAAAAAAATCCCTACCCTATTCTAAATTAAAAAAGTTAAAAGCTCTTTTACCTTACCAGCCCTGAACAGGGCCCTTTGCGGGGCATGCCCCAAGAATTTCAGCTCTTTTGCCTGTAAAAAAAACACATACAATACCCCCCCAACATTACAACCCACCACCCACATACCCCTAATCTAACCCAAACCCCCCTTAAATAAACCTAACACTAAGCCCCTGAAGATCTTCCTACCTTGTCTTCACCATCCAGGTATCACCGATCCGTCCTGGCTCCAACATCTTCATCCAACCCAAGCGGGGGTTGGCGATCCATCATCCGGTGGCTGAAGAGGTCCAGAAGAGGCTCCAAAGTCTTCCTCCTATCCGGCAAGAAGAGGACATCCGGACCGGCAAACATCTTCTCCAAGCGGCATCTTCGATCTTCTTGCATCCGGTGCGGAGCGGGTCCATCTTGAAGCAGGCGACGCGGATCCATCCTCTTCTTCCGTTGTCTCCCGACGAATGACGGTTCCTTTAAGGGACGTCATCCAAGATGGCGTCCCTTGAATTCCGATTGGCTGATAGGATTCTATCAGCCAATCGGAATTAAGGTAGGAATATTCTGATTGGCTGATGGAATCCTGTTCCAATCAGCCAATAGAATGCGAGCTCAATCTGATTGGCTGATTGGATCAGCCAATCGGATTGAACTTGATTCTGATTGGCTGATTCCATCAGCCAATCAGAATATTCCTACCTTAATTCCGATTGGCTGATAGAATCCTATCAGCCAATCGGAATTCAAGGGACGCCATCTTGGATGACGTCCCTTAAAGGAACCGTCATTCGTCGGGAGACAACGAAAGAAGAGGATGGATCCGCGTCGCCTGCTTCAAGATGGACCCGCTCCGCACCGGATGCAAGAAGATCGAAGATGCCGCTTGGAGAAGATGTTTGCCGGTCCGGATGTCCTCTTCTTGCCGGATAGGAGGAAGACTTTGGAGCCTCTTCTGGACCTCTTCAGCCACCGGATGATGGATCGCCAACCCCTGCTTGGGTTGGATGAAGATGTTGGAGCCAGGACGGATCGGTGATACCTGGATGGTGAAGACAAGGTAGGAAGATCTTCAGGGGCTTAGTGTTAGGTTTATTTAAGGGGGGTTTGGGTTAGATTAGTGGTATGTGGGTGGTGGGTTGTAATGTTGGGGGGGGGTATTGTATGTGTTTTTTTTACAGGCAAAAGATCTGAAATTCTTGGGGCATGCCCCGCAAAGGGCCCTGTTCAGGGCTGGTAAGGTAAAAGAGCTTTTACCTTTTTTAATTTAGAATAGGGTAGGGAATTTTTTATTTTGGGGGTCTTTGTTATTTTATTAGGGGGCTTAGAGTAGGTGTAATTAGTTTAAAATTGTTGTAATAATTTTCTGATGTTTGTAAATATTTTTTTATTTTTTGTAACTTAGTTCTTTTTTATTTTTTGTACTTTAGCTAGTTTATTTAATTGTATTTATTTGTAGGAATTGTATTTAATTAATTTATTGATAGTGTAGTGTTAGGTTAATTGTAGGTAATTGAAGGTAGTTTATTTAATTAATTTATTGATAGGGTAGTGTTAGGTTTAATTATATCTTAGGTTAGGATTTATTTTACAGGTAAATTTGTTATTATTTTAACTAGGTAACTATTAAATAGCTATTGTACCTGGTTAAAATAATTACAAACTTGCCTGTAAAATAAATATTAATCCTAAAATAGCTATAATATAATTATAATTTATATTGTAGCTATATTAGGATTTATTTTACAGGTAAGTATTTAGTTTTAAATAGGAATAAGTTATTTAATAAGAGTTAATTAATTTCGTTAGATGTAAATTATATTTAAGTTAGGGGGGTGTTAGTGTTAGGGTTAGACTTAGCTTTAGGGGTTAATCCATTTATTATAGTAGCGATGAGCTCCGGTCGTCAGATTAGGGGTTAATAATTGAAGGTAGGTGTCGGCGATGTTAGGGAGGGCAGATTAGGGGTTAATACTATTTATGATAGGGTTAGTGAGGCGGATTAGGGGTTAATAACTTTATTATAGTAGCGCTCAGGTCCGCTCGGCAGATTAGGGGTTAATAAGTGTAGGCAGGTGTCGGCGACATTGAGGGGGGCAGATTAGGGGTTAATAAATATAATATAGGGGTCGGCGGTGTTAGGGGCAGCAGATTAGGGGTACATAAGGATAACGTAGGTGGCGGCGCTTTGCGGTCGGGAGATTAGGGGTTAATTATTGTAAGTAGCTGGCGGCGACGTTGTGGGGGGCAGGTTAGGGGTTAATAAATGTAATACAGGGGTCGGCGGGGTTAGGGGCAGCAGATTAGGGGTACATAAGTATAACGTAGGTGGCGGTCGGCAGATTAGGGGTTAAAAAATTTAAATCGAGTGGCGGCGATGTGGGGGGACCTCGGTTTAGGGGTACATAGGTAGTTTATGGGTGTTAGTGTACTTTAGGGTACAGTAGTTAAGAGCTTTATGAACCGGCGTTAGCCCAGAAAGCTCTTAACTCCTGCTATTTTCCTGCGGCTGGAGTTTTGTCGTTAGAGCTCTAACGCTCACTTCAGAAACGACTCTAAATACCAGCGTTAGAAAGATCCCATTGAAAAGATAGGATACGCAATTGACGTAAGGGGATCTGCGGTATGGAAAAGTCGCGGCTGAAAAGTGAGCGTTAGACCCTTTAATCACTGACTCCAAATACCGGCGGTAGCCTAAAACCAGCGTTAGGAGCCTCTAACGCTGGTTTTCACGGCTAACGCCAAACTCCAAATCTAGGCCCTGATGTTTTAAAGCACGTTATTCAAAACAATTTAGGAATGTTAGGTGATTTATGCCCTTTATGGATTAAAACCAGACTCTGCATCAACTATGTAATTTTCCATGGGAGTTTTGCCATGGATCCCCCTCCGGCATGCCACAGTCCAGGTGTTAGTCCCCTTGAAACAACTTTTCCATCACTTTTGTGGCCAGAAAGAGACCCTGTGGGTTTTAAAATTCGCCTGCCTATTGAAGTCTATGGCGGTTCGCCTGGTTCGCGAACTTTTGCAGAAGTTCGTGTTCGCCGTTCACGAACGCAAAATTTTAGGTTTACTAGTCGCTTGTAAGAGTGAACACCTGTCCGTGTCTAAAAAAACTAATTAGCACGCAACTTGCAATCTGGCCCTTAATGGGGTGTACTGCACTGCATACACTTTCTGTTAAGTTTGGTGAGTCACTTACAAAGGCCTATATTTCTTTCAAAGTATCAATAAAGTGTGAATCATGGGCAAATAGTAAGAGAAATAATATTTACTAAAGAGGAATTAGCTGAGAACAATACATTTTGTAATGTCTTGCAAGGCTTTATTATAACATACAGTAGATCACAATTCTGACTGAGTGCATTCAATTTATTGTACTTGTCAAGCTTGTCCAGCATTGTAAATATATTTTAACATCTGAAAGTGTATTAAATTCTGTTTAAAAAAAATAAAAAATAAGCACAGTATATATTTGTTTCTAACAAGAGCATTTCAGGGGAATCTGTCCTGTTAAATTCTAATAGGTTTGTTTAATGTGAGATTTATAGGCTATACATTTTAATACATTTTTGTATTAGAGGGCAACTAATCAGCTGCTTTTACTAAGAGTGGAAAGATGTTCAACTTCTATCAACCATCAGAAAAATATAATTGCTTTCTCTCTCTCTCTCTCTCTCTCTCTCTCTCCTCTCTCTCGCTCTCTCTCTCTCTCTCTCTCTCTCTCCCTCTCTCTCTCTCTCTCTCTCTCTCTCTCCCTCTCTCTAACTCTCTCTATCTCTCTCTCTCTCTCTAACTCTCTCTCTCTTTCTCTATCTCTCTCTCTCTCTATCTATCTATCTATCTATCTCTGTATCTCTCTTTCCCCCTAGACAAATCTTCATTGTCTGTGATGTTACAGAATCCTTACTCCTAAGATCATATCTACCATAACATTTTACCATCCTGAGCTTTGCAAATGTAGGTGATTGCTTTATTTTCACATAGTATTTGTGTTCCTCTTGTTCTTTAATACTGTACATTCTTTTATAATAGTAACATATTCCTTGGTTAAATGTTATTTATTTTATAGTGCTACAAAATTCTGTAGCACTATATCAAGTAGCAATATCCTATTTCATTTAAAGGGACAGTCTACACCAGAATTGTTATTGTTTTAAAAGATAGATAATACCTTTTTTACCCATTCCCCAGTTTTGCATAACCAACACAGTTATATTAATATAATTTTAACCTCTGTGATTATCTTGTATCTAAGCCTCTGCAAACTGTCCCTTTATTTCATTTCTTTTGACAGACTTGCAGTTTAGCCAATCAGTGCCTGCTCCCAAATAACTCCACGTGCACGAGCACAGTGTTATCTATATGAAACACATGAACTAACACCCTCTAGTGGTGAAAAACTGTTAAAATGCATTCTGAAAAGAGGTGGTCTTCAAGGTCTAAGAAATTAGCACATGAACCTCCTAGGTTAAGCTTTCAACTAAGAATACCAAGAGAACAAAGCAAAATTGGTGATAAAAGTAAATTGGAAAATTGTTTAAAATTACATGCCCTATCTGAATCCTGAAAGTTTATTTTGGCCTAGATTGTCCCTTTAAATAATTTAAATTACCAAACTATAACTACAGTATATCTATTGCTGTAATATTTTTTGTCGTTTGCTGTAACGTAGGGCACATCCGTATTGATAAGGTCAGTATTCGGATTTTCGTATCAAGCAGAAATACTATGAAACCATTAGCCATCTATTGACATCTTATTCTAAGAGAATCGCACTAAAACCATGAAAACTGTTTCTTGTGAACATAATCACTGTGTTGTTCTGTTTTATCCAATATGCTGACGTAGCTGCACCCTCTGCCTCCGTATGTTTCCACATTTTGCAGTTACAATGACTTGTTTTTAGAAATGATTCAGCTATTATTTTAATAGAATATTTAAAAAAATAACTCCTACAGCACTGTCCAAGAAGATATCTGAGTATAGTTTTGGCAGACATATTTTCTGAGTAATCTGAATGAGTAGTTTTCCATTATTTTCTATTATTCAGTATTAGAACAAAAAGACATTAGGATAAAATATACATACAGCATTTGTATTTCACTTTAGCTGTGCATATTTTTTAATACAGATCACGCATTATTGAAAAAAAAAAAAACTTTCAATCAGTTGATCGAGATTGGAGCGAAGTAAAATTGTTTCTATGTAGTACAAGCCATTATGTTTCCCATATAGCATCAAGAAACATTAGCAATAAAGTACAGGTTAAACTCAGTTTTCACTGCTTTTGAGCATTTATAAAGCTGGTATTATGTAAAGTTCCAGTAAAACCATTTTCTTGGAAATGACTCTGAATTGCAGGTATCTTCTTCACAAAGTGGTTTAAAGAAATGTTAATCAATGTCAAAGTTGTCTTCTACTTGATCTCTGATTAAAGGAAGAAATGTGCCACAAGAAAAGTGCTAAACTCCCTGTTGAGGTGGGTGTTGCTTAAGGTGGTGTCCACGCTATATATCAACGTGTGAGAATAAAATAGTATATGATGGGAGGATTATAAATATTCAATGATAGATGATGTAAGGGTAAAAATATTTAATTACAACTCTTATAAACAGATTTAAAAAGTCACAATGAAAAACACAGTTAGTGGTTAGTATACAATCCACAATAGTTAGAAATTCCAGTAAAATATCAATAAAATTACATTAAAATTACATTAAAATTCCTGTTGTATATCTTATTTTAACAGTGGTTTAGCGTTTGTTAAATGTGGTATAGATAGGCTATGGTTGCAAAAATAATTGAAATAGCAAGGATATTAGTCTATTGCATGCGTGCTGATCCCAATGTGTGAATGGTGTTCTTTAGATAAATATGGTAGTGTATAGTAGATAAACAAGTTTATACAAAAAAAAGGTTCGTACAAATAAGATAACAAATATGATAACAAATATTGTATGTGCATGAAATGTCCCAAGTAAAAATGTGCAATCCTAAAGAATATAGTGTCCAAATTATGCGTTTTAATCCATGTCCTGAACGAATAATAGTCACAATATACACAATGCGTGGATGGTGAAAAAATGATTAAAATTGAAAAATGCAAGATTAAAAAAATGTGTCAAAGAAACAAGGTGTACACCTAAAAAAATATAAAAATATAAAAAATATAAAAATATACTGTAAGTGCTGTGATACAAAAAGGTGGCTAAAAAGCTTAATAAAAATAGTGTTGTATCCCTGATTGTTGTTTGCTTCAAATTGTGGTGGATTTCAAAATAAATTATGCGATGTATAAATAATCCCTTGGTTACCTAAGGAAACCGAGGGATTATTTATACATCGCATAATTTATTTTGAAATCCACCACAATTTGAAGCAAACAACAATCAGGGATACAACACTCAGTACAACAGTACTCACAGTATATTTTTATATTTTTTATATTTTTATATTTTTTTAGGTGTACACCTTGTTTCTTTGACACATTTTTTTAATCTTGCATTTTTCAATTTTAATCATTTTTTCACCATCCACGCATTGTGTATATTGTGACTATTATTCGTTCAGGACATGGATTAAAACGCATAATTTGGACACTATATTCTTTAGGATTGCACATTGGATCATATTTGGAGTTTTTACTTGGGACATTTCATGCACATAAAATATTTGTTATCATATTTGTTATCTTATTTGTACGAACCTTTTTTTGTATAAACTTGTTTATCTACTATACACTACCATATTTATCTAAAGAACACCATTCACACATTGGGATCAGCACGCATGCAATAGACTAATATCCTTGCTATTTCAATTATTTTTGCAACCATAGCCTATCTATACCACATTTAACAAACGCTAAACCGCTGTTAAAATAAGATATACAACAGGAATTTTAATGTAATTTTAATGTAATTTTATTGATATTGTACTGGAATTTGTAACTATTGTGGATTGTATACTAACCACTAACTGTGTTTTTCATTGTGACATTTTTAATCTGTTTTTAAGAGTTGTAATTAAATATTTTTACCCTTACATCATCTATCATTGAATATTTATAATCCTCCCATCATATACTATTTTATTCTCACACGTTGATATATAGCGTGGACACCACCTTAAGCAACACCCACCTCAACAGGGAGTTTAGCGCTTTTCTTGTGGCACATTTCTTCCTTATCTCTTTGAGATCCGGTTGGGAGATCTCGCCTAAATTAAGAATAGTTTGTGTGGCATAACCTCTTGGCGCATTTTGATATACTTTTTCTGAATGATCTCTGATTAAAGTTAGGGTGTCAAATAGAATTAGGATTAAGATAGAATGAGCATTAAAATATCAGGAAAAGATTTAAGCCTAGATTTGGAGTTTGGCGTCAGCCGTGAAAACCAGCGTTAGAGGCTCCTAACGCTGGTTTTAGGCTAACTCTGGTATTTGGAGTCACTCAAAAAAGGGTCTAACGCTCACTTTTCAGCCGCGACTTTTCCATACCGCAGATCCCCTTAAGTAAATTGCGTATCCTATCTTTTCAATGGGATTTTTCTAACTCCGGTATTTAGAGTCGTGTCTGAAGTGAGCATTAGAAATCTAACGACAAAACTCCAGCCGCAGGAAAAAAGTCAGTAGTTAAGAGCTTTCTGGGCTAACGCCGGTTTATAAAGCTCTTAACTACTGTACTCTAAAGTACACTGACACCCATAAACTACCTATGTACCCCTAAACCAAGGCCCCCCCCACATCGCCGCCACTCGATTAAATTTTTTTAACCCCTAATCTGCCGACCGCCAACTACGTTATACTTATGTACCCCTAATCTGCTGCCCCTAACACCGCCGACCCCTATATTATATTTATTAACCCCTAACCTTCCCCCCACAACGTCGCCGCCAGCTACCTACACTTATTAACCCCTAATCTGCTGACCGCAAAGCGCCGCCGCCTACGTTATCCTTATGTACCCCTAATCTGCTGACCCTAACACCGCCGACCCCTATATTATATTTATTAACCCCTAATCTGCCCCCCACAACGTCGCCTCCACCTGCCTACACTTATTAACCCCTAATCTGCCGAGCGGACCTGAGCGCTACAATAATAAAGTTATTAACCCCTAATCCGCCTCACTAACCCTATAATAAATAGTATTAACCCCTAATCTGCCCTCCCTAACATCGCCGACACCTAACTTCAATTATTAACCCCTAATCTGCCGACCGGAACTCACCGCTATTCTAATAAATGTATTAACCCCTAAAGCTAAGTCTAACCCTAACACTAACACCCCCCTAAGTTAAATATAATTTTAATTTAACGAAATTAATTAACTCTTATTAAATAAATTATTCCTATTTAAAGCTAAATACTTACCTGTAAAATAAACCCTAATATAGTTAAAATATAAATTATAATTACATTGTAGCTATTTTAGGATTAATATTTATTTTACAGGCAACTTTGTAATTATTTTAACCAGGTACAATATCTATTAAATAGTTAAGAACTATTTAATAGCTACCTAGTTAAAATAATTACAAAATTACCTGTAAAATAAATCCTAACCTAAGTTACAATTAAACCTAACACTACACTATCATTAAATTAATTAAATAAAATACCTACAATTACCTACAATTAAACCTAACACTACACTATCAATACATTAATTAAATACAATTCCTACAAATAACTACAATGAATTAAACTAACTAAAGTACAAAAAATAAAAAAGAACTAAGTTACAAAAAATAAAAAAATATCTACAAACATAAGAAAAATATTACAACAATTTTAAACTAATTACACCTACTCTAAGCCCCCTAATAAAACAACAAAGCCCCCCAAAATATAAAATGCCCTACCCTATTCTAAATTACTAAAGTTAAAAGCTCTTTTACCTTACCAGCCCTGAACAGGGCCCTTTTCGGGGCATGCCCCAAGAAGTTCAGCTCTTTTGCCTGTAAAAAAAACATACAATACCCCCCCCAACATTACAACCCACATACCCCTAATATAACCCAAACCCCCCTTAAATAAACCTAACACTAAGCCCCTGAAGATCTTCCTACCTTATCTTCACCATACCAGGTTCACCGATCCGTCCTGAAGAGCTCCTCCGATGTCCTGATCCAAGCCCAAGCGGGGGGCTGAAGATGTCCATGATCCGGTAGAAGTCTTCATCCAAGCGGGGCAGAAGAGGTCTTCCATCCGATTGAAGTCTTCATCCAAGCGGGGCAGAAGAGGTCTTCCATCTGATTGAAGTCTTCATCGAGACGGCATCTTCTATCGACATCCATCTGGAGCGGAGCGGCAGCATCCTGAAGACCTCCGACGCGGAACATCCATCCTGGCCGACGACTGAACGACGAATGACGGTTCCTTTAAATGATGTCATCCAAGATGGCGTCCCTCGAATTCCGATTGGCTGATAGGATTCTATCAGCCAATCGGAATTAAGGTAGGAATATTCTGATTGGCTGATGGAATCAGCCAATCAGATTTAGCTCGCATTCTATTGGCTGATCGAAACAGCCAATAGAATGCGAGCTCAATCTGATTGGCTGATTGGATCAGCCAATCGGATTGAACTTGATTCTGATTGGCTGATTCCATCAGCCAATCAGAATATTCCTACCTTAATTCCGATTGGCTGATAGAATCCTATCAGCCAATCGGAATTCGAGGGACGCCATCTTGGATGACGTCATTTAAAGGAACCGTCATTCGTCGTTCAGTCATCGGCCAGGATGGATGTTCCGCGTCGGAGGTCTTCAGGATGCTGCCGCTCCGCTCCAGATGGATGTCGATAGAAGATGCCGCCTGGATGAAGACTTCAATCGGATGGAAGATCTCTTCTGCCCCGCTTGGATGAAGACTTCAATCGGATGGAAGACCTCTTCTGCCCTGCTTGGATGAAGACTTCTACCGGATCATGGACATCTTCAGCCCCCCGCTTGGGCTTGGATCAGGACATCGGAGGAGCTCTTCAGGACGGATCGGTGAACCTGGTATGGTGAAGATAAGGTAGGAAGATCTTCAGGGGCTTAGTGTTAGGTTTATTTAAGGGGGGTTTGGGTTAGATTAGGGGTATGTGGGTGGTGGGTTTTAATGTTGGGGGGGGGGTATTGTATGTTTTTTTACAGGCAAAAGAGCTGAACTTCTTGGGGCATGCCCCGCAAAGGGCCCTGTTCAGGGCTGGTAAGGTAAAAGAGCTTTTAACTTTAGTAATTTAGAATAGGGTAGGGCATGTTTTTATTTTGGGGGGCTTTGTTGTTTTATTAGGGGGCTTAGAGTAGGTGTAATTAGTTTAAAATTGTTGTAATATTTTTCTTATGTTTGTAGATATTTTTTATTTTTTGTAACTTAGTTCTTTTTTATTTTTTGTACTTTAGTTAGTTTATTTCATTGTAGTTATTTGTAGATATTGTATTTAATTAATGTATTGATAGTGTAGTGTTAGGTTTAATTGTAGGTGATTGTAGGTATTTTATTTAATTAATTTAATGATAGTATAGTGTTAGGTTTAATTGTAACTTAGGTTAGGATTTATTTTACAGGTAATTTTGTAATTATTTTATCTAGGTAACTATTAAATAGTTCTTAACTATTTAATAGCTATTGTACCTGGTTAAAATAATTACAAAGTTGCCTGTAAAATAAATATTAATCCTAAAATAGCTACAATGTAATTATAATTTATATTGTAGCTATATTAGGATTTATTTTACAGGTAAGTATTTAGCTTTAAATAGGAATAATTTATTTAATAAGAGTTAATTAATTTCGTTAGATTAAAATTATATTTAATTTAGGGGGGTGTTAGTGTTAGGGTTAGACTTAGCTTTAGGGGTTAATACATTTATTAGAATAGCGGTGAGCTCTGGTTGGCAGATTAGGGGTTAATAATTGAAGTTAGGTGTCGGCGATGTTAGGGAGGGCAGATTAGGGGTTAATACTATTTATTATAGGGTTAGTGAGGCGGATTAGGGGTTAATAACTTTATTATAGTAGAGCTCAGGTCCGCTCGGCAGATTAGGGGTTAATAAGTGTAGGCAGGTGGAGGCGACATTGTGGGGGGCAGATTAGGGGTTAATAAATATAATATAGGGGTCGGCGGTGTTAGGGTCAGCAGATTAGGGGTACATAATAATATGCAGGGGTCAGCGATAGCGGCAGAATAGGGGTTAATAAGTGTAAGGTTAGGGATGTTTAGACTCGGGGTACATGTTAGAGTGTTAGGTGCAGACGTAGGAAGTGTTTCCGCATAGCAAACAATGGGGCTGCGTTAGGAGCTGAACGCGGCTTTTTTGCAGGTGTTAGGTTTTTTTTCAGCTCAAACAGCCCCATTGTTTTCTATGGGGGAATCGTGCACGAGCACATTTTTGAGGCTGGCCGCTTGCGTAAGCAACTCTGGTATCAAGAGTTGAAGCTGCGTTAAAAATGTTCTACGCTCCTTTTTTGGAGCCTAACGCAGCCTTTATGTGGACTCTCAATACCAGAGTTATTTTTATGGTGCAGCCAGAAAAAAGCCGGCGTTAGCTACGCGGGTCCTTACCGACAAAACTCTAAATCTAGGCCTTAGTCTCTTATTCACAGCTAGAACATAATCTGATACGTCCATTTTCACTGAAATGTTTATTGCACCTTAATTCCAAAAATATACCTAAAGATGTTGTCAAATTGAAAACAGTATATAATGTAGTGGTCTCCTGGATTAAGTATAATAAGGAGTTGGATATCAACAATCAGGTTTTCACAATATCTCACTATTCGTGAAAATCCAGATTTTCCACCTGGGTTAGTCCAGAATATTTTTAAGAAATGGGAGCAGAAGGGCTTGATTTATGTAGCTCAACTAAAAGACCCAGAATTACAGACAATTAAAACATTTAATATGTTAGCTCAGGAATTCTCCCTATCTTCTAAAGAATTTTATGCTTACTTGCAGATTAGACATCTATTCTTTAACCTAACCCGAGAAACATGGAAATAACTGAACCCTCTGAATTATGGAATCGTGTTTAAAAGGCTATCAAGCTGGGTTAAGTCCAATCTCAATATGGTACAATCTAATAATGCAGAAAATGGGTCAGGATAATTTGGAGACAATATACGACAGTTGGCATAAAGAGTTTGGAGAGATTTCAATAGCAGAGATTGCAAAGAGTATTAAAAGGGTCCATAAAGCGAATAATTCAAGTGACTGGAAGGAATCCCATGTGAGTATTTTGTACAAGGCATATATGATGCCAGCAGATATTGCAAGATGGTCCAAACGAGATAAGAGGGGCTGCTCCAGATGTAATTTCCCAAATGCGGATCTTAGACACTGTTTCTGGTCATGTCCCAAAATTTAAAAATTCTGGTGCAGTTAATTATTGAGTTAACAGATTTTTAGAAAGGAAATGTAAACTAGAGATACAACATATATTCTTTCTGCACCCAAATATAAAAGATATAGAGAACATAGCATTAATTAATATGATTATCTTGATTGGACGCAATATGATATTAAAATCTTGGAAATCCAAATACAGCCCAACGATGAAAGAGTTTAATAATAAAATATTCCTACAGATGAATATAGAACAGTTCAATGTAAACATAACACAGGAGAAGAGAGTGGCTCTTTTTTTTCAGAAATGGTTCAAAGTGTTACTGATATTTCCGGATAGGGTGCAAAATAGTCAGTAATTCTGACTATTTTAGCATAGCCTTACTAACTGGCAGCTTTCCAGGTTTCTGGGGTGACTTAGAGGTGGGAATGGAGGAGAGGGAGGAGGTTCCACCCCTTTTTTTTCCCTTTGTGTTTTTGTTGTGTTTTGTTTTGATTTGTTTTGTTCTGAAGGTTACACTGTGATATTTTCTGTTATTGTGTGTCTTAGTACTGGTAAAGATGCTTTTTATATAGACTGTACAGAGGTTGTGCAGAATAGATTATAGAGTGAGTATAGTGTCATATCTGGCATCGAAGTAGAAGAAATGGAAAAATACAAACCCTATTTCAAAGTGGAGACAGGTTATTTTCTGTTAGCATTATTGATTTGATTGATATGCACATGATCATTGCAATTTGGTACAAAGTGGTTGCTTTTTGTTTAACTAGAAATTTTAATTTGTAAGAGAATATAATGGAGGGCACTATATGGATCTCTATTGTATTTGTATATAACAATCAAGTTATTATTGATGTATCTATTTTATATGTTTCCAATATGTACCTAATCATTGTATTGTTCTTTTTTTTTTGTGGTTGCAACCTCAATAAATTTATTTAAAAAAAAACAACTATTTTTTTGTTGCATGGGTGTGTTTATTTATTAAAATTGCTGCTCATTTTGCATTTTCAAACAAATGCAAAGAATACAGTGAAATTAGTGCAGTGTTCTCCCCAGGACCTTTTTTAGCGGGTGATATTTGAATTTTTCTTTTAACATTGAGTGGACTACTAACTTTTTGCCTCTGGGCTAGTAGCTTTTAATCTGTGACTAGTAAATCTTAGTGAAAAATTTCCACCCCTTATATATATGTAATAATCTACAGTCAGGCTACAAGATACCACAGAATTTGCTCAGATACCAAGGACCGTGACAAACACCTCATCACACTGTCCCAATCATTTAGAGAAAAAGGTTACAAAACAAGGATTATAAATAAAAAAATGAACTCTGCCCTCAATACAACATGTGAACACTTACTACAATACAGGGAGAAGAAAAACATATCACGTATCCCACTAGTAGTCAAATACAACCCTGCTGTGGAAGGGATACGAAAAATCATAAAAGACTTACAGCCACTACTCTTAGAGGATCCCACACTCAAAAAAATATTTCCAAAACCCCCAATCCTGGCATACAGACAACCACATAACCTAAAGCAGAAACTATTACATAGGAAGCTACCCCTTGAGAAAAAGAACACTCAGAATGGAACCAAGTACTGCTATAAAGCTCTCTGCAAACGGTGTCAACATGTTTATGAAAGCAGCACAGCAAATCACAATAATAAATCCTATAACATTAAAGGGGCCCTCCAGGCAAAACATTATGTGCAGGATCTCCTGAGAACTGGGAATATGTTAGAGCTTAACTGTGACATTTACAAACTCTTGAGGTTGACAAGGGGAGGGATGATATCCATCTCACACACATATAACATGCTCCAATCAAAACCAAATAAGGCTAATATTGAACATCTGAGAGCAGTCTGGGGATCCATGGTGGGACATAATATTACAGATCAATGTGTGGAGCAAAGCGTTGTGGAAGTGAGGAGAGCTTCCTTATCGAATGAAATAAGGGAATCCCACACCAAACTGGTCGATAATGCATACATAACACCCAAAATGTTCCACAAGTGGATGCCAGATACATCGGGATTATGCCCGAAATGCTCACACCCCATTCCGAACATATTACACATGATGTGGAGCTGCTCGAAATTAACGAAATTCTGGGGAATGACACATAGGTGGTTGGAGAAATGTACAGGGGGAAAGATCCACTGGTCAGACGAACTGGTGATATTCCTACACTCACAAACAAAGTTACGCAAACACACAGAGTTCATAAATAATGTAATACTACATGCCAGAAAACTCATTTTGAGGCAATGGATGTCGCAGACGCCACCAAGCCTAACACAACTCAAGGAAACAGTGAGAAAGCAAATGATATATGAACAACTTGAGACACAGGGAGACATAACACGCAGAACAAAAAAAAAAATCATGACTAAATGGGAACCCCTTATAAACACTCTGCATCTGGCACACCAAAAACAGAAAATTTACCCATTCAAAGATGCAGAGTTTATATTGAATGCCCAATTACATGGGAAGTGGAACATATTTACTTACAAGCCAGACATAATAACCAAAACTTGATGTGTGTAAAATAGGAACACAGTGGACCCTGGGGTGGCGCCCGGGGAGGAGGACAGGAAAAGGATAGGCTCTGGGGAGGGAGAGAGATAAGCACATCTTCAGGCACACCTATGTTGCATCATGGTAGTATGTTGCTGTTGCAAATGTTAAAAGGTATATGTTTATGTTTTCTATCATCTCCCTCAGTGTGGGGGGAGAGCTGGGTACCAGGAGAGTGGAAGGTGTAATGGAGGAGGGAGGACATTTGAAAAATGAAAACTATGGTGCTATTGCAGTGACTATGTTTGACAAAAATTGCATGTAAGTAGTTTTGTTATGTAATTCACAATATTTTCAATGTATATGGTACTGAAAAATAAAGTATTTAAAATAAAAACATTAAAGGGGCATATTCATGTATATCTGCAAATGTGGTATACATGATACATTGCACTGCATGTGAAATGGGATGCTATATTGGAGAAACAAGGCAAAAACTGCACCATCGGATGAACTTACATAGACACTCAATCAAAAATTACTGTGAAACAAAATACTGCACCCCTGTTGGTCACAATTTCACCCAACCTGACAACTCCATCCAAAACCTCAAAATCTAAATTCTCAGAGGCAACTTCAAAAACACCATGGAAAGAAAAACCTTTGAAATTAAAATGATAATGCACTTCAACTTGTTTAATTCTGGACTAAATGCGGACTCTGGATTCTTAACACATTATCAAAAATTTTTGTAATGTACTTTTATTTAGTCAATTACATTGTATATTCCACATTCTTTATACATAGGTACACAGGTAAGCCTATGTCCACACTTTTGTCTTTTTTTTACTTTTGTATTCCCCCTGTATATACAATTTCACATCTTTATAGATATTGATTCAATGTTGATATATAACTTTATGTCAGTATATGCTCTATGTAAAGCTATATATTTCCCCTGTCTGTTCTCCTACACTGGACACTGTCTGCCTGTTACCTAAGCCCCCCTCATGATTTTTACAACACCTCCTCCTCTCCCTGCACTTTCTGTCTTCTTAGCTATTCTGTGTTTTAAGATATAATCTGTAAATTCCATTGAATTGGTCAGTATTGCTTTAGACTTGATAAAGGAAGGAACTCTTCCGAAAGCTTGTCAACGTATAAATGTATAGTTAGTCCAATAAAAAAGTATCATTGCTCAATGCAATACACTTGTTATTTTGATATCTAAATCTCTGGACTAACACGGCTACTCCAATCAACGTATATATATATATTTATATATATATATATATATATATATATACATATACATATATATGAAACACACTTCACACTGCATCTGGCAACTATTGACAGAAGGTCTTATTACCCCAATCCACAAACATGGGGATCTAACTAACCCAAATAACTACAGGGGAGTCTGTGTAAACAGCAATGTGAGCAAACTCTTCTGCACAATCCTGAACCAGAGAATATTAAAATTGGTAATAGACAGCAGAACCCTGCACATGAGTCAGATAGGTTTCCTCCCTAAACAAAGAACCACAGACCACATCTTCACATTACAAGCTATCACTAACAAGTACAGGAAAGCTCACCATCAGGGAAGGTGTTTGCATGTTTTGTGGACTTCAAAAAAGCATTTGACTCAATCTGGTACCCTGGCCTATACATGAAACTGCTGCAAAGTGGAATTGGTGGGAAGACATATGACATAATAAAGACCATGGCCCCTATTTAACTTACTTGCATTCAACGGCACCAATACGCTCACCTAAGATCGCCTAACATCGCTACCGCGGACCTGAATACGCTCTCCAAAGTTACCAAAAAAGCTGTCAAAAAGCAGCGCACCAAGTACGGGGCGATGAGCAGCGGACTGATGTTAACTAATAGTCATCGATCTCGCTGCTCTTCGGCTTTTTCCCAGCTTTATTAATACCCTGTCACTAAATACCGCCACTAAACTAAACTGTTTTACCCCTATAATGCTGCTCCCGGACCCCGCCACAACTAAATAAAGTTATTAACCCCTAAACCGCCGCTCCCGGAGCCTACGCCACCTACATTATACTTATTAACCCCTAATCTGCCTCCCCCTACACCGCCACCACCTACATTATGTTATTAACCCCTAATCTGCTGCCCCTACACCGCCGCCACCTACATTATACTTATTAACCCCTAATCTGCTGCCCCTACACCACCGCCACCACCTACATTATGTTATTAACCCCTAATCTGCTGCCCCTACACCGCCGCCACCTACATTATAATTATTAACCCCTAATCTGCCCCCCCAACACTGCTGCCACCCACATTATGTTATTAACCCCTAATATGCCCATCCTATACCACCGCCACCTACATTATGTTATTAACCCCTAATCTGCCGTCCCCAACGTTGCTGCCACTATATTAAATGTATTAACCCCTAAACCTAAATTTAACCCTAACACCCCCTAACTTAAATCTAATTTAAATAAATATAAATAAAATTACTATCATTAACTACATTATTCCTATTTAAAACTAAATACTTACCTATAAAATAAACCCTAAAATAGCTACAATATAACTAATAGTTACATTGTAGCCATCTTAGGGTTTATTTTTATTTTACAGGCAATTTTGTATTTATTTTAACTAGGTAGAATAGTTATTAAATAGTTATTAACTATTTAATAACTACCTAGCTAAAATAAATACAAAAGTACCTGTAAAATAAAACCTAACCTAAGTTACAATAACACCTAACACTACACTACAATTAAATAAATTACATAAATTAAATACGATTAACTAAATTAAATACAATAACCTAAATTTAATTAAATTAGCTAAAGTACACTAAGTTACAGAAAATAAGAAACAAATTACAGAAATTTAAACTAATTACACCTAATCTAATAGCCCTATCAAAATAACCCCCCCCCCCAAAAAAAATAAAAAAACCCTAGCCTAAACTAAACTACCAAAACCTAAGCTCCCCATTGCCCTGAAAGGGCATTTGGATGGGCATTGCCCTTAAAAGGGCAGTTAGCTCTTTTGCAGCCAAAAGCCCTAACCTAAAAATATAACCCACCCAATACACCCTTAAAAAAACCTAACACTAACCCCCTTAAGATCAACTTACTGGGCGACGTCTTCATCCAAGCCGGGCGAAGTGGTCCTCCAGACGGGCAGAAATCTTCATCCAAGCCGGGGCGAAGTGGTCCTCCAGATGGCAGAAGTCTTCATCCATACAGCATCTTCTATCTTCATCCATCCGGCACGGAGCGGGTCCATCTTCAAGACATCCGACGCGGAGCATCCTCTTCGGCCGTCGACTACCCGATGAATGAAGGTTTCTTTAAGTGACGTCATCCAAGATGGTGTCCCTTAGATTCTGATTGGCTGATAGAATTGATGTCTTCAAGACATCCGATGCGGAGGGCTGATCCAATCAGCCAATAGGATTGAGCTTGCATTCTATTGGCTGTTCCAATCAGCCAATAGAATGCCAGCTCAATCCTATTGGCGGATTGGATCAGCCAATAGGATTGAACTTCTATCTTAATTCCGATTGGCTGATAGAATTCTATCAGCCAATCGGAATTGTGGGTGGTGGGTTTTTATTTTAAATAGTTTTTTATTGAAGTCATAAACAAATTCAACAATAATGACACATCCAACAATAGTGACAGAAAGGAAAAGTACAGTGCTAATACCACAAACTTGTCAAGTAAACATCCCAGGTGATGCCAATATAGTATACATGCATAAGTTTGAAGAGTGGTACCCGATGATGAGTAGTAAAAGGATGGAAAAGATATAGTTGGTTAGTGTTCTGAAAAAGCATGGAAGTTTACTAGACAGTAGAGCTAAATGGAAGGGGCATATAAATCCCGTGTATTAAAGGCATTAGTAAAGAGTTTGGACTATCTAGCTTAAGACCTCAATTTTATATTTTATATGATATGTAGACTAGAAGTGACCCCACCTTGTGATAGATAAATATACCATAAAATATTTATTTAAGAAATATAGAAACAAGGGGGGTTGATTTTATGGGGGTAGGGGGAGGGGGAGGATAGAGTATATTCTCCACATTGTCATAAAGAGCATTCATAACGTTATACAATCTAGTAAAAATATGACAAATGTGGATTAGCTTGTGTTTGGCCGCTTTTGGACCAAATTAGCAGGGAGAGTGGTAAGGGAACGCAGCGGGCAAGAGCCGCTCAAAGTGGAGTGGGGAAGGGGAATGGGGGGGCGGAGCCATACAGGACAGGAGAGTTGGTATGTAAGGACTTACTATATGGTTGAGAGAGTGGACTTCGCAAGAGGGACCTGTTGTATACATAACTAATAGGGGGGGACATAGCCCTATCAGGGTAAAGTAATTATCCAATTGAAGTGTTATGCTCATATAACGAGGAAGTAATAACAAATGTGTAGAATATGCAGCCAAGAGATATCTAAAACTTAATTATCGGAGGTAATGGGCCTCAATAGTCACTCTGCAGTATTATGTGACGAGGGGGACATTAGTATGTTTGGAGCATATGAAAAGAAAAAGAAACAGAAGCGCACCAGGGCACGATTCAAGTGAAGGTTTATTTATCAAACACACACACGCAACTGCTTATGTTGCACTTACAAGATAAAAACAATTTATGAGCATGTAGATATAAAAAGGTCTTTACGTGCGCTGGAACATAGATGGCAAAAAGTTCCTGATCGTCTGTCTCGGTCAGTACAAGGCGTCCGGACTGCCCTATTGTACTACCGTGATGACTGTCCACACTGCAAGACCAGAAGATATGTCCTTTACTCCTCAACGCGTTTCCCCCGAACCTCGGTTGGGCTTTATCAAGAGGTCATTGAATACTGTCAGTTTTCTGAAAACTGACAGTATTCAATGACCTCTTGATAAAGCCCGACCGAGGTTCGGGGGAAACGCGTCGAGGAGTAAAGGACATATCTTCTGGTCTTGCAGTGTGGACAGTCATCACGGTAGTACAATAGGGCAGTCCGGACGCCTTGTACTGACCGAGACAGACGATCAGGAACTTTTTGCCATCTATGTTCCAGTGCACGTAAAGACCTTTTTATATCTACATGCTCATAAATAGTTTTTATCTTGTAAGTGCAACATAAGCAGTTGCGTGTGTGTGTTTGATAAATAAACCGTCACTTGAATCGTGCCCTGGTGCGCTTCTGTTTCTTTTTCTTTTCATATATACTACGAGTCAAACAAGGATCTTTTTGACCAATCCGAAGCTGCACCGGGAGGGACCAGCCCCACAAGCGGGGAAAAGCGTTTTTCAGCTGAAAACAGCAAACTAATTATCTAGATCTATATTGGACACTTTTTAAAGGTATTGTTGTCAAATTGAAAAAGGCATTTTGACAAATGTGTTATTCCAACGGATCATCACTGTTTAATGCATGAAGGTGAAGTGTGATTTGTTTATCAAGAGTATTGATTGTACTATGCACTGAATCTAATACATCACGTTACTGATACAAAGTTTTTAATGTGGATGATTGTTACATTGTGCAAATTGCATTATATTAGTTTCTCTTTTTTAACAACCAGTGTATAGTGAACATATTATTATTATATATTCTTTAAAAGAATTTTTTATTGGTTAAATTATTTTAGGCACAGGTAGTCAAGCGCAATATCATTTTTTCTTTTAGTTTTTTATGTTTGGAGCATAGGGAATCTCTGGATGAGCCCCTCTCCTAGGGACGTGCCATCTATAGGCGATGCTGGTAAAAGGACTAGGGATATGACCCGCAGGCAGTAAGCACCGGCGGGAAAGGGAGGAGAGAGGTTTAACATGAACAAATAATATATATTGATAATGTGGACAAAACTATAAAGAAACTAGTGATGACAGTCCTACAGTCACTAATAATGATAGTAAATAACCTATAGAATAGGAATAAGATAATATTTAGGTAACAAATACATATACACAAACAACTGAATATATCGGGTCAGTATAAATCTATAGAGATCTCCTTAGAATAAAAAAAGGAAGGGAGTTATATTTATATATACAGTCAGTATACCACTAAAAGGATAAGGATATTACATGCCAATACAGTAGGTAGCAATAGACTCTTGTAAGATACGACCAGGTAGACATGATAGTATTAGCTAGAATTATGAGATACAATACCAATGTGAGGGCCTGGGAGCTGTTAGGCTAACTAGTGATGTAGATAAACCCTACCGTATCCCCCATGAAAGCTGGGCATAACCCCTCTAGAAAAGACTAAGTTAAGAGAACATAAACATAACTTATGACGCTATAAAAAATGAGGATCTCTGTAGAGAGAAATATGAGCTATAATTTTAGCTAAAAAGGGAGTACCTTAACATGAGAGTTAATAAAATATGTACGGTACAGACATAGTATGATTTGTCGAACCGTCAGCTCATGTGTCCTAAGAGACAGTTTAGGCTTTTGTATATATGTCTTTAAGAGCTGTCTTTTAGCCTATGCCTACTACTGATATATACAGCGTGCGGGGTCGGCTTGAGGGCATATACAATTCTCATTAAATAAAATGTATCCTTATTTATAATTTTATGCATAGGCATACATAATACACCTCATGAACAATTCTAAGTGAACGAGGGGGGTTGAGATTCAGCATTTTGGCTATCTTATATAGAACAATTCACTACATCAGCCTTACAGCGTCATATAAATGGGTTTCTCAAACTGAAGTCCTAAAGGGGGGGGGGGCTGCATAAAAGCCGAAGCACATAGATAAGAGTGCAGATATACGGGTATTAAAATTAAGGAAATAGCTGCATTAACTGGAGGGAGTGGCAGAAGATTCAACTTTCTCAGATGTGGCGTAGGTACTGTGGATAAAGCTATTCTACATATTGATATATAACAAAGCTGCACTATCAACTTAAACTAGGTGAACAGAGGACAGCTAAACATCAGGCTAAAACACCTATATCAAGATAAATCCCCTTATTGAAAATTAGATTGCATTTCCAGCTTCCATGGTGTCACAAAAGGCTAATCATAAGCACATTACAAGTAAATTGGTGTAAGCAGAAGTATCCGGCAATGTAAATAAGACCATTATACATGCTGAAACATAACATAGCTGTACTAGAGCATATCCCAAAGTTTTCTCCATAACTACTGTATATAGACTGTTAGTAACATAGTAATATTCAACAGTCTAAATGGTGAGGGACTTCAAGATAGTAGTATTAGATCAAAACTTTCTGTCACGATCCTTAAGGCGTTATGTATTAGCAAAAATCTCCTATCGCTGAGGTAATTATGGAAAGAGCGAGTCATGTAACCACAACAGCATCCCCTCTGTGTAAACAAATAGATAACTGAGCTGACAGCAGCCCTACTCCTTAGAAGAGATCTCAGTCCGATGAAGGGCAATCAACCGGGCATGAGTCTGTGAAGGGTTGATATATTAGCCTATTCCGGATCTGCGTGAAGTGTAAGTGTCCTCTACTCCTGCGGTGTGGGCTAGGTCAGAATCAAGTAGTGAGATGCAAGCTTCGAGGAATCTTAATATCTGAAGACTCTGTGCATGCACCGGAAGATTCACGTTGGTTAAGTCCTGTAATGAGATCCTCACTAGACAGACTTAGCTGCGTAGAAAGGCTTCAGGTTTAGCGTGCAGGTGTAAAACTGGCCCCAGATCTGTCCCATATGCTCCCTGCATGAGTGCGTCCATGAAAGACAGCAGCCGTAAATCCTTTTCTGTCTCCGGGAGGCATGAAATGTAGGTAGTATCTGTAGCAGCCCCTGTATCACCCAAGGCCAGATCAGAACTAAGAATCCCTCTTTCCGTAGGAGGGTGCAACACACTTGCTAATGGAGAGATGCTAACAGGTTGCGGCCGTTCGTCTCTTGAACTAAACTCGTTACCTGGCAGAGCCTGTAAGACTAAGCTCTTCTTCACTGCGATGCTCGCTGTTGCACTCAGAGGGTGATCATGCAAAAAAGACTCTGAGCTGCTCCACGGCACTTGCAGCACCGATGTTGAGGCACAGGCTTTGAGCTGGAAATTATCGCCTTGCTCGATAGTGTCTATGGTAGTGGCCATTTTAGGTGCTTGGTTTATCTCTCCTCCCCACTGATGTCTAACTGTAATCAGCAGGTCATGGAAGCAGTAATCTAGTTTTTCCTCAAGTTTGTAGAGTAGAGCTTGTACCTGATTGTAAGGGTCCTCCATAATTAGGTAGGTAGTCTTGCGCTTAGTATAGGATACGCAACCGCTGTAGAGAAGGGATTACTCCTGCCTCGTGGTCATATCAGTCGGTATAGTTCCAAACCGTTGCCAAAGAACGGCTATTAAAGCTGCCCTAGAGCCAATTTAGGAAGATTCTGACCTTCTTACACAAGTGCCAATTAAAATCTTCAGCTTATACCATCAAATATACTTTATATTAGACTAAATACTTGTTGAAATTGCAGGAGCTCTAGTGCTACACGTCTTGTCCCATCAGTTGCTGGCTTCGCCCCCCTGGGTGGTGGGTTTTAATGTGGGGGGGGGGGTATTGTACTTTTTTTCAGGTAAAAGAGCTGATTACCTTGGGGCAATGCCCAGCAAAAGCCCTTTTAAGGGCTATTTGTAATTTAGTATAGGGTAGGGCTTTTTATTATTTTGGGGGGCTTTTTATTTTATTAGGGGGATTAGATTAAGTGTAATTAGTTTTAAAAACTTGTAATTATTTTATTAATTTCTGTAATTTAGTGTTTTTTATTTTTTGTACTTTAGATAATTTTATTTCATTTTATTTAATTGTAGCTAAGTGTATTTAATGTAGGTAATTAATTTAATGATAGTGTAGTATTATGTGTAATTGTAACTTAGGTTAGGTTTTATTTTACAGGTACTTTTGTATTTATTTTAACTAGGTAGCTATTAAATAGTTAAAATAAATACAAACTTGCCTGTAAAATAAAAATAAATCCTAAGATAGCTACAATGTAACTATTAGTTATATTGGAGCTATCTTAGGGTTTATTTTATAGGTAAGTATTTAGTTTTAAATAGGAATAATTTTATTTAGATTTATTTAAATTATATTTAAGTTAGTGGGTGTTAGGGTTAGTGTTAGACTTATTTTTAGGGGTAATACATTTAATATAGTGGTGGCGGTGTGGGGGGGGCAGATTAGGGGTTAATAAATATAATGTAGGTGGCGGTGGTCTCTGGGAGCGGCAGTTTAGGGGTTTAACACTTTATTTAGTTGCGGCAGGGTCCGGGAGCGGCAGGATAGGGGTTAATAACTTTATGTAGGTGGCGGAGGTATAGGGGCGGAAGATTAGGGGTTAATATGTATAATGTAGGTGGCGGTGGGCTCCGGGAGTGGCGGTTTAGGGGTTAATACATTTATTAGAGTTGCGGTGGGCTCCGGGAGCGGTGGTTTAGGGGTTAATACATTTATTAGAGTTGCGGCGGGGTCCGGGAGCGGTGGTATAGGGGGTAAACAGTATAGTATAGTGTGGGTGTTTAGTGACAGGGTACCAAGAAAGCTGTAAAAAAGCCGAAGAGCAGCAAGATCGATGACTGTTAGTTAACAACTATCATTTTGGAGAACGTAGTCAGGCCACGATGTTAGGCGATCTTAGGAGAGCGTATTGGTGCCGTCGAATTCAGGTAAGTTGACGGCTTGATAAATAGAGGCCCATGGGTTAACAGTGAGCCCAATGCTGGTCTAGGTGCTGTCCGTGTGGTTAGTCACTTTTATGCAAAATAACAGCAACTGTTATTTTACATAAAACACAAAGATCTGTGCAAATCCAGATCTTTGTGTGTTGCACTTTCACACTGATATATCTGGCGTCTAACCAAATGCTGCTATGTGCAGCCATATTCCTCATTCATTTAGCAAACAAATGCCAAATGCCCAAATTTTGCCCATGCTTACAAATGATCCCTTTAACTCTTTCCATTTATCTCCATGATCCCTAGCATAATGCAGTCAATACACCGTAAAAAAAAAAAAAAACTTCACCAATAGCAAAATAAAATGCATTAACTTTAAGCATGTATAAATAATTGTATATACTCCTTTACTCTCTTCTGATCAGTTTGCAATCTCACACAAAAAGTATATTCTAATAGATAACATTCATTAAGTACAAAAGGTAATCACTCAATAAATTAGATGTTTATTTAATCTATAAAACCAGTTTGAAGTTCATATCTTGGCAGCTCGATATGGAGAACTAGATAATTATTTTAATCATAATACTAATTATAAAGACTTCCAAACTTTAGCAATTGTAATACTATTTTTGAGAGGCACCTACCACCCCATTCCTTTTGGATTTTCTCTGAAAAGGAACACCCCACTATTAAGAACATCAACATTAAACATACCTCTAAATCATTCTTGACAATCATTTCACTTCTCCAATCTTGAATAGCTATGGTGAATCTCTTCTCCTAATTCCCCATAAAAATGTATAATATTGATATGGCCTATCACATTGCTCATTATATTTTTTCAAATTATTATTTTATTTTTCCATTTATTTACATATTCTATGAGATTCAATTTAAAGGGACATACAATTTAAAATGTAAATGCACATGAATGCATTACTAGTTTGAAAAGAGCGCAATGGGCTGTAACTAAACATCACTACACCCCAGGCTTTGCAGGCTTTGACAGGGTCTCCATTTCAACTTCGCCCATTTCTGGCTGTGTTCAGTCATCAGACGCTGAGCTGGAGTCATATAGCAAATAGAAGAGCTGCTTTTCTGTGACTATGAGTCATCCTTCCCCCCTGGTTAGTCTTTTACTGTGGCTATGCACTTGTGCAGCCTTCCTGTATAAATATGGTAGTAACACTGTGATGGCCATCTTGGGAACTCTGCACCATATTGTAAAGGCAAATTCATGCACTTTCCTTAAACTATGAGCTCTTTTTCACAACGGGCACAAAGAGGGGTCAGGCATGATGCTGCAAGGCCCCCTGTAGTGACATCACTACTGGCCACAGGGCTAAAGGGGCAAGCCTGGTCTTAACTGATATCCCTGTAGTTCTTCTTCTTCAAAAGCATTTATATTAGCCTTTAGTTAAAGTTATCACAGTTTTAGTGATATTTCTTACTGAGCAAAGAACATATGCCCCGTGAATGCTCAGTCAAACACCAGGCCTGCTCAAAGAGCAAAATACAGCAGTTTTTGTCAGCAATGAGTTATTCCTTTTGTAATGTATATGCATTTTGAGCAGGCATATGCTTTGAACATAGGTGAATGGGGCATATTTACATATGCTCCATGCGCAATAAAAGCTGTCACTTAATATTTTGAAAAAAATGCTTTGGTTCAATACTTAATTGCATTCATGTGTATTTAAATATTGAGTTATATATCCTTTCCATTTTAGTGAGTTTTTACATTTTCAAAGATGAATATTTATGAACTTAGCATTAGGATCTTGTGTATTATCAAACAATGCATAAAGGCTCCCCTCACAATAAGGAGCATAGTATTAGTATAGTTTAAAACTTTTTTTATTTTTTATTAATTGAATATTTCAAAGCTTTATTGTGCATATGCTACAGTGTAATAAACATGTATATATTTTACTGATGCTAAATTAACCAAATGACTGCTTACCCATTTCTAGTAGTAATATGTCTGCAGATTATATATAGGAATAATTATTCCATTTGTAATAGACAGCAATAAAAATATGCTGACAAACATATTGGAAAGTATGAATACAAATATTTTATTTTCTCATTGTCTTGGACTGTGCTACAGAATATTGTAAGCTTACTTTGTACACCCCTGAAGCACTTCATTTCCATATAAAGTGTAGAAATTTTCAATTTCACTTGGTTGCATCTGCAGTAGGGACTCAGATTTGCTGTTCCTCGGTTAGCTTTGAAGGATGCATATTTTGTTTAAATCTTTTCATGCATCATCAGTACAAAAGTGGAACAGAATACATGTACCTAGCAGTAGGTAAACTTATTAGCAAAAGTTTATGGGAGAGAATGCAAAACAAGTATCCACAGACATAAAACCCAAATGTAATGAATATTTAAGACATTCTATCACATAAGCAGTACAACAATTTTAATTTATCACATTTTACAAATTTGTAAAATTTCTGTGCTACTTATTATTTACAGGGATACTGAGCCCAATTTTTTTCTTTCATGATTCAGATAGAGCATGCAATTTTAAGCAACCTTCTAATTTACTCCTATTATCAATTTATCTTTGTTCATTTTGTATCTTTATTTGAAATGGCAGGAATGTAAGCTTACAAGTCGACCCATTTTTGGTTCAGACACTGGATAGCGCTTGTTGATTGGTGTCTGAATTTAGCCACCAATCAGCAAGCACTACCCAGGTGCTGAACCAAAGATGGGCTGGCTCAGAAGCTTACATTCCTTCTTTTTTAAATACTGACTCTTAGCGAAGCAGCAATTATACAAACACATCTAGACAACTGTTTAGCTTTAACAATATATGTTGTCACATGGTCTCTGAACTATTGCTTTTAAATTACCCATATTTTAATTTAACTAATAAAGTTTAATGGTTTAAATCAAATATTTGGGAAATACTGTTACACCAAGCACAAAATACATAACTAATATCCTTTCAGTCTATATGGGATAATATGAGTGTTAATTGGGTATTCTTTCACAATTAGAGGACTTTCTTCTTTTTTTCATCTGATTGTATTCTGAAAATAAAACATAAATATATATATATGTATGTAAGCATATACATAAATATTTATAGGAATAACACAGACCCCATAGACTACAATGTAAAGGCACTTTTTTTTACACTTTTCACCAGCTCACTTTCAGCCCTTAAAACTGCTTTGTGCAGTTATTTATTAAAAAAAATGCTACATTTTTTATTTTAAAAAAAAACAAAACAACACTACATTTAATTTTTGGGGCTATTGGGGGACACTTTTAAAATGAACCATAGATCTGATCTCTAGTTAATTTTTGGAACGCTAATTGCTACTGTGAGCTTGCATTAACCAGCCTCTTGTTATGTCAAGTTATTCAACGAGCGGCCGTCAACGGGCAAATTTGCAAGTTTCCGGGCGCACAATAAATTATCGCTCCACTTCTAGCCCAAAATCTTTTGTTTCTTTAATTTAATAGTAGGAATGATAATAATAGGAATGATTAATAATAGGAATGATTACTATTGTATTATTCCACCAGTGTTACCATGATTGTTTTTTAGACTTTGAAATATTGCATGAAATAGTGTAATTTATTCTCGTCATTTCATATGCAGACAAATATTGTATGAATGCAGAATGCAAAATTACTACTGGAATAATAACCAACCAAGCATCACTTAGTTTAACCAATAGATATTATGTTTGGTGTGTACGATTATAGATGCAACATGAATAATTTACTGCTGAATCAGATTTTATCACGCAGTACCAAGTATGGGCTTAGGAGACTGAAATACAGAAATGCCTACATCTTCAAATAGTAAGGGGACATAATGATGAAAAGTACGTTTTACACATTGGGCCAGATTACGAGTTGCGCGTTAACAGTTACAGTTATGCTTGAGCGATAAGGGGTTTATCACGGGTGTTTGCATGTCCGGTTTTTCGTTCGTAAAATTATATCATATATACTGTAAATATATATATACAGTATATATGTTTATATGTGTGTATATGTATTTACATATACAGGTAGCCCTCAGTTTACGCCAGGGTTAGGTTCCAGAAGGAATGGTTGTAAATCGAAACCGTTGTAAATTGAAACCCAGTTTATAATGTAAGTCAATGGGAAGTGAGGGAGATAGGTTCCAGGCCCCTCTCAAAATTATCATAAGTAACACCTAATACATTATTTTTAAAGCTTTGAAATGAAGACTTTACATGCTAAACAGCATTATAAAAGTAATAAAATAATCACACAACACAGAATATATAATTAAACTAAGTTAAATGAACAAAAACATTTGCTAAACAGCATTACACACCTAATACAATAATCACACAACACAGACTTCACTTGCATTTTTCTGCAAACAGTTCTTTCTATGCATTCCAATCTGGACTGATTTATAGACAGGAAGATGTTGTTCCTTTGAAATCTGCTCGATAGCTCAGGTCTGGTTAAACTGATTAATTTCAGCTTTCTTGGCTTTGCTGCAACACAAGCGGACAGTTCCACCTACTGGCTATTTTAATAAATGCACTGCTTCTCAATGCTTTTCAATAGCAGTCACATGACTGGAAAAAAAAGGTTGTTATTCTGAAACGGTGTAAATTGAACCGTTGTAAAACGAGGGCCACCTGTATACACATATAAACACATAAATACATACTGTATGTACACAGATATAGACTTATATAGCATTGGAATGTGAAATATTCATATTTTCATGTCGGGTTAGCGCACATGAGAATATGGGATCGTGTTTGTGCACGAGTAGGTTTGTCTTTTTATGTGCGTTGGGTTAACGCTCAAGAGAAAACAGTTTACTTTCAATTTGTAATAAAGCTTAATTCTAGGGCAGTTAATGCTCGAGCGGGTTTGTTAAATAATGCTCCATATTAATCTGAGTGCCTACACAGTAATAATGGTACAGAGCTATCTTTAAAATACAGCTGACATGCAGAAGACACCAGCTTATATTACAATTCAAGACACACAGTGCATTATTTGGCCTCAATCACTAATGCACATTCAGGTATTGCAAGTTATTGTTGTTTGATTGTTTAACCAAAGCTATTTTAATGCACCCAATACTTATAGGGCTCCTTACACTTTTAATGAAGCTTTATTAGCAGGCTTATTGCAATTGTATTACAAGTCATCAATTAAGTGTTGAGCTGGAGTGCAATCCAAAACGCTGCTTTCCTTTTTAATGCTTTTGAAAACCAGGTATTGTTTTTGCCCTCCATCAGCTTTGCTCTCAGTCGTTATTTTCATTTTTAGGTGGTGTCTCATAGAAATCTATAACATCTATTACACACCTGTGAAATCCGACATGAATAGTGTAGCATGCACAATATATTTTAAAGGGACATGAAACCCAGCACTTTTATTTTATGATTCAGACAGAGCATATAAGTTTAAACAACTTTACTTTTATTTTCAAGTTTGCTTCATTCTTTTGGTGGCCTTTGTTGAAGGAGCATCAATGTACTATTATGAGTTCAGCCACCCATCAGCAGCTAGTTCCCAACTCCTGAGCCCACCAAGGTATGCTTTTCAACAAAGAATACTATAAGAACTAAGCAAATAGCATAAGTAAATTAAAGAGTTGATTAAAGTTGTATGTTATTTCTTAATTAATGCAAGTGTTATGGATTACACTGCAGCAATGTTTACATTTCATACTGTTTGCATCAGTGATGGAGCTGCTCAACAGGGGGGCCCAGGGGCAAAAAAAGAAAAAAGATAATAGTAATAAGCAATAGTTACAATATACATGTTTCTCTGTATAATGTTTCTGAGTATATATATATATATATATATATATATCAACACTGATTATGTGATTGTGACTTTATAATGATACTGAGTATTTATGCACTGGCAGCGAGCACATTGTGCAGTATAATGATGTGATTTCTATGCACTATACCCTGATGAGTACACTGCTCTGTATAAACATGATGGATATGCAGTGCTGTATATTGATGGAATATAGAGGAAATATAGGAGTCTGCTGACTTTCTTCACTATAAGTTCATCTTGAACTCTTACAATTCTGCCCTTAATCTATATAAGCAACGTTACTTCTCTACTCTTATCTCTACTCGTTCTTCAAACCCAAAACGTCTGTTCTCCACTTTCAATACTCTTCTCCGCCCATCCCCACCTCCCACCACAACTTTTCTATCAGCTCAAGATTTTGCCAGCTACTTCAACAAAAAAATCGACTCCATCAGAAATGAAATCAGCTCTCAACATACTACCGGTCTTCCACCCCTCAAAAGCTCACAATTATCCAAAACCCACATAAATTTAGCTCTTTTGCCCCATTACAGAGGAAGCAGTTTCTGCCCTTATACTATCCTCTCACCTCACTACATGCACCCTCGACCCCATCCCCTCACAACTACTTCCCTCCCTCTCTTCTACCCTTACCCCTATACTTACACACATCTTCAACCTCTCCCTCAGCACTGGTATAGTTCCGACAACTCTTAAACATGCATTAGTCACATCTATCCTCAAAAAACCTTCTCTCGATCCAACCTCCCCATCCAACTACCGCCCTATTTCCCTACTCCCTCTTGCCTCAAAGCTTCTTGAAAAGCTAGTATATGCACGTCTATCCCATTTCCATACATTAAACGCCCTCCTTGATCCACTGCAATCTGGATTTTTCCCTTTCACTCAACAGAGACAGCAATTGTTAAGGTTACCTATGACCTACTTTCAGCAAAATCCAAAGGCCACTTCTCTCTACTTATCCTCCTTGATCTGTCTGCAGCATTTGATACTGTCGACCACCCTCTTTTGCTCCATACCCTACAATCCTTCGGCATTTGCGACACAGCTCTCTCTTGGTTCTCTTCCTATCTGTCTAACCTTACCTTTAGTGTAGCCTTCTCTGGGGCATCCACTGCCCCATTACCTCTTTCTGTTGGGGTACCACAAGGCTCTGTCCTCGGTCCCCTTCTCTTATTAATCTACACGTCCTCGTTAGGTTCCTTAATAAAGTCCCATGGATTTCACTATCATTTGTATGCCAATGATACCCAAATCTTCCTCTCTGCACCACAACTATCTCCTTCCTTGCTAACCTGTGTCACTAACTGTTTCTCTCATATCTCATCTTGGATGTCCTCTCACTTCCTTAAGCTAAATCTCCCCAAAACTGAGCTCCTTATTTTCCACCCTTCTTCCAAAATCTCCACCCCCCATGTCTCTATAACTGTTGATAACTCCATCATTACCCCAACCTCACATGTCCAGTGTCTTGGGGTCACACTTGACTCAGATCTTTCTTTCACTCCTCACATTCAGTCCTTGGATAAAACCTGCCACTACCACCTTAAAAACATTGTTAAAATCAGACATTTCCTTACACAAGACACAACTAAGATTTTAATCCACTGTCTCATCCTTTCCCACCTTGACTACTGCAACTCCATCCTTTCTGGTCTCCCTAGCTGCCGCCTAGCTCCTTTACAATCCATAATGAATGCCTCTGCCAGGCTAATCTTCCTTACACGTCGCTCTTCATCTGCCGCACCTCTCTGCCAATCCCTTCACTGGCTTCCTCTTGCCTCCAGGATTAAACACAAAATTCTCACTCTGACACACAAAGCCCTCAATTGCATTGCTCCTCCCCTACATCTCAGACCTTGTCTCCAGATACTCTCCTTCCCGACCCCTTCACTCCGCTTATGATCTCCTACTCTCCTCCTCTCTTGTTACCTCCTCATATTCTCATTTACAAGCTTTCTCCAGACTGGCTCCCAGCTTATGGACCTCTCTGCCTCGCTCCACAAGACTCTCCCCTAGTTTTAAAAGCTTCAAGTGCTCCCTGAAGACGCTACTATTCAGGGACACATACAACCTACACTAACCTTACTATCTCCACTGCTATACCCTTGACCCCCTTAGCATGTAAGGCTATGAGCCCAGCTGTTTGTAGTCCACCTTCATAAGAGCCAACTACATCAGTGCAACTCTCAGCAGGACCCTCTACCCATTTGATGCCTGCAATTATTTTTATATACCACCTATGTTCAAAGTGCTGCGAAACCTGTTAGCGATCTACAAATACCTGATAATAATAATAATAATATGTATACACTAATAGTGAACACACTGCACTTTATAATAATGTCAGTATCCAGAAGCTGATGAGTACGCTGCTCTGTATAAACATGATGAATATGCAGTGCTGTATAATGACAGAATATCTATACACTAACAGTGAACACCCTGCATAGTATAATGTCAGTATCTATACACTGATGAGTATGCTGCACAGTATAATGATGACAAGTATTTTTAAACACTGCACCTGCTGCACCAAATGCTAGTTTCATTCCTGTCTTTTTTTTGTGCGCTCCACTTGTAATATTATATAACGCTTAGGAAGTATTGGCATTAGCATTTACGGTGACATTGAAGATATGCAGGAGTTAGGACCCTTTAGCAACACTTTCACCTACAGTGGGACAGATATGCGTTTACAGTGTATTGAACAGATGTAATTTCTGCTTGTCTTTGACAGCTGTGCTTGTAAATGACACATTTCTACAACAGAAGACGTTACACGCTTTTGGGAACTTCTGGGATTTAAGTTATATGAAATTGGATTGTTCATCATCTTTTAGTCTGACAAAGGGCAGTGTCCTCCCAGCTGTGTGTCTGCCCCTTGCTGATTGACACACTGACCATGTCTGCTGTGGACCAGCAGCAATCTGATGCTCACAAGCGGTACTTAAACTATGTTTAACCTCATTGCAAGGGATAAACACATAGGTTTGCATAGTCACTAGTGCTAAAATGACACATTCTAAAAAAATACATTCTGTCCAAAACTTCTGATTCCCTTCCTGATTTAAAAACAATAATTTGATCTGTAAACCTAGATAGGGCTCCATTTATCATTCATTTTTGAAATACGACTTTCAGTTCTCCTATCAGTTCTCCGCAGCTCACCTTTGGAGAGGCGCACATGTGCGCCCATATTTATCATAAAAACTGTAGTATTTTAATGCCAATTTCCAAAGGCGAGATGCGGCGGATTAATGATAAATCTCTCCATTAGTATTATATATGCGCCTTATTCATCATTAGAAATACTCCCAAAAAGACTTGATTTTTGTATAGAACCTGTCTAACTTATTTTTTTTTATTAAAATCTAACTTGTTTAAACCACCCTTAACTGTGTTTTCCATTATTTAAATACAAACATAAGTTAATTTTAATGTAATAAAATAAATATATTATTTTCTTTTTAAATTATGACAAAACATGTAACTGAATATATGTCATTTAATCAATAAATGTATTTTTTGGTTTTAGTCATGTGTAAGAAAGCTTTATATTTTTGTATACATGCTACAATTATAATAAAAACGTATGTTTTAAACAATAACACCTTTATCTTCTTCCACACCCCCTGCAGTACTTATGACTCCTATAGATATGCAAAAATGTCAGTGGTTAACCAAAATATGTTAATAACTATGGACGTATCACATCTCTACTTGATATAATTTATTGTTAGCTTTAGATTGATAAGCTTGTCTTCCTTTACAAATAGAAATTAATAGGACAATACATTTTTATTTTCAAATAATATATTTATTATAAAACATAAAATAAAAATAAAAAATATGTTATCTTCACATTCATTGATTTAAAAATATATTATCAAAAGAAAATTTACATTGATTCATATTTCAAAATTAAGAAATATTCCATCTTCTCTCATGAAAAGTGGAGTAAATTCAATGTTCTCCTCATTGGTTTTGGAGAACTTTCATGGTCGTATTTGTAGGAGAATTTTAGGTTCTCCTAAGGCCCAAAATAATGATAAATCTGAATTTCGGCGATTAGTAAAGCCTATTTTTTTTTTAAATATGACCAAAAAAAGGCTTTTTTTGTGCTTTCTTTGGCGCACATGTGCACCTAGGAGAGAGAGAATAGAATGGGAGAATTTTGCAGTCGTATTTGCTTATTTGTAGGCATATTTTGCTTTGATTAATAGGAGAACAATTCTGACAGCGTATTTATAGGCGTAAATGTGGGAGAATTACAATGATAAATGGAGCCCTTAATAGTCTGCGTTGTAAATTAAGAGAAATAACAAAAAAAGAAAGATACATTTTTATCTAAAATATATATATTTTTTTTTAAATGACTAAACCCATTTGAATTGCACTGTCCACAATAATTTTTTTTGTTCTATCTAAAAGATGTTATTAATTATAATGTATTAAATATATTACAGTTCTTTTAAATGTTCTTGAGCTTGTATCCCACTCTATATAAATACCCTGTGGTGTCTAAATTCTACTATTTATATACTTTTGTGAAGCAGTTTTTAATTGGGTGACAGCTATTTAACTTAGAGTCTAAGAATAGCAAATTTTAGTGTTAAACCAATAATGCCATATTTGCAGTATTTGGCCTATATTTACTATAATTTACTTGGAAACATAGACATATAGGGTATTTCTAAAATCTGGACAACCTAATGAATCTATTTGGTGATAATTTTCTTTAACTTCACTAGTTTTGTAGAACTTGCTATGAGGAAAACTGCAAAATGTTTGCTTGTTTTTTTTATGTTTGTTTTTTTAATTTCCCCATTTTCAGTATTAAATTCCTATATATTTTTTTTATATATCCATATAGGGTGTAAAAGGCCTGTTTGTCTGTAAAAGAATAATGTATAATATGTATGCGTGCACTTAAAGGGACTCTGAACCCAATGTTTTCTTTTGTGATTCAGATAGAGCATGCAATTTTAAGCAACTTTCTAATTTATTTCTATTATCAAATTTTCTTCATTCTCTTGATCTCTTTATTTGAAAAGCAAGAATTTAAGTTTAGATGCTGGCCCACTTTTTGTGAACAATCTTGCTGATTTGTGGATAAATTCACCCACCAATAAACAAGTGCTGTCCATTGTACTCAACCAAAAATTGGCTAGCTCCTTAGTTACAACGAAGAAAAATTGATAATAGTAGTAAATTAGAAAGTTTCTTAAAATTGCATGTACTATCTAAATCACGAAAGAAAAAAATTGGGTTCAGTGTCACTTTAACTAGAGAGTGGACATTTAAGGTGAAACCAATAGTGAGCAAAAATGCCAAAATTGCTTGTATCTTTTAAAGGGACAGGAAACCCCAAAATTTCCTTTCATGGTTTGGATAGAACATACCATTTTAAACAACTTTTCAATTTACTTCTATAATCAAATTTGCTTTTTTATCTTGTTATCCTTTGCTGAAGGAACAGCATTGCACTACTGGCAGCTGGCTGAACACATCTAGTTAGCCAATCACAAAAGACAAATGTGTGCAGGCACCAATCACCAGCTAGCTCCCACTAATGTAGGATATGTGCGTATTCTTTTTCAACCAGGGATATCAAGAGAACGAAGCCCATTTGAAAATAGAAGTTAAGTTAATAGTGTCTTAAAAGTACATGTTCTATCTGAATCATGCAAATTTAATTTTGACTTTCTTATTCTTCTTTTTATTTTATAATCAAAGTTTTTTATTGAGGTATTTCATAAACAAACAAACATCCAATATTACTTGACAGACGCAAAATACATAGTATCATACATATATATGACAATAATAGACAATCATCACAAAGATATCTCTATGTCTACCATTCTATATATTCATCAATAAGTCTTTTCTATGTTGTTACATATTAAACTCATCTTACTTTCTTTTTCCTGGATAACATATACTCCTCTAAGGATGATAACTTATATACAATGATGAAATGCGTATAATCACATTTATTTTAACAGAAAGGAATAACTAACAAGTTGCATCTAGAAAAACAGCATTAGAAATGAGTCATAGGGCAGTAATTCTAACTTCTGATAATTAACTGGTATACATCACTGAGCTATGTTATTTTCAATAGGTGCAGGGGGGAAAGAATGGGTACGTTGGGGGGGGGTAAGGTCCACATAATAGTGAGGGCAGAAAATAAATCAAAGAATAAAAAAGAGATGTAATAAGGAGGAAAAAAAAAAAAAAAAAAGTTAATCGCCAAAAAACTCTGACCACCTTTCCCATATTTTAATATGTAAGTCAGCCTTCCCTACTAAGTTAAAGACATATGCTTCCATTTTTTCCATATATGTGAGTTGGTCTATCATGTTCTGAATAGTAGGGGGAGAAGTCTGCCTCCACCTCCTGGCAATTGTCAATTTGGCCGCAGTAAAAAAGAAAATAAGAAAGCTTTTCCTCTGCAGCGTCAATCTGGGAAAGTGTAGATGCAAAAGGCTGACCGCTGGGATAAATGGTAAATTATAGTTGAGAACTCCCAACAGCCCTACACAGGTTCTCCAAAAGGGTCTGATCTTTGGGCATTCCCATCACATGTGTATCCAAGTACCTATTTGGCCACATCCTCTCCAACAAACTGGAGACGCGTCAGCATAAAATTGGTTTAAACGCTAAACGCTTGGGTACCAAATGCCATCTGTGTACTTTTTTTTTTGTAGTATACCTCCCAAAGGGTGGAGCAATGGAGAAATTTCTTGGCTAAAGCTACTTCCCTAAGCCACATCATCATAAGTTCAAAAGTCACCCTTAGGTCTCTTTCCCACGCTATCTGTGTACTAGTCTTTGTTAATGGCTGCCCATCCATCAGAAAAGAATAGAGGTATGATAGAAGTTCCTTGGGTTTGTTATCAGTCAACCAACATGTTTCCCATAATGTTTTTTTAATCTTCTCATTGTTTAGCAGACCCCAGTTTATAAAACTGAGAAGTCTAAATGTTTCAAAGTGATATTTACCTGGGATGTGGTATTTTGCCATGAAAGTACTAAGTTCTGTTCCCTGATATAGGTCACTTACCATCAAGTCTCCCAATCCTAACCATATTTTCATATGTGATTCTCTGAGACACCAAGCTACACTCATAACAGGGTGAATTGGGGATGGGTGTGGAGCTATATGCTGCCGATGTCTATTATTATCCCAGAATCTAAGTGCGCCCAACATTACAGGTTGGGTTAATCTGAGATTGTCTCAATAATGGGAGGGTATCCAGATAAGATCTGATAATCTCATATTTATTGGTATGATGTCCCTCTCTACCTCCCGCCATCTGTGGTCGAAATCTGCAGTACTCCATCCCAGAATATGGGAGAATCTAGAAGCGTCATGGTATGTTAGGATATTTGGCAAGGCTAGTCCCCCTTGCTTAATCCCTCTCTGTAGGACGTGACCAGAAACCCTCGGCTTCCTGCCTCTCCAGATTTACGATGACACCATACCTTGTAGTCTATTGAGTACTGATCTGGGTACTTGAATAGGGATGCAACGAAAGATATATGTAATTTTTGGGAGAAACAACATTTTTATTGTTGCAATCCTTCCAGGCCATGAAATTTTCCGAATACTCCCATGATTCTAAAAATGTTTTACATTCTTATAGTCTGTCCGTGAAGTTCTTAGTTATCATTATAGACAGATCTGGGCTCAAATATACTCCCAAGTGTTTTAAACTTGTCCATCCACTTCATACGAGCCCCAAATATCTTCAATTACTAAAGGTGGTATACCCACTGGCAGGGCCTCTGTTTTAGTTAAGTTTAGTTTATAGAAGCTAAGGATTTCGCATTGTTTAATTAGTTGCATAAGAGCAGGCAGAGAGGTCTGGGGGGAAGTCAACATAAGGGTCACATTGTCTGCAAAAAGCGCAATTTTATGTGTTGAATTTCTAAATGTCACTCTCTCTATTCTGTTGTCTTCCCTGATGGCCTGCACCAGGGGTACAATTGCGAGAGCAAAAAGCAAGGGTGACAAAGGGCACCCCTGTCTGGTGCCGTTGGACACCGTAAATTTTTCATATTGAAAACCTATCCCTCTCATGGATGCCATAAGGCATGAATATAATGTTCCCACTGCCTTAATAAATTGAGTCGGCAGGCCAAAGTGCCGAAGTGTCTCCCATAGGTATTCCCATCTCACCCTGTCAAACGCCTTTTCACTTCTCCAATCTTGAATAGCTATGGTGAATCTATTCTCCTAATTCCCCATAAAAATGTACAATATTGATATGGCCTACCACATTGCTCGTTATATTTTTTCACTACATGGGTGTAGCTCAAATTATTTACATATTCTATGAGATTCAATTTAAAGGGGCATACAAATTAAAATGTAAATGCACATGAATGCATTACTAGTTTAAAAAGAAGCAATGTCCTTGCGCAATGGGCTGTAACTAAACATCACTACACCCCAGGCTTTGCAAAGGCTTTGACAGGGTTTCCATTTCAACTTCGCCCATTTCTGGCTGTGTCCAATCATCAGACGCTGAGCTGGAGTCATATAGCAAATAGAAGAGCTGCTTTTCTGTGACTATGAGTCATCCTTCCCCCCTGGTTAGTCTTTTACTGTGGCTATGCACTTGTGCAGCCTTCCTGTATAAATATGGTAGTAACACTGTGATGGCCATCTTGGGAACTCTGCACCATATTGTAAAGGCAAATTCATACACTTTCCTTAAACTATGAGCTCTTTTTCACAACGGGCACAAAGAGGGGTCAGGCATGATGCTGCAAGGCCCCCTGTAGTGACATCACTACTGACCACAGGGTTAAAGGGGCAAGCCTGGTCTTAACTGATGTCCCTGTAGTTCTTGTTCTTCAAAAGCATTTATATTAGCCTTTAGTTAAAGTTATGACAGTTTCAGTGATATTTCTTACTGAGCAAAGAACATATGCCCCGTGAATGCTCAGTCAAACACCAGGCCTGCTCAAAAAGGAAAAGACAGCAGTTTTTGTCAGCAATGATGCAAACTGAGTCATTCCCTTGTAATGTATATGCATTTTGAGCAGGCATGGGCTTTGAACATAGGTGAATGGGGCATATTTACATTTGCTCCATGTCCATGCAGAATAAAAGCTGTCACTTAATATTTTGAAAAAAGTTCTTTGGTTCAAAACTTAATATCCTTTCCATTTTAGTGAGTTTTTACATTTTCAAAGATGAATATTTATGAACTTAGCTTTAGGATCTTGTGTATTATCAAACAATGCATAAAGGCTCCCCTCACAATAAGGAGCATAGTATTAGTATAGTTTAAAACTTTTTTTATTTTTTTATTAATTAAAAATTTCAAAGCTTTATTGTGCATATGCTACAGTGTAATAAACATGTATATATTTTACTGATGCTAAATTAACCAAATGACTGCTTACCCATTTCTAGTAGTAATATGTCTGCAGATTATATATAGGATTAATTATTCCATTTGTAATAGACAGCAATAAAAATATGCTGACAAACATATTGGAAAGTATGAATACAAATATTTTATTTTCTCATTGTCTTGGACTGTGCTACAGAATATTGTAAGCTTACTTTGTACACCCCTGAAGCACTTCATTTCCATATAAAGTGTAGAAATTTTCAATTTCACTTGGTTGCATCTGCAGTAGGGACTCAGATTTGCTGTTCCTCGGTTAGCTTTGAAGGATGCATATTTTGTTTAAATCTTTTCATGCATCATCAGTACAAAAGTGGAACAGAATACATGTACCTGGTAGTAGGTAAACTTATTAGCAAAAGCTTATGGGAGAGAATGCAAAACAAGTATCCACAGACATAAAACCCAAATGTAATGAATATTTAAGACATTCTATCACATAAGCAGTACAACAATTTTTATTTATCACATTTTACAAATTTGTAAAATTGTCTGTGCTTCTTATTATTTACAGGGATACTGAACCCAATTTTTTTCTTTTATGATTCAGATAGAGCATGCAATTTTAAGCAACCTTCTAATTTACTCCTATTATCAATTTATCTTTGTTCATTTTGTATCTTTATTTAAAAAGGCAGGAATGTAAGCTTACAAGTCGGCCCATTTTTCAGACACTGGATAGCTCTTGTTGATTGGTGTCTGAATTTAGACACCAATCAGCAAGCACTACCCAGGTGCTAAACATTCCTTCTTTTTTAAATACTAACTCTTCACTGACTCTTAGCAAAGCAGCAATTATACAAACACATCTAGACAACTGTTTAGCTTTAACAATATATGTTGTCACATGGTCTCTGAACTATTGCTTTTAAATTACCCATATTTTAATTTAACTAATAAAGTTTAATGGTTTAAATCAAATATTCATGAAATACTGTTACACCAAGCACAAAATACATAACTAATATCCTTTCAGTCTATATAGGATAATATGAGTGTTAATTGTGCACAATTAGAGGAATTTCTTCTTTTTTCGTCTGATTGTTTTCTGAAAATAAAACATAAATATATATATATGTATGTAAGCATATACATAAATATTTATAGGAATAACACAGTCCCCATAGACTACAATGTAAAGGCACTTTTTTTTACACTTTTCACCCGCTCATTTAGAGCCCTTAAAACTGCTTTGTGCAGTTATTTAATAAAAAAAAATGCTACATTTTTTATTTAAAAAAAACAAAGCAACACTACATTTAATTTTTGGGGCTATTGGGGACATTTTTAAAATGAACCATAGATCTCATCTCTGGTTAATGTTTGGAACACTAATTGCTACCGTGAGCTTGCGGTAGCATTAACCAGCCTTTTGTTATGTCTAGTTATTCAACATGCAGCCGTCAACGGGCAAATTTGCCAGTTTCCGGGCGCACAATAAATTATCCTTCCACTTCTAGCCCAAAATCTTTTGTTTCTTTATTTTTTTTGTTTGTTTGCTGTGTTATAAAGTTGGCTGATTTCTGAAGTATAATAGGAATGATTACTATTGTATTATTCCAACAGTGTTACAATAATTGTTTGTTAGACTTTGAAATATTGCAATAGTGTACTTTATTCTCGTCATATCATATGCAGACAAATATTGTATGAATGCAGAATGCAAAATTACTACTGGAATAATAACCAACCAGGCCTCACTGAGTTTAACCAATAGATATTATGTTTGGTGTGTACGATTATAGATGCAACATGAATAATTTACTGCTAGATCAGATGTTATCACGCAGTACCAAGTAGGGGCTTAGGTGACTGAAATACAGAAATGCTTCCATCTTCAAATAGTAATGGGACATAATGATGAAAAGTAGGTTTTACACATTGGGCCAGATTACGAGTGGCACGTTAACAGTTACAGTTACGCTTGAGCGAAAAGGGATTTATCAAGAGTGTTTGTGTGTCCGGTTTTTCGTTCGTAAAATTATATTATATATATGTAAAACGAGGGCCACCTGTGTATATATATATATATATATATATATTTTTATATGTGTGTATAGATGTATTTATATATTTATATGTGTATATATGTATTTACATATATACACATATAAACACATAAATACATACTGTATGTACACAAATATAGACATATATATATATATATATATATATATATACATACATACACAGGTGGCCCTCGTTTTACAACGGTTCAGTTTATACAGTTTCAGAATAACAACCTTTTTTTCCAGTCATAAAAAGCATTGAGAAGCAGTGCATTTATTAAAATAGCCAATAGGTGGAGCTGTCCACTTGTGTTGCAGCAAAGCCAAGTCAGCTGAAATGAATCAGTTTAACCAGACCTGAGCTATCGAGCAGATTTTAAAGGAACAATATCTTCCTGTCTATAAATCAGTCCAGATTGGAATGCATAGAAAGAACTGTTTGCAGTAAAATGCAAGTGAAGTCTGTGTTGTGTGATTATTTTATTAGGTTTATAATGCTGTTTAGCAAATGTTTTTGTTCATTTTACTTAGTTTAATTATATATTCTGTGTTGTGTGATTATTTTATTAGGTTTATAATGTTGTTTAGCATTTAAAGTCTTCATTTTAAAGCTTTAAAAATAATGTATTAGGTGTTACTTATGACAATTTTGAGAGGGGCCTGGAACCTATCTCCCTCACTTCCCATTGACACATTATAAACTGAGTTTCAATTTACAATGGTTTCGATTTACAACCATTCCTTCTGGATCCTAACCCCAGCGTAACCTGAGGGCTATATATATATAAACACTGATGATGTGATTGTGACTTTATAACGATACTGAGTATTTATGCACTTTCAGTGAGCACACTGTGCAGTATAATGATGTGATTTCTATACACTATACCCTGATGAGTACACTGCTCTGTATAAACATGATGAATGTGCAGTGCTGTATAATGACGGAATATGGAGGAAATCTCAGAGTTCTACTGACTTTCTTCACTCTAAGTTCATCTTGAACTCTTACAATTCTGCCCTTAATCTATATAAGCAACATTACATCTCTACTCTTATCTCTACTCTTTCTTCAAACCCAAAAAGTCTGTTCTCCCCTTTCAATACTCTTCTCCACCCATCCCCACCTCCCACCACAACTTTTCTCTCAGCTCAAGATTTTGCCAGCTACTTCAACGAAAAAATCGACTCCATTAGAAATTAAATCAGCTCTCAACATACTACCGGTCTTCCACCCCCTCAAAAGCTCACAATTATCCAAAACTCACATAGCCATACATTTTTGCCCCTGTTACAGAGGAAGAAGTTTCTGCCCTTATACTATCCTCTCACCTCACTACCTGTCCCCTCAACCCCATCCCCTCACAACTACTTCCCTCTCTCTCTTCTACCCTTACCCCTATACTTACACATATCTTCAACCTCTCCCTCAGCACTGGTATAGTTCCCACAATTCTTAAACAAGCATTAGTCACTACTATCCTCATAAAACCTTCTCTCCATCCAACCTCCCCATCTAACTACCGCCCTATTTCCCTACTCCCTCTTGCCTCAAAGCTTCTTGAAAAGCTAGTATATGCACATCTATCCCATTTCCTTACATTAAACTCCCTCCTTTATTCCCGGCAATCTGAATTTCACCCCTTTCATTCAACAGAGACAGCAATTGTTAAGGTTACCAATGACCAACTTTCAGCAAAATCCAAAGGCCACTTCTCTCTACTTATCCTTCTTGAGCTCTCTCTTGTTTCTCTTCCTATCTGTCTAACCTTACCTTTAGTGTAGCCTTCTCTGGGGCATCCTCTGCCCCGTTACCTCTTTCTGTTGGGGTACCCCAAGGCTCTGTCCTTGGTCCCCTTCTCTTCTCAATCTACACGTCCTCATTTGGTTCCTTAATAAAGTCCCACGGGTTTCACTATCATTTGTATGCTGACGATACCCAAATCTACCTCTCTGCACCAGAGCTATCTCCTTCCTTGCTAACCCATGTCACTAACTGTCTCTCTCATATCTCATCTTGGATGTCCTCTCACTTCCTCAAGCTAAATCTCTCCAAAACTGAGCTCCATATTTTTGACCCTTCTTTCAAAATCTCCACCCCCCATGTCTGTATAACTGTTGATAACTCCATCATTACCCCAACCTCACATGCCCGATGTCTTGGGGTAACACTTGACTCAGATCTTTCTTTCACTCCTCACATTCAGTCCTTGGATAAAACCTGCCGCTTCCACCTTAAAAACATTGTTAAAATCAGACATTTCCTTACACAAGACACAACTAAGATTTTAATACACTGTCTCACTAACTGTTTCCCGCCTTGACTACTGCAACTCCATCCTCTCTGGTCTCCCTAGCTCCCGCCTAGCTCCTTTACAATCCATAATGAATGCCTCTGCCAGGCTCATCTTCCTTACACGTCGCTCTTCATCTGCCGCACCTCTCTGCCAATCCCTTCACTGGCTTCCTCTTGCCTCCAGGATTAAACACAAAATTCTCACTCTGACACACAAAGCCCTCAATTGCATTGCTCCTCCCCTACATCTCAGACCTTGTCTCCAGATACTCTCCCTCCCGACCCCTTCACTCCGCTAATGATCTCCTACTCTCCTCCTCTCTAGTTACCTCCTCAAATTCCCATTTACAAGCTTTCTTCCGACTGGCTCCCATCTTATGGAACTCTCTGCCTCGCTCCACAAAACTCTCCCCTAGTTTTAAAAGCTTCAAGTGCTCCCTGAAGACGCTACTATTCAGGGACGCATACAACTTACACTAACCTTTCTATCTCCACTGCTATCCCTTTGAACCCCTTAGCATGTAAGCCTATGACCCCAACTGTTTGTAGTCCACCTTCATAAGAGCCAACTACAACAGTGCAACTCTCAGCAGGACCCTCTACCCATTTTATGACTGCAATTGTTTTTATATACCACCTATGTTCATAATGCTGCGGAACCTGTTAGCGATCTACAAATACCTGATAATAATAATAATAATAATAATAATAATAATAATAATATGTATACACTAATAGTGAACACACTGCACTTTATAATAATGTCAGTATTTAGACCCTGATGAGTACGCTGTTCTGTATAAACATTATGAATATGCAGTGCTGTATAATGACAGAATATCTATACACTAAAAGTAAACACCTTGCATAAAATAATGTCAGTATCTATACACTGATAAATATGCTGCACAGTATAATGATGACAAGTATTTGTAAACAAATACACCTATGTATATGCCCCCCCCCCCCAGTACTTGGGTCCTGGTGCCACTGCACCTGCTGCACCAAATGCTAGTTCCATTACTGTCTTTTTTATTATGCGCACCACTTTTAATATTATATAATGCTTAGGAAGTATTGGCATTAGCATTTAAGGTGAAATTGAAGATGTGCAGGAGTTAGTGCCCTTTAGCAACACTTTCACCTACAGTGGGACAGATATGCGTTTACAGTGTATTTGTCAGGGTTTTATCCCTGTTTTGTGTGCCATATGCTGCTGGCAGCCATTTTACTCACCTCTCTTGCTGACTCTGGTGCATACTGTGTGATGCTGCTCATTTTCTGCACTTCATTTTATGGCCAGACTGGTGTACATCATCCGTGTGAGACAGGATGCAGTCTCAGAAATGTGATATCATCACTTATTATTAAAAGGGCCTCTGTTCAGTATGCTTTGCCCTTGCGTTGTCTCAGACCTGTTTGTGAGAGCTCCTGTGTATTACCTGGCTGTGTGACGTCCCTCCTGGTTCCTGATCCCTGACTTGTTCCTGACTATGCTGTTCTCCTTGTTCCTGATTCCGGTTCGTCTGATTAATCGCTTTGGCTCCTGACTCGGCTTGTCTGACGTGATTCCTGGCTTGTTATTTGACTTGTGGACTTTTTATTATTTTTTGGTATTAATAAAGGTTTGATTATTTTTGCACTTCTCATCTCAGTCTGATTCCTGGCACTTTACGCAAGGGCCATGAATCCTGATGGTGCTAATAATACACCTTTACCTGCCATAATTTCCAGGATGGATGAACAGGATCACCACTTGGATCAATTTGCACTAGCCCTGCAAACCCTGCTGACTCGCACTGCACATTTGGACGAAAGTGTCCCGCAAGTTATGGCTGCTCCTGTTTCCGCTGTTGTACCTAGTCCTACCATGAGCATGTCCGGTTCTGCACCTCTACCTCAGCAATATGGAGGAGATCCTAATCAGTGCAGAGGGTTTTTGAACCAGGTAGGCATTTACTTTGAGATGTTACCTCAGGCATTTCCCTCTGACAGAGCTAAGGTGGGATTTCTCATCTCGTTACTCTCTGACACAGCTCTTGCCTGGGCTAATCCCTTGTGAGAGACTAATAAACCTGTGATTTCAAATTACCCTAAATTTGTGGCCTCCTTTCAAAGAATATTTGATGTTCCGGTTCGCTCCTACTCTGCTGCTAAATGATTCATGTCCATTCAGCAAGGTACTAGATCTGTTGCCTTCTTTCATGGGCTCTCTGATGCAATTAAAGATGAAGTTGCTGCCAGAGATTTACCTGAAGATCTTGAGGCATTGGTGTCTTTTTTATCCTAATTGACATCAGACTAAGTGAGAGGCCCTCTTTCAAGGAGCGCTTGCGGAAGCCTCCTGTTCCGATGTCTTCTACGTGTTCATTCCCACCCATGCCTCCCTCTCCTCCCATGCCTCCTGGTCCCGAGTCCCCAGGTACTGCTGAGCCGATGCAGTTGGGATTCACGCATCTCTCTGATGCGGAGAGGGCCTTTAGGAGGAGGGAGGGGCTCTGTCTCTATTGTGGGTTAAAGGGTCACCTTTTGAAGTTTTGTCCTACATGGCCGGGAAATGCTCACACCTAAGGTCCTGTTGGGGGCAGACCTTGGGTGGTTTATCCTCGTTCCCGGAACTGCTAAAGGAGAAATTTATGGTCACAGTTGTCCTTTCCTGGGTGGACTCCTCCATAGTCACCCAGGCTCTTGTTGACTCCGGTGCTGCAGGCTATTTCATTGACAGTGCTTTTGTATCAAAGCACTCCATTTCTGTGTTGCCTCAGTCCATTCTGCTTGCTATTGAGGCCATTGATGGCAGGCCCCTTCAGCCCACATTTGTTACTCATGAAACTGCTCCGCTATCCATGGCTGTTGGGGCTCCCATTTTGAAACCCTCCAGTTACAGGTGATAAACTGTCCACATTTTCTGATTGTTCTGGGTTATCCCTGGCTCCAAAAGCACAATCCCAGTCTTTACTGGGGCAGGTCCTAAATTTTGTCGTGGTCTCCGAAATGTATTTCCACTTGTCTTCGGAAACCAGTTAAAGTCTTGTGCACTTCTTCAGTATCTCAATTGCCAGAGGAGTACCGAGAATTCCTAGACATTTTTGACAAGGTGCTTGCCAGTACGTTGCCTCCTCACCGGTCTTACGATTGTGCCATAGACCTGCAACCCGGAGCCATTCCTTCTCGGGGCCGGGTTTACCCTCTGTCTGTTGCAGAGAATTGTGCTATGGAGGAGTATGTTGCCAATGCTCTGTCGTGGGGGATCATCCACAAATCCTGCTCTCCTGCAGGGGCTGGCTTCTTCTTTGTGAAGAAAAAGGGTGGCGAGTTAAGACCATGCATCGGTAATAGGGGTCTTAATCATCTTACCATTAAGAATGCTTACCCTATTCCACTCATTACGGAACTCTTTGACCGCCTCAAGGGAGCTACGGTCTTTACTAAACTTGATTTGAGAGGAGCGTACAATCTCGTTAAGATCAAGGAGGGCCATGAATGGAAAACAGAATTTAACACCAGGAGCAGGCATTATGAGTATCTTGTAATGCCCTTTGGTCTATGTAATGCATCTGCTGTTTTCCAGGAATTTATTAATGATGTCCTACGAGATATGTTGCAACAGTGTGTTGTGGTGTATTTGGACGACATCCTTATACACTCACCCACACTTGAGGCTCATCATTCTGATGTTACACGGGTTCTTCAGAGACTACGTGAGAATGGCCTGTTTTGTAAACTCGAGAAATGTGAGTTCCATCAGACTCAAGTAACCTTCCTAGGTTATGTTATCTCTGTTGCAAGGTTCTCCATGGATCCTGATAAGTTATCTGCAGTTCTGCAGTGGCCTAGCCCAGTTGGTCTTCGGTCTATTCAATGTTTTTTGGGGTTCGACAATTACTATAGAAAGTTTAATAAAAACTTTTCTTCCTTGGTCAAACCCATCACAGACATGACCCGTAAAGAGAATGATCCACTCCATTGGTCACCTACTGCCATTAAGGCCTTTGATAGTCTTAAGACTGCCTTTGCTGCCGTTCCAGTTCTGGCTCATCCTAACCCTGTCCTGCCTTTAGTTCTTGAGGTCGATGCGTCTGAGACTGGAGTAGGTGCCCTCTTGTCTCAACATCCTACGCCTGACGGTTCCTTGCATCCGTGTGGTTTCTTCTCTAAGAAATTGTCTCCAGCGGAGTGCAATTATGAAATTGGTGACAGGGAATTACTGGCCATAATTTTGGCACTCAAAGAATAAAGGGCATATTCTTGAGGGTACAAGCATGCCAGTGCTCATTCTTACTGACCACAAGAATTTAACTTATCTATCTGAAGCAAAATGTGTGTCGCCCCGACAGGCCAGATGGGTGCTATTTTTGTCTCAGTTTAATTATGTGGTCTCCTACCTGCCTGGTAGTAAGAATGTTAGGGCTGATGCCCTCTCTCGACAATTTTCCCCTCTGTCCAAAGAGGAGTCTGTACCTACTCCAGTTATACCTCCTGACCATATTTTGGCTACCAAACGTACTAATTTGACTTCTCCCTTGGGGGGAGGAGATCCTGGCTGCACAAACCAATGCACCTCTTGAGAAACCTAGTGGTAAGTGTTTTGTTCTTGAGAATCTTCTAAATAAACTTTTGCACACTTACCACTATCCTAAAGCCGCAGGTCACCCAGGCAAGAACCAAATGATTTGGTCTGTCACTCAACAATTCTGGTGGCCAGGTCTTCGTTCTGATGTTGCTGCGTATGTTGCCTCCTGCTCAGTTTGTGCACAGAATAAGACTCCTCTACGTCTTCCTGTGGGTCTTCTTCAACCTATTGCTAATGGTGAGCGTCCTTGGACACATCTTTCCATGGACTTCATTGTCGAGCTCCCTGTTTCCAATGGCAATACTTTTATCCTTATTGTGGTTGACCGTTTTTCTAAAATGTCACATTGCATTCCCTTGAAGAAGTTGCCTACCGCTCAGGAGCTTGCTTCAATAATTGCCCGGGAGGTCTTCCATTTACATGGGTTACCAAAAGCGATAATGTTGGACCGGGGTAGTCAGTTTGTCTCTAGATTTTGGCGTTTCTTTTGTGCTCAAATGGGGATCCAGCTTTCCTTCTCCTTGACATATCACCCTCAATCCAATGGGGCTGCGGAACAGTCTAATCAATCTTGGATGACGTTGCTTGAAGGAACCATCATTCGTCGGGAAGTCGTCGGCCAGGATGGATGTTCCGCGTCGGCGGGATGAAGATGGATCCGGAAGAAAGAAGATTGAAGATGCCGCTTGATAGAAGACTTCAGCCCGATGATGGACCTCTTCAGCGCCCGCTTGGATCAAGACTTCAGCCCGATGATGGACCTCTTCAGCCCGATGATGGACTTCTTCAGCCCCCACTTGGGCTTGGATGAAGACTTCGGAGGCTCCTTTGGACGGATCGGTGATACCCGGCATGGTGAAGATAAGGTAGGGAGATCTTCAGGGGCTTAGTGTTAGGTTTATTTAAGGGGGGTTTGGGTTAGATTAGGGGTATGTGGGTGGTGGGTTGTAATGTTGGTGGGGGGGTATTGTATGTTTTTTTTTACAGGCAAAAGAGCTGAATTCTTTGGGGCATGCCCCGCAAAAGGCCCTTTTAAGGGCTGGTAAGGTAAAAGAGCTTTTCTATTTTTGTTTTAGAATAGGGTAGGGCATTTTATTATTTTGGGGGGCTTTGTTATTTTATAAGGGGGCTTAGAGTAGGTGTAATTAGCTTAAACATGTTGTAATCTTTTTCTAATGTTTGTAAATTATTTTTTTTATTTTTTGTAACTTAGTTCTTTTTTTATTTTTTGTACTTTAGTTAGTTTATTTAATTGTATTTATTTGTAGGTATTTTATGTAATTAATTTATTGATAGTGTAGTGTTAGGTTTAATTGTAGATAATTGTAGGTATTTTATTTAATTAATTTATTGATAGTGTAGTGTTAGGTTTAATTGTAACTTAGGTTAGGATTTATTTTACAGGTAATTTTGTAATTATTTTAACTAGGTAGCTATTAAATAGTTATTAACTATTTAATAGCTATTGTACCTGGTTAAAATAAATACAAAGTTGCCTGTAAAATAAATATTAATCCTAAAATAGCTATAATGTAATTATAATTTATATTGTACCTATATTAGGGTTTATTTTACAGGTAAGTATTTAGATTTAAATAGGAATAATTTATTTAATAAGAGTTATTTTATTTTGTTAGATAAAAATTATATTTAACTTAGGGGGGTGTTAGTGTTAGAGTTAGACTTAGCTTTAGGGGTTAATAAATTTAATAGAGTAGCGGTGAGGTCTGGTCGGCAGATTAGGGGTTAATACTTGAAGTTAGGTGTCGGCGGTGTTAGGGAGGGCAGATTAGGGGTTAATACTATTTATTATAGGGTTATTGAGGCAGGAGTGAGGCGGATTAGGGGTTAATAGCTTTATTATAGTAGCGGTGAGGTCCGGTCGGCAGATTAGGGGTTAATAAGTGTAGGTAGGTGGCGGCGACGTTGGGGGCGGCAGATTAGGGGTTAATAAATATAATATAGGGGTCGGCGGGGGTTGGGGCAGCAGATTAGGGGTACATAGGGATAACTTAGGTGGCGGCGGTGTACGGAGCGGCAGATTAGGGGTTAAAAAATATGCAGGGGTCAGCGATAGCGGGGGCGGCAGATTAGGGGTTAATAAGTGTAAGGTTAGGGGTGTTTAGACTCGGGGTACATGTTAGGGTGTTAGGTGCAGACTTAGAAATAGTTTTCCCATAGGAAACAATGGGGCTGCGTTAGGTGCTGAACGCTGCTTTTTTGCAGGTGTTAGGGGTTTTTTTTCAGCTCAAACGGCCCCATTGTTTCCTATGGGGGAATCGTGCACAAGTACATTTTTGAAGCTGGCCGCGTCCGTAAGCACCGCTGGTATTGAGAGTTGCAGTGGCGGTAAATATGCTATACGCTCCCTTTTTGGAGCTGAACGCAGCCCTTCTGTGAACTCTAAATACCAGCGGTATTTAAAAGGTGCGGGGGAAAAAAGCATGCGTAGCTAACACACCCCTTTGGCCGCAGAACTCTAAATCTAGCGGTAAGTTAATAGTGTCTTAAAATTACATGTTCTATGTGAATCTTGCAAATTTAATTTTGACTTTCTTATTCTTTTAAGCACGAAAACTGGAGTTGTGGAAATTTAGCTCAGAATAGGTTCTTACCAGGAGGAGAAAAATAATGGTGACCAGACCATAATATTTCAGAGAACGAAAACCCCTTTAGGGTCAAATCATTTATTAACTACTCTAAGAATCGGCCCCTTAGTTTGAATTTTAAATGAGCAGTATGAAAAATGTTAAAGTAGGTTCTTTATTTCTTTTCACTACAGCCATCAGCCAATCCCAAAATGTATGCACATATATTCTATGAACTCTTGCAAGAATGTGCTGTATCTGATTCATAAACGTTTAATGTTGATGTGAGTGTTCCTTTAAGGTTTCTCACATCATTGTTTCATTCCCTTAAAATGTAGTTAAGCTACTAAGAAGCAATAGAATTGTGTAACATTCATAAATACAAATTTCACCTCCTTTTAACAGCATTTCATGTATTACTCTGGACTCCGAATAATTAATTTTACTAAGAGTTCCCCCCAAAAAAGAGACTAATATTCAAAGGCCTTTTGCAAAATAAATCATTTACAGCACTCTGCGTTTCGTAACAAAGATTTTTAGTCTATGCTGAGTTTCTTTTTTTTTTCCTCAGCGAAAGTAACTTCTGTGACTCGTAATGACACAATAGGAATGTGCGCTAAGCTAAATATAGCAGACTCCTCGCTAATCCTAAAACCCTCTGATTAGGATATAGAGCTAATCTGAAAAAAAGAAAAAAGAAAAGTGGGAGCGCTAAAGAAAGCTGAAGATATAAAACATGGAGATCCAATGGTATAAAAGTGTAATATACAATTTATTAAGGGTTATCAAAACATAGAAGAAATGACCAAATAAAATCGGATGTCTCCGATATAGCACTAGTTGAAATAAAAAGTTTAAAAACAATAATGCACATATATAACAAAATATACTAAAAAAGCTTATTTAGGGAAATGAGAGATATGTGACTGTAGTATGTTACAGTTACAAAGCATTTGCTCAGTTAATACATTTAAAATATCCTTGATTAAACAAAAAAAAAATCAGTTAATTTTACACTTAAAACAACATTAAAGGGATATAAAACCCAAATGTTGAATTTCATGATTGCATGCCATTTAAAGCAACTTTCTAATTTACACCTAAATCAGCAAGAGCTACCCAGGATGTTGTACCAAAAGCTGTCTCCTAAATTTACATTCCTGCTTTTTTTAAATAAAGATACAAAGACATTTTTTTACAATAGAAGTAAATTAGAAAGTTGTTTAAAATGGCATGCTCTATCTATTATTTTGAATTTTACTGTCCCTTTAATGAGCATTAGGAATAAAACTTGTATCAGTAAAATAATGCTATAATCTTTCAAGCTCTGCCCAGCACTAGCTGTGTAAAATAAATCTTACAAATGCTAAAATTACTTATGTACAAATAAACAAAAGCAACTTCATTTTCAACCATTTCAGTTAAATTATCTACACTTATCATGAATCATGAAAGAAAAAAATTGGGTTTCATATCCGTTTAAAGGGACAGTAAAGTCAAATTTAACTTTAATGGATTGGATAGAGCATGACATTTTAAACAACTTTCCATTTTACTTCTTTGATTAATTTTGCTTAATCCTGTTGGTATATTTTGTTAAAGAGTAATCCTAGGTGAGCTCAGGAGCATGCACATTTGTTTAGCCATCTGGCAGTAGTGTTTGCAGCATTGTTTTTAGATATCTTAGAGCTTAGGAGTTGCACGTGTCTTAAGCTCTTTGGCAGCAGTGTTTGCATGTATTTACAACATTGCTGTAAACATTGGTGCCAGATAGATAAAGACATGCATGCTCCTGAGCTCACTTAGTATTACTCTTTAACAAAGTATACCAAGAGTACAAAGCAATATTGATAATACAAGTAAATTGGAAAGTTGTTTAAAATGTCATGCTGTATCTAAATCACCGTTTTATTTTGACTTTACTGTCCCTTTAAATTAATGAACATTTGGAATGCGAAAAAAACAAAACGTTACAATATTTGTTATAAAAATGGTGTTAATTGTTATACTGTAAAATGTAAAACATATGCAAGAGGAGTTTATTAGTCAGATGTAGTACCGTGTGCTAAACCAATGCTTAAAACAGGTACCTTATTTTTCTTATTCCTAATAAATCCAAGCAGTATTAAAACAATGATCTTAATGTCAATGCTTATCAGGGAAGATTAGCTCTAATCAGTCCCTGCAGTACTGGCACCTTTATGCCCTTGCTTATTGAGAGAGATTAGACATTGGGCATCCAGACAGCTAGGGTTACAACCCTTATTTCCTGAACAGTCAAGAAAAATGCCCATGGGTTAAAACCCAGAGAGACAAAAGACAAACACACACATGGACCTGTCCTACCTGTAGATCACTCCCAATGTTTGTAGTCAGGTCTCAGACTCCCTTTTCGCCTCCTGTAGCTCCCCACTAACAAATAAAGATCCCACTGGTTATAAAGATCCCACTGGTGCACCTGGTATTGATTTCTCAGAAGACAGCTGCAGAAGGAGAGGCCTGGCTACTGGTTGAAGCTCGCCAAGTATCTGTCGTGGAAATTTAGCCCAAAATATGTTTTTACCAAGTGGAGAAATATAATTGAGACCAGACCATAATATTTCAGACAACGGTAAACCCCTTTAGGGCAGATGTTTTATTAGCTGCTAGCAGCAGTTCTCCTATAGACAGACAAAAAAGAGAGAAGATAAGGGAAGTGAGTTCTTGCTACGTGTGAGGACTTATATACTTGACAAGAGAAATATACGTAATTGGGCATTTATGGGAAATATCTTGGTCCTTAAAGGGACAGGAAGCCAAAACATATTCTTTCATGATTTGGATAGGACATACAATTTTAAACAATTTTCCAGCTTACTTCTATTATCAAATGTCCTTCACTATCTTGTTATCCTTTGCTGAAGGAGCACCATTTCTCTGCAGGCAGCTAGCTGAACACATCTAGTTAGCTCCCACTAGTGTAGGATATGTGCATATTCTTTTTCAACAAGGGATACCAAGAAAACAAAACCCATTTGAAAATAGAATTGAATTTAAAAGTGTCTTAAAATTATTTGTTCTATCTGAATCATGAAGTTTAATTTTGATTTTTCTATCCCTTTAAGGGTTTGAGTACAAGATGCTTACCGTTCCTTTTAAGATTTTGTTATGTGTTTCACGTATACAATTATTCTGTGACCTCTCAGGCAAATTTTAATCTTCACTACTTTATTTATTTTTGGTTAAGAAATATGCAGCAATGCAAATCTCTGTTCAGATTCTCTCCAATATTCATGAAATCAAATATTTTTTCAGGCTGAGCTTTTTTTTGTCAATAAGATTTTTGATTGCATGCAATTTAACTTGATATGTAACTGATGATATTTTTGTTTTCTTGCAAATTTCTGTTAAGATATGAATAAAATACACTAATGAAAATCTGTTCATGATTGTGAGACATACCGAAATGGTTGAATTCTATAATTAAAGGGACATTGTGCAAAAATAAAATGCTTTGCTTTGTTAGAGCATTTTATTTTTAGTAGAAAGCTTTTTTGTCTCACTTTGCTCTCATTCTAAAATGTTTTAAATGTAAACATTTTATAGCACCTTTTTTAAAAAAATATCAAAGCTATTCTGGTCAATAAGCAGAGTTGATAATTTAATTAGATATCGATATAATAGTAACATCTTGTTAAACACAACTTTAAAGAAGCAAAAGATTCAGAGTCAAAGCAAAATAAATACAACAGATAACTTATTTTGTATTTTATAATGAATACCTAATATGTTCAAATACATTTTATTTCCATACTATTTTATGATGGGTGCAAGCTGTATTTTTTATATATAATTTTATTAAAGTTATAATTAACCTATTTATACCACCAACACACATGTTTTCAATCACAAATAAACATTTATTTGATTGTATAGGATCTGTGTACTGGTTTCATGAATTAAACACGAGCTGCAAACTTTATTTAAAATTTTATAAAACAAAAATAGTGATCTGGTTTATTAATGTGAACTGAGCATGCAGAATGTAAATAAAGGCCGTGTGAAGCCAGTGGTTGTATAATTTATAGGAAGAGCATCTTTGTGGGGTTTTGTTAGCAACTTGATTCCTAGCAAGAAGGTGAGGATGTAGTATCCTGCCGGCTGCTCACGTTCCAGATCTGAGTGAAGATGCCAGACCATTATCTCTGTCAGTATCAGCTCTGCCTCAAGTGCCAAGACTTCAGGATTTTGTATTGATATCCTGCTATGTTGCACAGAAATCAATACACCTAAGAAATCATGGTATCTAAGTGTTGTGTCCGAGGCTTAACTAGACCACATTGGGCCTCTGTGCAAATGCAGTGGCTGCGCCTCCCATTTCAATAGCTCCCTTTCTGTCTTTCTGGAAACCACATTTCTGTGACTGTGATTCATCCTTTAATGTTGGCTAGTCTGTGCCAGAGGCTATTTACTTGCTATACAAATATGCAGCAGACTTTTCTATACATAAACATTGTTGTGGCCTTCTTGGAAATTAATGCACCATATTTGTAAAGCTAAATCCATACACTTTCCTTAAACTGTAAGCCCAGATATGATGCAGATGGGGCCTGAGGCCCACCAGTGTCCCCTCAGTGATACCACTTATAGAGTAGGATTGAAATATTGCCACTTTAAGGGAGGACACTTATGAAAAATACATATGTCAGGGACTGTCTAAAGAAATATTTGAATAACTTTCCATTATGAGAACCCTAATGTGCATTTTATTTAAAAAAAAAAAAAAAAAAAAAAAAAAAAAAAAAGGTGCTGGTACTTATTGATTGCTATGCTCCCCATCACAAAAGGAAATCCCCAATATTCCTACTACAAACAGAATAGGGAACCCACTAATTGCACTTAGCATGTTTACACCCACTAATGCACTAGATGCAGGCAACATGCCAAAGGACCGACTACGAAAATATAGACATTTTGGGCACTAATACACCCCTATAGCTACCCTGTCCACATTACATCCCAGCCATACAGGGGCCACAGCTGTTATCACCCTAAGAAGAGGGACCTGTGAGTAAATCACCATCTACCCCTGAGCAAATCACTCCCAGCACTAGGCGGTGCAAACTAGTGGAGCAATAAAGCCTGTGTTAGCTACAAGCACATTTCACAATAGTTCTTTACCCTATTCCTTCCCTGGAACCACCCTACTAAAGCTTTCCCCAGACATAATGTCCCCTATAAAGCTCCCTTGGCACTACCCTACGAGAGCTGCCCTCAGACAAGTAATATAGTTGTACTCACTTTTGTTGCCAACGGTTAAGACATTAATGGCTGTGTGTTGAGTTATTTTGAGGGGACAGCAAATTTACACTGTTATACAAGCTGTACACTCACTACTTTACATTGTAGCAAAGTGTCAATTCTTCAGTGTTGTCACATGAAAAGATATAATAAAATATTTACAAAAATGTGAGGGGTGTACTCACTTTTGTGAGATATTGTAAATTTGCATTTATTACAGGATGTGTATTATATAGCGTTTATTTTTAAAATAAGTATGAAAATAAACTGATGGTTTGCAGAGCATGCAAACTCTTTTTGCATCTAGCTGAGAATGCTGATTAAAGGGACAGTAAAGTCCAAAATAAACTTTCCTTTATCATCAAATTAATTTGTTCTCTTGTTATTCTTAGTTGAAAGATAAAGCTAAACCTAGGTAGGCTCATATGCTAATTTCTAAGCCCTTGAAGGCCACGTCTTATCTGAATGCATTAGTTCATGTGTGCCATATAGATAGCAGTGTGCTCACGCCCGTGGAGTTATTAAGGAGTCATCACTTATTGCCTGAAATGCAAGGTCTGTCAAAAGATATGAGATAAGGAGGCAGTCTGCAGAAGCTTAGATACAAGGTAATCATAGCGGTAAAAAGTATATGAATATAACAGTGTTCGTTATGTAAAACTGGAGAATGGTAAATAAAAGGATTATCTATCTTTCAAAACAATATCATTTTTGGTGGTTACTGTTCCTTTAAAAGGAAGAAACACAAACACTTATGTTCCTACAGATAATCGCATCAATTCCAGCAGCTTTATGTATTTTATATATAAAAAAATCATACATGTAGTAAGCACACTTGTAGTTAAAAGTATTACAAATAATCACGTGCAAAGTATTTTTGACTAACTAGTTTGATTCAACTATTATGGCATGACTCTAAAATGCTTTTCCCAAGATTATTTGAAAGACCTTTAATGATATACATACACTGATAGCTTACCTTTAAAGAGACAATAAGTAAGTGAGTGCTGGGTTTTCTCTGTGTGTTATATATATATATATATATATATATATATATATATATACACACACACATACCTATAAATACATAAATGCATCTGTACACACAGATATATATATATCAAAAATACCAGCGGAAAACCTGATGAGCACAAACACCTGTGGCAAAACCCCTTATTGCTTGCGTGTAACTGTTAGCGCTCCACTCGTAATTTGGCCCTATAATGGCCTATCTTGATTTAGCAAAATGATAGTATTGAATACATTTAAACATTTTACTCAATTGCATTTAGTTAAGAATAGTATTAAATATGTCGTTTTTTATGTTGGTCAGTTATTATTATTACTAATTCTATCATTATTTGCAGTTGAATTCAGAATTTAAAACATAATTGGTCATGTAAATCATTATAAGAACAATTAATTTAATAAAATAATTATATTGTGGAGAGAATCCATTAATATAAGGTTTACTTTGGATCACTATAACATTTAAATTGGATCACTATAAGGTTTACGTTGGATCACTAAAAGGTTTACGTTAGATCACTATAACATTTACATTGGATCACTATGAGGTTTACATTGGATCACTATAAGGTTTACATTGGATCACTATAAGGTTTACTTTGGATTACATTGGATCACTATAAGGTTTACATTGGCAAATCATTTATTCAAGTTTCAAGTTGTGTATGAATCTGAATTTGGGTGTTTCAACTTAAGTTCCAGTTGCTACTACATTTCTCTCAGGTTAATTGTTGACACTGCATTAAAAGCACTGGCAACATTGATTCAACTTTTGTACATAGGTGCTTTACATATACTGTTTATCTAAAGCCCCAAATTGTGCCTATCTTATTAGCTGCATGTTGTAATGATTCACTGAACTAATAAATAAATACTACACCATATTAGTTTTTTAAACATGGTGCATGGTGCTTTGAGAGAGAGAGAGAGAGAGAGAGAGAGAGAGGAGAGTGAGAGATTGGAGAGAGGAGAGAGAGAGAGGTCACTATAATCCTAATGAACATAAAGGGGAAAAAAATAAAAATGAATGGTTTATCAAAAAAGAAAATGCCCTATCTAAACAGGTGCATCATTTAAAATGCTGGTGCACTGAGAATATCTAGCTGTGCTTCACATGCACGTGCAGAAAAAAATATTAACACTAAAACAGTGATAACATTTGCTAGAAGCATTTTTTGCCAATACATGTATATTGCAAATATGTTTATATTCAAAGATGTAATTCATATATGTAGCCTGATGAAACGGCATTGCAGCCGAGAAACGCGTAGCAAAGCATTTTAAAAGTTTTTAATAAAAGTTTTAGATTTGTTCTACCTCGCTTGGACATATTATTCTCTACTTAAAGCTCTTGAGCATAATAAAAACAAATTTTTGTCTTCACTGACCCCAATTGGAATAGCAAGAGCTTTAGAGTTTTTGTATCTCCCTGGAGCAGTGTTGTTTCCAAACATAGCAGTCAGCTCTGAACATTGATCCAGCATTCTGGGGAACAGCTGTTTTATCTAAAGGGAGTCAGCCGAACGGCTCACAAAGTTTCGGTCCACTTGATATTGCACTGATTGTGAGTATAAACCCTTAGTTATTTGTTGTCTGTCCGACATTGGTCGGAGTAATCTGCACCAAGGGTGTTTCTTCCTCCTATCCATTACAGGGGCGTGATCGCTGTAAGCAGCTAACCGGATTTGAGTGAGTGAGCCGAGCGGCTCTGAAGCTTCGGCTTGTTCAGTATTGCACTGTATGTGCAAACACACTTGTGAGTACTGAGTTTGTAATACAGTGGTTGAGCTCGCATTTCTTTAGGTTTATCTGCACCAGAGCGCCTCTTCTTTGTCTTTTCAGGACGAGAGAGAGAGAGGTCACTATAATCCTAATGAACATAAAGGGGAAAAAATTAAAAATGAATGGTTTATCAAAAAATAAAATGCCCTATCTAAACAGGTGCATCATTTAAAATGCTGGTGCACTGAGAATATCTAGCTATGCTTCACATGCACATGCAGAAAAAAATATTAAAGGGACACTGAACCCAATTTTTTTATTTTGTAATTCAGAAAGAGCATGCAATTTTAAGCAACTTTCTAATTTACTCCTATTATCAATTTTTCTTCATTTTCTTGCTATCATTATTTGAAAAAAAAAGGCATCTAAGCTTTTTTTTTGTTTCAGTACTCTGGATAGCACTTTTTTATTGGTGGATGAATTTATCCACCAATCAGCAAAGACAACCCAGGTTGTTCACCAAAAATGGTCTGGCATCTAAACTTACATTCTTGCATTTCAAATAAAGATACCAAGAGAATGAAGAAAATTTGATAATAGGAGTAAATTAGAAAGTTGCTTAACATTTCATGCTCTATCTGAATCACGAAATAAATTTTTTTTTTAACACTAAAACAGTGATAACTTTTGCTAGAAGCATTTGTTGCCAATACATGTATACATGTATATTGCAAATATGCTTATATTCAAAGATGTAATTCATATATGTGCATTTACATTTTGACCAGAATTCCCATTAATATTGTGTAAATATTTATTTATTTCTGTATAGTGTTTGCATTGAACAAACTATCTTGATTTTCAGAGCTCTTACCTTGTTTCAGCTCTTGTGTCCTTAAGTTCTTTGAAAATTATTCTTGTAGCACTGTGATGTCAGTAGGATAGATTAACTAAAATTCAAAGTGTACAATGGGGAATATATCTCATATCTGATAATGATTTAAGATATACCTTATGCCTAATTAAATCTGCTTTGTAGATTCAAATGGAGATTTGTTCTTAATACAGAGATCATAAAATCCTAGTGATCTGAGCAATGCCAAGTCAAGCACATACAAATCTTTTGCTATTTAAGATGTAAATTGTCTTATGAATATAGTTCCTTCTATATAGTACTACTGTGAGCCACTAGCATTTTTGTCATTGCCTTGATTAGTTAGAATTAGATTTACACATATTGTTGATTATGAGATAGAGGTACATTCATTCTAATTAGAATGTACTACAGAGTGATGGCTCTCTGCCATATCAATATGTTGCCAAGGTTGTACTACTTCATCTCAATCTGCTGCCAAATTAGCACTCCCACCTTATGTACTGCTCTGCCTGTGTAACACCATAGTTCCTAGGAAATCAGCTGTATGCTATAAAAGAGAATGAATCTTCTTGAGGTATTTGCCATTATTGCTATGTATGTTGAGCTCTATACCTTTTTAAGTGCACAAGATATTACATACTATTTTGTTAATGTAAATAGCTTATTTACAGTATCATTAACTCTCTTATAGATCATCATGCTTGATGGTTGGTTGTCTAAAGTGTCAAAAGGGTGATATCATATAGCAATTTGTAGCTCTGGAGGGGAGAAACCAAAGGCACAAATAACACTTGAGTCCAAATAATAGCTATCATTTTCTAAATTACCAGTTCTTCTGCATAGGTAATTGCTTACTTAAGTAATTAATAAACCCCAAAATGTTAGAATTAACAAAACTTAAATTAGGATATTTTTTTTCAACCCATGTATTAGGATTTTATAAGTAATTACGGTTGTCATCTAACAAAAAGAAAAGAAAAAAAACTTGCAACACACTGTTAAATTTAAAACACTGGATTTATTATACCTTAAAAACCATCATTTAACTCTCTTTGCATGGCACTTAAAGGGACAGTCTACTCTAGAATTTCTATTGTTTAAAAAGATAATCGTTTTATCACCCATTCCACAGTTTGCATAACCAAACTGTTTTACTTGTTTTCCACTTCGATTACCTTGTATCTAAGTCTCTGCAGACTGTCCCTTTATTTTAGTTCTTTTGACAGACTTGCATTTTAGCCAAACAGTGCTGACTCATAAATAACTCCTTGGGACTGAGCCCAATATTATCTATATGGCACACATGACCTAGCACTGTATAGCTGTGAAAAATTGTTTAAAGAGGTGGCATTCAAGGGCTTAGAAATTAGCATATAAACTTACCTAGGTTTAGCTTTCAACAAAGAAAACCGAGAGAAAAAAGCTAATTTGATGATAAAAGTAAATTGGAAAGTTGTATAAAACTGCATGCCGTATCAGAATCATGAAAGTTCAATTTTGATTATACTGTCCCTTTAAGAATGAAATATGACGATAAACTACATCATTATGCTTAAAACACTGTTACTGTTTTCAACCCAATAATTTAACGTGCTTTGTGTGACACTGCACAATGAAATACTGTCATACATTTTTAGGAGTAAACAATCTGCTGTCTTTAGTTCAAATCTGGATAAAAGTTTAAAAACTGCACTCTACATTGCACAAGGTAAAAGATGCAATTTTCATCTGGAAAATGGATTATGCGTCAGCCTCCATCTTCTTTCCAACTGATACCCCATCTGATCCAGAAGCTTCTCTGCCTCTCACTTCCTGGACAACTAGAAGTGCTTCTAGTGGGATAGATAAACAGGTATAGGTATATGTGTATATATAAAAAATTGTATTTAAGAATAGAAAATACATTATCTTGTAAGTGAAGAACATTGGAATATGAAATATGTACAGTAAATATACAGTAAAACACATAAATACATCTGTACATACATATATATAGGAAATTGAAGTAAATGCACTCACTGGATTTTTTAGAAGCACCAACACATTATTTTGTGTGACGTTTCGAGGTATTCACCTCTTCCTCGAAACATCACAAAATAAATTGTTGGTCTTTCTATAAATCCAGTGAGTGCATTTACTTCATTTTCCTTTATCATCTTTTTATGCACCCTGGTGTGAATACGTTCTGGAGTCTGTGAGAGTGCTGCTGCCTTCAAATTGAATATATATATATATATATATATATATATATATATATATATATATATATATATATATATATATATATATATATACAGTATCTCACAAAAGTGAGTACACCCCTCATGTTTTTGTAAATATTTTATTATATCTTTTCATGTGACAACACAAATGACACTTTGCTACAATGTTAAGTAGTGAGTATACAGCCTGTATAACAGTGTAAATCTGCTGTCCCCTCAAAATAACTCAACAAACAGCTATTAATGTCTAAACTGTTGGCAACAAAAGTGAGTACACCCCTAAGTATAAATGTCCAAATTGGGCCCAATTAGCCATTTTCCCTCCCCGGGGTCATGTGACTTTTTAGTGTTACAAGGTCTCAGGTGTGATTGGGGAGCAGGTGTGTTAAATTTGGTGTTATCGCTCTCACACTCTCTTATACTGGTCACTGAAGTTCAACATGGCACCTCATGGCAAAGAACTCTCTGCAGATCTGAAAAAAAGAATTGTTGCTCTACATAAAGATGGCCTAGGCTATAAGAAGATTGCCAAGACCCTGAAACTGAGCTGCAGCATGGTTGAAAAGACCATGCAGCAGTTTCACAGGACAGGTTCCACTCAGAACATGCCTCGCCATGGTCGACCAAAGAAGTTGAGTGCACATGCTCAGCGTGAGATCAAAACAGCAATATACAAACAGATAGAGGAGTGTGCAATGAGTATTACACCAGGCTCCTAAATCTACCTAAGTATCCCCCACATTAGGTAAAACGCAGGTAGAAAAACTTTTGGGATCTCTTGCTTGCAAGTAAATATTATGCAGAAACGTTGTTCATTTATAACTTAGCTCAGGACAATAAGGGTTATGACAAAAAGTATATATATATATATATATATATATATATACTGAAAACCAGTGCTAAGGTCTAAAAACACTCAAATATATTAGAGAAAAAGAGAAATAAAAGAGACTTCACAATAGCACTCTTGTCAATTGTAAACCAAATTTAATCACTGAGGGAAATATCCCCTTTGCAAGTGAACACAAACAGTATCAAAAGGTAATGATAATTAACATTCAAGTGAAAAATATATTCTGAGAGTTTGACCAAAATGGAATATACAAAGAAAGAATATACATAGCAAGTATCAGAGAGGAGTTACTTGGCTCACCGTATGCCTATTGCATATACAAACTAGGGAGCCAAAGCATAATACTTAGCTGTCCAATGGCAAATGTATGTTTGCTTTTAGTCCTCCATGCCGAAAAAGTCCAATCCTAGTCCTCCTAAATACGCTATAGTTGTCTTCAAGGGATAGTAAGTGGGTGATCAGTAGCACTGTATTAGGATCCGATACTGCTAAGTGCTAACGAGTGATAACCTCAGACTTCTTACAATAATGCCCCAATGGAGTGTGCTAATTCTCAAACGCAGTCAGCAGCCGAGCATCCTCAGCCAATCCTAACTGCAGAATAGCCAGGGATAGTTCCAACGCCTTCTCTTGTATTGAGCTACAGTGTGCTGGCCAAAGATCAAATCTGCTGGGTCAGTAAAATCACTTGCAATGATGCCACGTGGGAGTGTGATTTTTCTCAAATGCAGTCAGCAGCCGAGCAACCTCAGCCAATCCTAACTGCAGAGAAGTTGAGGGGTAGTACCCAATGCCTTCTCCCGCAGCCACAAAGTGTGGTTGCAAAATAAACATACGTGATCAGCAGCGGTAGTAGATCAGAGTCCTCCCAAGTAACTTTGTAAATCCTTAGTGGTGTAGAGAGTTGCCTATGTACATTTCACCTATCAAAGGCTTCTTCCGGGCGTGTATTAAAACATATCCTAAACACCTACTTATAAAGGAGCCTTCCAGAAATATTTGCCAGTGAATATTTGTTCCCTCTTCAATTCAGAGAACTATATTTAGCTAAATGGTAACATTGTTGCATGCTTGAAAACCATTTTAGCTACATTCAGAATATTTACATACTATGCTGATTTACTATACTGATTATAGCCTGATGAAACAGCCCACAGGAGGCTGAGAAACGCGTCGCTGTGCAATAAAGTATTTTTAATTTTTTAACTCTATACACTTGCTGTTTTGGGTTGTTACCATATAAACAATTTTGCTTGGAACACTGCATTTTTGTCTGCTGGTTGCTGTGGATGGTGGATTGCCTTTGTGTTAACAGTCTACTGGGTGGCTATGAGGTCCCAGCACGCTGTTATTGCACCTGGAGGTGCATTGTATCCTGTAAGTATAATCTTATGGTTACAATCTTCCCTTGTTCAAACATTATTGGGCCATGTTGGTTTGCCTTTCTTGTTCACTTAGACATCTGACCACTGGCCTTTCCAAGGAACTCTGACTGGATTTCTGCTGAGGTTACTCAGTGAGCTGGACCACTGTGAAGTTCCAGTCTGCTCTACTAGCACTGTTGGGTGCTTCATGTTTGTGAGTATATACATTTACCTACATCTACACATATATGCTTTGGTGGTACTAGGCCATGGTGGCGCCTCTGTGCTTCTCTCTCTACAGATTCTATTTACATACTTGATACAAATAAATAGCAGTGCCATTGCTTAATACATTGTAAATACAATGATTATTTAATAGCTTACCAAAAAGAAATAAAAGCAATACATTGGAGATGATTTAGAGAGAGAATTTATTTTTTAGCCTAAACCATTAGAGAGTTGCACCTATGCAGAGATAATTACAGGAAATGACTGAGGTTTAATTCTTCATTGAGGCCAAGGGTATCAAGGTCAAAGATCCACCTGCTTTCATGTTGTAGCAGGGTCCTGTACAGATCCCCGCCCCTGATCCCTAGCTGTTCCCGATATATTCATATTACTTTAAAATCATTAGTAATAGAGTTATGGACCTTTTTGAAATTTCTCGCTATACTTGAGTCTATTTCTTGTTTTTCAATATCCTGTAGGTGTTATAGGACCCTATCTCGTAAGGGTTGTGTAGTTTTACCTACATAAAATAGAGGGCAGCTACAATTGACAAGATAGACAAGTCCCTCAGTCCGACAAGTAATTTTTGGTGTGTATTTTGTATACCCTACTGTTTCTAGCTGCAAAATATCTCACTCTCTCAATATGATTACAAGCTTTACACAATCTGTACGGATAACACCCTGGTTCAGTCTTTTTTCTATGTAACCAGTTCAGTGGGTCTGGTACCTTGACAAAATTAAAATTATGCAGAAATGTGCTGTAGCAGTGGCCCTGCTTTTCCTGTATTCATATATAAACATTATCTGATATCAATACATCAGGACTACACTGAAGACATGAAGCTCTGGTATGGTATCCACATTAGTGTAAGCCACAGACAGGCGTTATCTGCGACAGTAGAGGCTGTTATCTATATTAGGAGCGAAGGTCACATGAGTCTGCAACAGTAATGGTACTTCTATGCTACACTGAATCTTGTGAAACAAGCTCTACACTTAAATAAGAAGTCTGCTATATAGATCAATTACAGCACAGTTAAGACTTTTTCCTTTCTTTCATCAGCATATGTGATACATAATGCTCTGCATGAACTTAAATGTATAAAGACCACTGCTATATGCTAATTGAAAAAGATTACCACAACAACAATATTCAGAGGCTGCAAAAATCAAAAATATTTTTTTAAATCTTTTATGTGCAATTATGTATTGGTTGATTCATTTATTGTGGGCTTTACAAAATATATAAATTACAATTAAAAGATTAGATGCGCTAGGAGAGGGTACTATACACTTATCTAAAGACACAATTCCTGTTATGTGTCAAGGAACCATACATACAAATTTTTAAGCTAAGCTTAAAGATAGAGAAGTGCGCCCGTAAAGGCTAAAAGTATCACAACACCAATATAAAAATAACCATATATATTTAATAAAATACAATGCGAATAAAAAATAAAAAGGGACGTCTCCCTATACTGTAAATGTAGACAAGTGAACTATAGCTATTAAAAGCAGAATAGAGGGATAAAAGCAAATAAAAAGTTATTATTCTTTAAACGTTCATAAAGCTTTAGAGGAATAAGAGCCAAGCAATCTTGCACAGTTCCTGCTAGATTATTGCTAGATCATGGGTCTGATGATCGTGCACAGTGTCCTGTTTGTGCAGCGTGTATATCTTACACAGGGCAGTAATGGTATGAAGGCAAGGAGGAACACTCGTAGGTAAACCACTTAGGCACTTTATGAAATATAATAACCAGAGTTCATATACGGCATCTAGTTCATATATGGTGACAGTATGCGGACAGCCCTTCAGGGATTAGTGTGTGGTACTTTACCGTATTCCGATGGTAAGTCTCGGTCAAATCTTGGACCGTTGTTGCGGCTAACAGCCGCTCTCCCACGCTGTTCTCTGCAAACCTACTCACGTGTCGGACGGCGTCTGACGTCACACCTCACTTCTCAAAATCAAAGAGGTGTTGCTTCACGTAATCCAACAGCTGTTTAAGGATTTCTATTTTGTAACTTTGTTGTCCAAAGAGATGTGTGTTCGGCCCTTAGAGGTATATTATGGGCTTACAGCATAGGATAGAATATCCAGATTCTTCCTCACTTCCAATGAAGTAGTTTGTCGATTAACCCGGGTTAAGAATGCTGTATCAAGGATGCTTCAGATAAAAGCTGCAATGTCACTTCAACAAGCGACGCGTTTCGCCCTCCCTTGGGCTTTATCAAGATGTTTGTGACATGCAGCTCAAACTCTTATATAGGATGTATTCTTTTGTGATAGGTTTGCAGGTTAATTGATAAATGACACCTTCTTTTTTCTTAAGGTGGTATGTGTTCCTTTAATCCTTTGTATTCATCATTATACCTTGGATATACTGCTTTTTAAGGTGGAATTGTGTAGTCTTGTCACCCATGATCTAAAATTCTTATTCACCTTGGCATATAAATAATTGAAAATATTTTTTTATATATTTTTTTCTTATTTAATTTAAAAAAAAAAAAAAAATCTTATTTAATTTAATTTTATTCTATTTCTTTCTACTGTTTCTTTTATTGCTAACAGAGGAATATTAAATTTATATATGTGAAAATAATTAAGCAATATGTATGTAGATATCATATGAATAGATAGAATGTTAAATATATGTACAATAATATATAGAGGATCCGTGATTCCTTATATCATATGAGGGATAATTTTCTTCATTAACCTATTTTCAATTATTTATATGCCAAGGTGAATAAGAATTTTAGATCATGGGTGACAAGACTACACAATTCCACCTTAAAAAGCAGTATATCCAAGGTATAATGATGAATACAAAGGATTAAAGGAACACATACCACCTTAAGAAAAAAGAAGGTGTCATTTATCAATTAACCTGCAAACCTATCACAAAAGAATACATCCTATATAAGAGTTTGAGCTGCATGTCACAAACATCTTGATAAAGCCCAAGGGAGGGCGAAACGCGTCGCTTGTTGAAGTGGCATTGCAGCTTTTATCTGAAGCATCCTTGATACAGCATTCTTAACCCGGGTTAATCGACAAACTACTTCATTGGAAGTGAGGAAGAATCTGCATATTCTATCCTATGCTGTAAGCCCATAATATACCTCTAAGGGCCGAACACACATCTCTTTGGACAACAAAGTTACAAAATAGAAATCCTTAAACAGCTGTTGGATTACGTGAAGCAACACCTCTTTGATTTTGAGAAGTGAGGTGTGACGTCAGACGCCGTCCGACACGTGAGTAGGTTTGCAGAGAACAGCGTGGGAGAGCGGCTGTTAGCCGCAACAACGGTCCAAGATTTGACCGAGACTTACCATCGGAATACGGTAAAGTACCACACACTAATCCCTGAAGGGCTGTCCGCATACTGTCACCATATATGAACTAGATGCCGTATATGAACTCTGGTTATTATATTTCATAAAGTGCCTAAGTGGTTTACCTACGAGTGTTCCTCCTTGCCTTCATACCATTACTGCCCTGTGTAAGATATACACGCTGCACAAACAGGACACTGTGCACGATCATCAGACCCATGATCTAGCAATAATCTAGCAGGAACTGTGCAAGATTGCTTGGCTCTTATTCCTCTAAAGCTTTATGAACGTTTAAAGAATAATAACTTTTTATTTGCTTTTATCCCTCTATTCTGCTTTTAATAGCTATAGTTCACTTGTCTACATTTACAGTATAGGGAGACGTCCCTTTTTATTTTTTATTCGCATTGTATTTTATTAAATATATATGGTTATTTTTATATTGGTGTTGTGATACTTTTAGCCTTTACGGGCGCACTTCTCTATCTTTAAGCTTAGCTTAAAAATTTGTATTTACAAAATATATCCTTGAAGTAGCCACTTTTTGCTGTTGTAATCTTTTGCCTCTTGGTCTAAGCATATACTATTGCTAAGCTGGGGACTTGTATCTATTTTAATTGCAAAATTTTTGGTAGATATATGTGATTCTTTTTGTAAGTTATTTAAAGGGACAGTCAAGTCCAAACAAAACTTTCATGATTCAAATAGGGCATGCAATTTTAAACAACTTTCCAATTTACTTTTATCACCAATTTTGCTTTGTTTTCTTGGTATTCTTAGTTGAAAGCTAAACCTAGGAGGTTCATATGCTAATTTCTTAGACCTTAAAGGCCGCCTCTAATCTAAATGCATTTTGACAGTTTTTCACCACTAGAGGGCGTTAGTTCATGTGTTTCATATAGATAACATTGAGCTCATGCACGTAAATTTACTAAGGAGTGAGCACTGGTTGGCTAAAATGCAAGTCTGTCAAAAGAACTGAAATAAGAGGGCAGTCTGCAGAGGCTTAGATACAAGGTAATCACAGAGGTAAAAAGTGTATTATTATAACTGTGTTGATTATGCAAAACTGGGGAATGGGTAATTAAGGGATTATCTCCTATCTTTTAAAACAACAAAAATTCTGGTGTTGACAGTCTCTTTAAATAAATTGATTTTGTATTTTTTTCTAACTACTTGTGCTAGAGTAGTTCATTTATCACAGTCTTTTCTTTTATTAATCCCAAATCTTAAATTTGGATTGCTAAAAATATCTATATATAACTGTATATGTATAATCATATATATATTAATATATATAGTTTTATAAGTATAGAAACAGCGCTGTAAACAACAAATACAAATTTAAAATACACAATGTATATAAAAAAATCACGTTGCTTTATTGACAAATCTTGTTTTTAAAACATTTTAAAAGATATTTAGCAACTAGCAAGTACCGTTTCAACCGACGCCTAATGGCGTATTTTAACCGGTATGGTTTAATATAGATTTCAAACGGTGCATATCAGTACCCGCAAAACAAACAATATGCAAACTCAACAGAATAAACACGTTTAATAAACGTGTTTTAACGCTACATTAAAACACAGATAAAAAATAATAACACAAAAAAAAATAATAACATCTTTGGTTCTGATAAAGAGCAAAAAAAAAAAACTGCAAACACTTGCCTGGCCAGACTTTGTGTATACGTTACCACTACTTGTTTCAGGGCCACGCCCCTTCCTCAGGTGTCACACCCAGGCCAGTCAGCTGAGATACATTATTATAGACTAGTCCTAAAGCCCGTTCACACGGGCCATTTTTTTCAGTACAGCGGTCCCACCCCTTGCGCTCTCTCCATCCCTTCTCTATTTTGCTCTCTATCTCCCTCCCCCCTCTCTTTTGCTCTCTATCTCCCCCTCTCTTTTGCGCTCTCTCCCCCTCTCTTTTGAGCTCTCTCTCTCCCCCCTCTCTTTTGCGCTCTCTCCCCCTCTCTTTTGCGCTCTGTCTCTCCCCCCTCTCTTTTGCACTCTCTCTCTTCCCCTCTCTTTTGCGCTCTCTCTCTCCCCTTCTATTTTACGCTCTCTCCCCCCTCTCTCTCCCCTCTCTTTTGCACTCTCTCTCCCCCCTCTTATTTGCGCTCTCTCTCCCCCTCTCTTTTGTGCTCTCTCTCTCCCCTCTATTTTGCACTCTCCCCCCCCCCTCTCTTTTGCGCTCTCTCTCCCCCTCTCTTTTGCGCTCTCTCTCCCCCTCTCTTTTGCGCTCTCTCTCCCCCCTCTCTTTTGTGCTCTCCCCCCTCTCTTTTGTGCACTCTCTCCCCTCTCTTTTGCTGTCTCTCTCCCTCTCTTTATCCCCCCTCTTCTGCTCTCTCTCGCCCTCTCTTTTGAGCTCTCTCTCTCCCCCTCTCTTTTGCGCTCTCCCCCTCTCTTTTGTGCTTTCTCTCTCTCTCCCTCCCTTTTGCGCTCTCTCTCTCCCCCCTCTCTTTTGAGCTCTCTCCCCCTCTCTTTTGCGCTCTCTTTCTCCCCCCTCTCTTTTGTGCTCTCTCTCTCCCCCTCTCTTTTGCACTCTCTCTTTCTCCCCCTCTCTTTTGTGCTCTCTCTCTCTCCCCTCTCTTTTGCACTCTCTCTCTCCCCCTCTATTTTATGCTCTCTCCCCCCTCTCTCTCCCCACTCTTTTGCGCGCTCTCTCCCCCTCTCTTTTGCGCTCTCTCTCTCTCTCCCCCTCTCTTATGTGCTCTCTCTCTCCCCTCTCTTTTGCGCTCTCCCCCTCTCTTTTGCGCTCTCTCCCCCCACTCTTTTACGCTCTCTCTCCCCCTCTCTTTTGCGCTCTCCCCCTCTCTTTTGCGCTCTCTTTCCCCCCCCTCTTTTGCGCTCTCTCTCTCCCCCCTATCTTTGGGCTCTCTCTCCCCCCTCTCTTTTGCGCTCTCTCTCCCACCTCTCTTTTGCACTCTCCACCCTCTCTTTTGTGCACTCTCCCCCCTCTCTTTTGCTGTCACTCTCCCTCTCTTTATCCCCTCTTCTGCTCTCAATCCCCCTCTCTTTTGAGCTCTCTCTCTCCCCCCTCTCTTTTTCTCTCTCTTCCCCCCCCCTCTCTTTTGTGCTCTCTCCCCCTCTCTTTTGCGCTCTCTCTCTCCCCCTTTCTTTTGCGCTCTCTCTCCCCCTTTCTTTTGCGCTTTCTCTCCCCCCTCTCTTTTGGCGCTCTCTCCCCCTTCTCTTTTGCTGTCTCTCTCCCTCTCTTTATCCCCCCTCTTCTGCTCTCTCTTGCCCTCTCTTTTGAGCTCTCTCTCTCCCCCTCTCTTTTGCGCTCTCCCCTCTCTTTTGTGCTCTCTCTCTCTCCCTCCCTTTTGCGCTCTCTCCCCCCTCTCTTTTGAGCTCTCTCCCCCTCTCTTTTGCGCTCTCTTTCTCCCCCCTCTCTTTTGTGCTCTCTCTCCCCCTCTCTTTTGCGCTCTCTCTTTCTCCCCCTCTCTTTTGTGCTCTCTCCCTCTCCCCTCTCTTTTGCACTCTCTCTCTCCCCCTCTATTTTATGCTCTCTCCCCCCTCTCTCTCCCCACTCTTTTGCGCGCTCTCTCCCCCTCTCTTTTGCGCTCTCTCTCTCTCTCCCCCTCTCTTATGTGCTCTCTCTCTCCCCTCTCTTTTGCGCTCTCCCCCTCTCTTTTGCGCTCTCTCCCCCCACTCTTTTACGCTCTCTCTCCCCCTCTCTTTTGCGCTCTCCCCCTCTCTTTTGCACTCTCTTTCCCCCCCTCTTTTGCGCTCTCTCTCTCCCCCCTATCTTTGGGCTCTCTCTCCCCCCTCTCTTTTGCGCTCTCTCTCCCACCTCTCTTTTGCACTCTCCACCCTCTCTTTTGTGCACTCTCCCCCCCTCTCTTTTGCTGTCACTCTCCCTCTCTTTATCTCCTCTTCTGCTCTCAATCCCCCTCTCTTTTGAGCTCTCTCTCTCCCCCCTCTCTTTTTCTCTCTCTTCCCCCCTCTCTTTTGTGCTCTCTCCCCCTCTCTTTTGCGCTCTCTCTCTCCCCCTTTCTTTTGCGCTCTCTCTCCCCCTTTCTTTTGCGCTTTCTCTCCCCCCTCTCTTTTGCGCTCTCTCCCCCCTCTCTTTTGCGCTCTCTCCCCTCTTTTTTGCGCTCTATCTCTCCCCCCTCTTTTGTGCTCTCTCTCTCCCACTCTCTTTTGCTCTCTCTTCCACCCTCTTTTGCACTCTCTCTCTCCCACCCTCTTTTGTACTCTCTCTCTCCCCCTCTCTTTTGCTGTCTCTCTCTCCCCCTCTCACTCCCTCCCCCCTCTCTCTCCCTCCCCCTTTACGCCCCCTTTACACCCGACCATGCACCCTTCATGGGCGTTCACGCCGGCCACGCCACATTCACGTCCGGTCACGCCCCCTATCACACCCGGCCACGCCCACCACTGCTGCAGATCAGGTAGGGATCGCAAAGGCCAGGTGTGTTTGTCCTTGTGCTGTCTCTACTGCACATGACAGCTTCGTACAAACACAATTGGCTTTTTATATAATAGGATAAGGCTCATAAGAATCTCAGGGGGGGAGATAGAAACAAAGATCTGCTTAATAATGAAACTAAATGGATATGGAGGCTTAATATATGTACCCTAAGGGATTAAATAGAAAGTTTAATTTACTCCAATTTATTTAAATAGATAGAAACAAAGATCTGCTTAATAATGAAACTAAATGGATATGGAGGCTTAATACATGTACCCTAAGGGATTAAATAGAAAGTTTAATTTACTCCCATTTATTTAAATTGGCTTCAATGACAAGGCTATATATATATATATATATATATATATATATATATATATATATATATATATATATAAAGTATATATATATATATCCTTCAGGATGTATAATGATTGTGTTCTTACACTTGTATGCTAGCTATGGTGCTTCTATGTTTTCACTTGAGGGTTAGGTGGGCTAAGGGTTAAGGTGTTTGTTGAACCTCCCCTTTCTTGTTATAGCCCCTCCCACATGAAGTGGATTGGATACCTTTTTACAGGTGTAGTGTTTATAAGGTGTGATTTGTTCAGTGTTTGTTAGCTTGAGAAAGGGGCAGGAGCCCCGAAACGTTGCTCTGTAATAAGGGACTGCTTTGCTTTTGAGTGCCACCTTCTCCTTGATTTTCTTCATATACTTGCGCTGCTGGAGGGAAGACTGGAAGACGATAAGCACCTACTACGGTTGATCATTTGTATTCTATATCTTGGTGATGTGCTGACCCTGTGTGTTTTCTATATATATATCTATTTACAGACATATATACACATATAAACACATAAATACAAATGCACACATATATAGACATACATATAAGTGCATTAGAGTCCTTTGCTCTCAAGTAGAGGAAAACATGTAAAATAATATTTTTGCAATATTCATATTTAACAAAGGTTTTCGCTATGAATTTACTGTAAATATTTGACATTCCAATGTTCTACACATAGTAGAATATGTTATACGTATTTATAAATACGCATATATCTTTATATATCTATACCTATATATAATCATCTATATATAGGTATAAATATATGTAGAACTATGTATTTATGAATAAATAGAACATATTCTGCAATGTGAAGAACATTGGAATGTGAAATTTTCATATTTTCATGTCAGATCAGCGCACTTGAGAATATGGGATTGGGTTTAAAACCAAGTACGTTGCTAGTTTTTTCCCCACTTTTTGCTCCATTGACATTTTCGTGCACGCGATATTCTAAGTTTGGCTTTTTGCACTCGGGTTAGTGTGCGAGTGAAAACTGTTTACTTTCAACTTGTAATACATACAAAAATCTTACTTCTAGCAGAGTTAGCACTCGAACAGGAGCGGTAAATCCATCTCCACTTGAAATCTTGCCCTTAGTTGTCAAACAATGCTGATTAAAATGTTTTAAAACTATTTACTAGGGCTAATGTATATTTTAAGCTTTGATAATATCTGTGGATTAGAATATCAGAAAAGAAAGTAAAAAATCCTTAAAATCCTTAAATTCAGTTTCTGCATTGCAAACTCTTATGTATAGGAATGGGTCCTTTGTGTACAAAGCAGACTGAAGAGATTTGATTTCTTTGTATCAGAGTGGAGCTGAGTTGATGCAGTACAGCTTTATAGTAATCAAAGATTTCTGTCTGGTTATTGCTGGTTGTTCATTTGTCTGTACAACAGCCGTTAGCTGAGTTTGTGAAATTATGTGTATAAGTTATTTGCAAGTGTAAGGGCTTTCCCACCCTAAAAATACTGTGATGGAGCGGAGCCTAACGGAGGATGGAGATGGTAGTTTAAGACAGGAGCTCCGTGCAGTTAAGCTATCAAAGGGTTAACCAGCCTGTTATATTTAGCTAGAAACAGCTTTATTCAGATGGGGGAAGGCCTCAGGGTCTAAGCAGAGTCACAGACAGCAGTCCAGAATGTCATAGGAGTCGGAGGAAAGAGAGACTTTGTCTGAGACTTTTTTCAATAACGGAAGCGCAGATGCCATATTACCTGACCGCATGGCGAAGGATACTCACACTGCGCTATCCAGCTGGCAGACCGACTTAGGCAATCACTATATGAAGGGGTAAGCCACTTGATAAGAGCCCCACTGAAGAGAAAATTAAACTGCCTGGCCACCTAATACCCTGGGACCAAACTCTTCAGCACTACGCAGTTGAGGGAAAGAAAGGGGGATAGGGAGAAAAAAAAAGTGCACATCCGTGTTTTTAAACACATACTCACTTATTCACTCTGAATATAAATGATGATAGAGGTGAAATTACGGTGTGCTTCAAACAGGAGCATTTTATTACCCCCTCAAAGAAAATAACTGATGTAAGAAAATAAGGCATTAATCTTTGGCACAAAGAGTAAGTAAATGAATGATGTAATTGATTGTTCAGAGACACTTTATATAAGGAAAGTTACCCCAGACTTAAACAAATGCCTGCTGATATTATTATATAAGAAGATCCAGAAGTCCCATATACACCCCTGCTTAGCCCAGTTCTGCAATATTCAGTGAAATTTACATCCAGGCTACCAAATACAAGTGTGACTCACTGTGCTTCTGAGACATATCAATACAACTAAATACAGAGATCCACACAAGGTTTACTGCTTCTGAGATTTAACTACTACTACCCAACTGGGGAGACCTGTTTACAGTGCAGGACATACTCTCTAAGATGTCTTCTAGACAAATTAAGAAAAATACCTGTATTGGTAAAGTGGCAGCAAATCATCTGTTTTTTAAATCATCTAAAGGTGACAAAATACTAGAACCCCTAGAGTCAGATGTAGATGGGACTTTAGACCAATCCTCCTCTGACAGGGCCACCGCAGAAGACCTAATACCGGTCACGAAAGCAGATTTAAAAGATCTGGTGTCCAAACAAGATATTAATACAAACTTTGAAAAAATGTGGACAAAACTAGACTCCATACAATCTACAGTCACTAACAGCCTGGCAGAACTAAAACAAGATATGCAAGATTTAGGTACGAGAGTCTCCACGCTTGAAGATAACAAAAATCTTAAAGAAGAAGCTGTGGATAAAGTGTCACAACAAATCCAACATCACAAACAGGAAATAGAAGACCTTCAGGATAAAATGGAGGACTTAGAAAATCGCACAAGAAGATGTAACATCAGACTCAAAGGAGTACCATAAACCATTACGCCACCGGACCTGCAGAACTACCTGAAAGAGTTATTCATGGCTATCACAGGGCACAGTGAGGAAGATGAATTTCAAATTGAAAGAGCACACAGAGCCCTTAAAGCCAAGCCCAAAGAGGACTACCCGCCGAGAGACATTATTGTTAAGCTACTACATTTTCCAGAAAAAGAAGCAGTACTCTCAGCGGCAAGAAAATATCCAACCTTTAAGTTTCAGGGCACAGTGATCCAGTTTTACCAGGACTTGTGTGTGCAAACACTCCAGAGACGGAACTCCTTGAGGCCCTAAACTTTATTACTTCGTAAAAACCAAATACACTATAGATGGGGATTCCCATTTGCCTTACACATACTACATGAAGGAAAGGAAATGTCAATTAAAAATCGACAAGATATACCCGAGATCTGTTCCTACCTGAACTTGGAACCCCCTGACCTTTCCCCTCCTGAACAAGCCTTTGAAGGGGACACAAACTCACAACGGGATAAGGCCTACAAAAGGGCCAAATGGGCTACGGTACAGAAGAAGAAGCCGAAATAGACTCTCCAACTACTTCACAGAGACGCCGGGGATAAGCAGACCAAGTAAAGAGCAGCTCACTGAGCAGATGAGTATAATTGTTTGAACTTGTGCTGTTTCTGGGGTTTTTTTTTTTTTCTCCCCTTACAGTATGGCCAACCATCCTAACCGACCATAAGAAACAGTGGACTAAGACATTTCACCCCTGGCCTTTAGAGGCAGGGTAATGTTCCAAAGCTTGGGGGATTTACATACTCCATCAGGACATTGAATATTTATGTTTGAAATATTTATGCAAATAAGAGACTATCTTTATCACCACAATGGGGTACATGACCCTAGACACAATATGAGAGAAAAATAATCAAAGAGGGGAAGAAATGGAACTTAAGGGATAAATAGGATGAAAGGGGGAGAAAATGGAGCAAAGAGAGAAGGAGGAATGAGGGAGAAAGATCAACGATTTCCCCAATATTCACTAAATTGTTTCTATCCTCTGCTTTAATGTCACACTGGTTAACCTTTGTTTTTTTATGTCAAATATTTTTAAGCTGTTATACTTCACAACAACTTATGGTTGTACTCCTTTTAGAAGTATGTCTACAATTTGGGTTTTGAACCTGCTTTTTTACTGTTTTTTGTTTAAATTGTTAAATGTTTTTCTTATTTATATGGTCAGGTAGTCCATAGCAGGTATCCAGGTGGAAAATAGCCACCAGCAAGTATGATCTTTTTTGCTTTCCCTCGCGCCTGAGGGTGCTGGGGGCAGCAATGCTCCTAGACCTTATGTCAAATGACTTAATAGTACTCTCACACAATGTGAGAGGTCTCAATACAGTTACTAAACGAAAGATAGCACTTAACCAATACACTAAATTGAAGGCTAAAATTGTGTTCCTTCAAGAGACACATTTTACGCATAACCTGATCCCTAGATTTTGGCATAGACAATTCCCTACCAATTTTCATTCTGCATTAGAACAGAAAATGAGAGGAGTCTCGATTCTCATACACTCCTCATTGCAGTTTGAGGTAGAAGAAACTATAAGAGATCCCGAAAGGGAGATTTCTCATTGTTAGAGGTCACATGCAAGACATGAAAGTTACCTTGTGTAACGTATACGCCCCAAATGAAAGCCAACATTCCTTTTTTCAACATATCTCTTGCTTACTGACACAATGGTCTCACTCTCGAATAATACTTGGGGGTGACTTTAATATCAATTTGGTTACCCATGGAGTTGGTGGCAGCGCTAAATCCACCCACAAACAACTTAGGCAGCATTCATTAGTAAAGTCGATATGAGAATCACTCTCAGATCATAACTTACTAGACAGATGGGAAACATTGTATGGTATAACAACAGACCACACATTTTACTCACATGCCCATAACACCTACACAAGACTGGATTACATTTGGATTAGTCACATCTTGATCCCTAATATACTTAAAGCTAGTATCCACCCATATGTATGGTCAGACCACTCGATAGTCCAATTGACGATGACAGGTATAATCAACTTCCAACGACAAAAATCTTGGACATTTGATCCCTCCATTTTAAAGCACACACAATTCCATACAAGAGTGGGGTGACTCATGGAGGAATACTGGCACTTTAACAAAAACACCAAAACTAACACAATTAACTCCTGGGCAGCACATAAGCCTTTTATTCGGGGGATAATGATAAAAGAAAAATCTAGGATTATCAACTTAACAAACAAGACCATTGACCGACTACATTTAGATATTATGACCCTAGAGACTCAACACAGAAACACTCAATCTAATACTACATTCAGACTTCTTCAAACCAAGAGAAAATTACTGACCAAAATTTTAAATAACTCTGCAATGAGAGCTATCCAAAAACTAAAAGCTAATTATTTCCTATATTCTAATAAGCCAGACAGATACTTAGCTAATAAATTAAGGAACACAACGAAACTATACTCAATACCCAGGTTATACACACCGGCTGGAATTCAGATGTCCAATCCCCAGGATATCTCCAACACTTTTGCTAGTTATTATGAAAAGTTATATGACGGACAAAAAGTAGACAATAACGACCAGACGCAAGCACTCTTAACTCAATTTCTTCAACAGGCAAAACTCCACACCATTACTGTAGAGGAAAGGGAAGCCCTAAATGCAGAGATCTCATTACCAGAAATCCTTACAGTGATCAAAGACTTAAAATAGGGGAAGGCGGCAGGTCCTGACGGCTTACCCAGTGAATATTATAAACTGTTTAAGACATCCTTGACACCCCATTTGCAGAAGTTCTGCAACAACATAATGCAAGGCACTGATGTCCCTACAGATATACTTAGAGCCAAAATTACTGTTATCCCCAAACCGGAGAAAGACCCTGCTAGGTGTCAGAGCTATAGGCCTATTTCTCTGATAAACCAAGATCTCAAGATCCTGACAAAGATTCTGGCAAACAGACTCCAGGTAATACTACCACAACTGATTCACCCAGGTCAAGTTGGCTTTATCAAGGGTAGGGAAGCTCCCGATAATGTTCGTAGAACAGTAGACCTGACTGAATATTTGAAACGGACAGGGACGCCTTCTCTGCTTCTTTCTCTGGATGCAGAGAAGGCGTTCGATCGCATAGACTGAAATTACATGTTTAAGACACTTTCTATGATGGGATTTAGAGGCCCATTTATATGAGCGCTCAAAGGTATATATTCTACCTCACAGGCAACTATTAGTGCAGCGGGTTTCCCATCCAGAACCATTGACATAAGGAACGGAACCAGGCAGGGGTGCCCTTTATCACCACTGTTGTTCGCCTTGTGTATCAAGCTTCTAGCTGCATCTATTAGGAACTGTGAGAGTATAAGGGGGTTATATACTCTCACTTTTTGCGGATGACATCCTGCTAACCTTGACCAACCCATTACATTCACTGACGAACCTATACCGGGTCTTACAGGACTTTGCGGAAATTTCAGGATACAAGGTGAACGCAGATAAGTGTGAGGCATTGTCATTAGCACTTCCTAATCACACCAGAAAATTAATAGAAGTTAACTTTGATATTAAGTGGGTCAAGGACTCTTTCACTTACCTAGGGGTTAAAATCTCAGAGTCATATGATAACTTATATAAACTAAACTACACCCCACTCTACAATTCCATAAGACAAGACTTGAGGACTTGGAAGAAGGGCACTTTCTCATGGTATGGTCGCCTCTCCTCCATCAAAATGAATGTACTCCCTAGGATCCTATACCTTTTTAAAGCACTCCCGAACAAGATTCCCTCCCTTGAACTACAAAAATTACAATCAGACATTATCTCCTTTCTGCGGGGGAAGGGAGGGCAAGAATAGCCTCATACACTTTAACCAGACATAGAAGGTTGGGAGGAGTAGGTGTACCGAACTTACGGGACTATTATTACGCAGCTAGACTAGCACAAGCATCACTTCTTCACAAACCAACACTAGACATTGTTTGGACAAGAATCGAGACAGATATAATGGGAATAGAACACTCAGATGATCTCTTATGGGACTCAGGGAAGGCCTCAGTCCAGAGTACCTTTAGACTCTCCTCGACTGCAGATACATTGATACACTGGAAACTGATTACCAAATACTCAGGGATACTCCCATTGAAAACTTGGGTTAAACCTCTTCGGTCGTTACTCCCGGAGGAGACACATAGACTAGTGGATAAGTGGATTAATAAGGGTCTATACAGGGTTGCAGATTTCGTTACACAATCCCGAATTATAACATTTACCAGCCTACAGGAAATACTACACCCACATAAATTGCAACGGTTCCTATACCTACAAATATTGTCAGCCCTTAATAAATATGGTGTAACTGTGGATAAACACCCATTAGCGGTCCTGGAGAGAATTTGTTTAAACCCAAATAGGGAAAAAAGCATTATCTCCAAATTATACATAGCAATCCAGGACATAAACCACACTTTAAAATCCACTATAGCATTAAAATGAGAAGAGGATGGAGCTGACCAGCTCCTACAAAGCGAATGGGACCAGATATTTTTTGATTCCGGCAGGGGTATAATTAGCGCAGACCTCAGGGAAAACTGCATAAAAACAGCATTTTGGTGGTACCTGACCCCTCTGAGTACATCGCACTATGCTCTTAATAAATCTACATTATGTTACAGAGGTTGTGGGGAATGGGGCTCTTACAGACATATGTGGTGGGAATGTAACTTCATAAGAAATATCTGGCGGCGGGTTGATGATCTGCTTAGTAAAGTTTTAGATGAAAAGATAGTATTAACTATGACTCAAGCACCCCTGAATAGAGAGATTCCCCATTTGAATGCTATAACTAATAAACTCATCAAAATTATATGCACGGCTACTAGAGTGTGCATAGCGAGACATTGGAAGAAAGGCCCTCCGACATGGCAAGAAGTACTAGATAAGATTAATGATATTTATCTAATGTCTGAAAGGGTAGCATGGATTCAAAGGGAGATAAAACGATCTAATAATATATGGTTTCACTGGATTATACACAGATCCACAAGAGATAAGTGATAGGTGCTATACACGGAGAGACTGATAAGGCATTATTTCCCTGGATACTAGACAATAGAATTAGAAGATGATTTCAGAAGCGAAACAAAGATATATAAATTAGACCATAAGCACTGACCATAAATTATTTATCGGTTATTTACTTGTTCTTTGTTCTTTTTTGTTCTGTGTTCTTTTCTTTCTCCTCCTTTATTTTTGTTATTATGATTTTATCTACTTGCAAAGTTCATTGGAATTTTTGTTTAACATTTAATATGTACAACATGTTTCTGATAACAATAGAGATGTTACATTGTCTGGGACAATGTGTTTATTGCTCTCAGGATGTCATTATGGATGTATAACTGCTCCTGGAAACAAATAAAAAAAAAATTCAACATAAAAATACTGTGATAACTTGTTAAACAAAGTGACTATCCTGTGAAGACATTAGTCTATCCATTGTAAATGCTATGGAAACATATGAGTGCAACATTTGTAAACATATGAAATTTGCTACAAACTTTGCATTTCTTACCCTGTGCTATCTTCTGCTTACTATATATATATATATATATATATATATATATATATATATATATATATATATATATATATATATATATATATACTGCAGCACACACATAAAAAAAAGTCCAGTACTCGCTCACAAGCTCTCAGCTAGAATTAAAAGCAAAACTGGAAGAGTTAGTTACTGCATTTGGACAAATGGGACAAGCCCAGGTCCCATTTTAAGGTCTCTTCCACATACCTGAGTCCCTAATAGAGCCACACAACTGCAGCCACGTACACAAATGCAAGCTAATAATCAACAAACTGATAACAAGTCAGGGTTCACAGACCTATGTAACCACCCTGGGCGTAAGCAAAACAAGGAGAAAGGACAGCACAATCAGAACAGACCGGGTACACATCCCATGACCCATAAACAGGCTCAGCTTTGGTTGCTATCAAACTCACATAAAGCTACACTGTTTACAGAGTCACAGGCAGTTAACCCTGGGCCTGCCTGGGTGCAAGTCCATAGGGAGAATTACAGAAATAGATACTGCACCACACACATAAAAAAGTCCAGCATTCGCTCACAAGCTCTCGGCTAGGATTAAAAGCAAACCAAAGCTGAGCCTGTTTATGGGTCATGGGATGTGTACCCAGTCTGGTCTAGATGTGCTGTCCTTTCTCCTTGTTTTGCTTACACCCAGGGTGATTACATAGGTCTGTGAAACCTGACTTGTTTTCAGTTTGTTTGATTATTAGCTTGCATTTGTGTGCGTGGCTGCAGTTGTGTGGCTGTATTAGGGACTCAGATATATGGAAGAGACCTTGACGTGGTACCTGGGTTTGTCTCATTTGGCCAAATGCTGTAACTAACTCTTCCAGTTTTGCTTTTAATCCTAGCTGAGAGCTTGTGAGCGAGTGCTGGACTTTTTTTATGTGTGTGCTGCAGTGTCTGTTTCTGTAATTCTCCCTATGGACTTGCACCCAGGCAGGTCCGGGGTTAACTGCCTGTGACTCTGTAAACAGTGTAGCTTTATGTGAGTGCGATAGCAACCAAAGCTGAGCCTGTTTATGGGTCATGAGATGTGTACCCGGTCCAGTCCAGATGTGCTGTCCTTTCTCCTTGTTTTTTTTTATATATATATATATATATATATATATATATATATATATATATATATATATATATAATTATTTTTTTGTAAAATACTTTAAAAAGATATGAAACCCATACATTTTTCACAGCATACAACTTTAACTTTAAAATCTGCTCCATCCTCATGAAATCTTTATTTGAAGGAGCAACAATGCATTACTGGGAGCTAGCTGAACACATCTGATGAGCCAATGACAAGAGCAATATATGTACAGCCACCAATTAGCATCTAACCCCCAGTAGTGCTTTGCTGCTCCTGAGCTGATCCTAGGCAGGCTTTTCTTCAAAAGACAATAAATGAATTATGCAAAATAGGTAATGGAAGTAAATTGGAAAGTTACAGTATATAAAATTGCATTCTCTATCTGAATGATGAAAGGATAGTTCTGACTTTACTGTCCCTTTAAATATCATGGAGATTCTTGTTAAGGTTTTTGTGGTCAACAGCTGCGCTGCCGAGCAAAAATTAATTGCTGTATAAATGCATAGTCTACATAAATTACAGCAGCAAGCTATTGTTGTTGAGCATGCAGTGCTTTTCCTAATTACCGCAAAAAGTTAGAACTCTTTAATGCACATGTGTTGTTGCAGTAAACCCTTCAGCCTGCCCTAATTGTGAAAATCAGTATCGTAGAAACCTACTTTCTGTCCTCTGCAAATTAAACGGATCAATTAGCAATAATGGGCTAGGCAAACATATGCACCCTGGCTAGAATTTTTTTTATCAAGGAAACCATAACTGGTGTCAACATAGAGAACACAGTAATTCATTATTTAGTGATTGGCTATACAAATAACTGTGATTAAAGCATAATTCCATTATTAACTCCTTGAATGTCTGTAACACACAGATCTCAGTGAACAATCATTTTAAAGTGTTCCATACCGGACAATGAGCCACATAAGAGCTATGTTTCTTGTACCACTTGACTTCTTTTGCTGACTCCTTGATACCCCGTCTGTCCGACATTAAACAAAAAGACATTGGGATGGAATAGAAGAAGAGCCAATGTCATGGCTGCTATTCAGCAGGTAGCCAGGCAAACCATGTAATCTGTGGTGCTGATGAACATCACATAAAAAATGGATAATGAAATCCCCAACGTGAGACTGGAACTAGTTACAGATACTGTATGAGTGTGATTCAGGCCACAAGGGAAAGATCAGCAATGCTTTTCACAGCTACCAATTTTTAGTATTTATACACAGTATGAACGGCATCTGCAGTAATTATGGTTAATATTTTAGAGCTGCATCCTTTTCCTTAAATGCTGTAGTTTTATTTTTCTTTCCATGCACCACTTCAGTAGATGCAGGGTATTCTGGTATTGGAAAAAAACTGGTATGCCCCTGCTTTACTTTATTTCCATTAAAGAATATGTACGTCTGGGACAATGTGTTTATTGCTCTCAGGATGTTATTATGGATGTATAACTGCTCCATGGAAACAAATAAAAAAAAAATCAACATAAATATACTGTGATAACTTGTTAAACATAGTGACTATCCTGTGAAGACATTAGTCTATCCATTGTAAATGCTATGGAAACATATGAGTGCAAAATTTGTAAACATATGAAATTTGCTACAAACTTTGCATTTCTTACCCTGTGCTATCTTTTGCTTACTATATATATATATATATATATATATATATATATATATATATATACTGCAGCACACACATAAAAAAAAGTCCAGTACTCGCTCACAAGCTCTCAGCTAGAATTAAAAGCAAAACTGGAAGAGTTAGTTACTGTATTTGGACAAATGGGACAAGCCCAGGTCCCATTTTAAGGTCTCTTCCACATACCTGAGTCCCTAATAGAGCCACACAACTGCAGCCACGCACACAAATGCAAGCTAATAATCAACAAACTGATAACAAGTCAGGGTTCACAGACCTATGTAACCACCCTGGGCGTAAGCAAAACAAGGAGAAAGGACAGCACAATCAGAACAGACCGGGTACACATCCCATGACCCATAAACAGGCTCAGCTTTGGTTGCTATCAAACTCACATAAAGCTACACTGTTTACAGAGTCACAGGCAGTTAACCCCGGGCCTGCCTGGGTGCAAGTCCATAGGGAGAATTACAGAAATAGATACTGCAGCACACACATAAAAAAGTCCAGCATTCGCTCACAAGCTCTCAGCTAGGATTAAAAGCAAACCAAAGCTGAGCCTGTTTATGGGTCATGGGATGTGTACCCAGTCTGGTCTAGATGTGCTGTCCTTTCTCCTTGTTTTGCTTACACCCAGGGTGATTACATAGGTCTGTGAAACCTGACTTGTTTTCAGTTTGTTTGATTATTAGCTTGCATTTGTGTGTGTGGCTGCAGTTGTGTGGCTGTATTAGGGACTCAGATATGTGGAAGAGACCTTGACGTGGTACCTGGGTTTGTCTCATTTGGCCAAATGCTGTAACTAACTCTTCCAGTTTTGCTTTTAATCCTAGCTGAGAGCTTGTGAGCGAGTGCTGGACTTTTTTATGTGTGTGCTGCAGTGTCTGTTTCTGTAATTCTCCCTATGGACTTGCACCCAGGCAGGCCCTGGGTTAACTGCCTGTGACTCTGTAAACAGTGTAGCTTTATGTGAGTGCGATAGCAACCAAAGCTGAGCCTGTTTATGGGTCATGGGATGTGTACCCGGTCCAGTCCAGATGTGCTGTCCTTTCTCCTTGTTTTATATATATATATATATATATATATATATATATATATATATAATTTTTTTTTTTGTAAAAGACTTTAAAAAGATATGAAACCCATACATTTTTCACAGCATACAACTTTAACTTTAAAATCTGCTCCATCCTCATGAAATCTTTTTTTGAAGGAGCAACAATGCATTACTGGGAGCTAGCTGAACACATCTGATGAGCCAATGACAAGAGCAATATATGTACAGCCACCAATTAGCAGCTAACCCCCAGTAGTGCTTTGCTGCTCCTGAGCTGATCCTAGGCAGGCTTTTCTTCAAAAGACAATAAAAGAATTATGCAAAATAGGTAATGGAAGTAAATTGGAAAGTTACAGTATATAAAATTGCATTCTCTATCTGAATGATGAAAGGATAGTTCTGACTTTACTGTCCCTTTAAATATCATGGAGATTCTTGTTAAGGTTTTTGTGGTCAACAGCTGCGCTGCCGAGCAAAAAGTCATTGCTGTATAAATGCATAGTCTACATAAATTACAGCAGCAAGCTATTGTTGTTGAGCATGCAGTGCTTTTCCTAATTACCGCAAAAAGTTAGAACTCTTTAATGCACATGTGTTGTTGCAGTAAACCCTTCAGCCTGCCCTAATGGTAAAGATCAGTATCGTAGAAACCTACTTTCTGTCCTCTGCAAATTAAACGGATCAATTAGCAATAATGGGCTAGGCAAACAAATGCACCCTGGCTAGAATTTTTTTATCAAGGAAACCATAACTAGTGTCAACATAGAGAACACAGTAATTTATTCATTAGTGACTGGCTATACAAATAACTGTGATTAAAGCATAATTCCATTATTAACTCCTTGAATGTCTGTAACACACAGATCTCAGTGAACAACCATTTTAAAGTGTTCCATACCGGACAATGAGCCACATAAGAGCTATGTTTCTTGTAAGACTTGACTTCTTTTGCTGACTCCTTGATACCCCGTCTGTCCGACATTACACAAAAAGACATTGGGATGGAATAGAAGAAGAGCCAATGTCATGGCTGCTATTCAGCAGGTAGCCAGGCAAATCATGTAATCTGTGGTGCTGATGAACATCACATAAAAAATGGATAATGAAATCCCCAACGTGAGACTGGAACTAGTTACAGATACTGTATGAGTGTGATTCAGGCCACAAGGGAAAGATCAGCAATGCTTTTCACAGCTACCAATTTTTAGTATTTATACACGGTATGAACGGCATCTGCAGTAATTATGGTTAATATTTTAGCGCTGCATCCTTTTCCTTAAATGCTGTAGTTTTATTTTTCTTTCCATGCACCACTTCAGTAGATGCAGGGTATTCTGGTATTGGAAAAAAACTGGTATGCCCCTGCTTTACTTTATTTCCATTAAAGAATATGTACGTTAGAAATAGGCTGTTCTTATACAGAGCACACATTCTAAGTAAAGCTAGGGATGGGCGAATGTTTCGCAACATTCGAAAAACGGCACGAATTCTAACACATTCGTTCGTTCGAATCGAATTTCGAATGTTTACATAACATTCTAACATTCGATTTTCGAATATTCGGTTTCGAATTTTACGATTACATTCGAAAATATTCGAATTCGAAAAATTCGAATTTAGATTGTAATAGTATTTCTAATGCTTTTTCTTTAAATGTAATATTCGAATTATGCAATATTCGAATTCGAAAAATTCGAATTTAGATTGTAATAGTATTTCTAATGCTTTTTCTTTAAATGTAATATTCGAATTACGCAATACGTGTATTCGAATTCGAAAAATTCGAATTTAGATTGTAATAGTATTTCTAATGCTTTTTCTTTAAATGTAATATTCGAATTATGCAATACGTGTATTCGAATTCAAAAAATTCGAATTTAGATTGTAATAGTATTTCTAATGCTTTTTCTGTAAATGTAATATTCGAATTATGCAATATTCGAATTCGAAAAATTCGAATTTAGATTGTAATAGTATTTCTAATGCTTTTTCTTTAAATGTAATATTCGAATTATGCAATATTCGAATTCGAAAAACTCGAATTTAGATTGTAATAGTATTTCTAATGCTTTTTCTTTAAATGTAATATTCGAATTATGCAATACGTGTATTCGAATTCAAAAAATTCGAATTTAGATTGTAATAGTATTTCTAATGCTTTTTCTTTAAATGTAATATTCGAATTATGCAATACGTGTATTCGAATTCGAAAAATTCGAATTTAGATTGTAATAGTATTTCTAATGCTTTTAAATGTAATATTCAAATTATGCAATATTCGAATTCGAAAAATTCGAATTTATATTCGAATTCGAAAAATTCGAATTTATATTCGAATTCGAAAAATTCGAATTTAGATTGTAATAGTATTTCTAATGCTTTTTCTTTAAATGTAATATTCGAATTATGCAATACGTGTATTCGAATTCGAAAAATTCGAATTTAGATTGTAATAGTATTTCTAATGCTTTTAAATGTAATATTCGAATTATGCAATATTCGAATTCGAAAAATTCGAATTTGTATTCGAATTTGAAAAATTCGAATTTATATTCGAATTCGAAAAATTCGAATTTCGAATGTAAACATTCGATATAATTATAAACATTCGAATTCGAAAGTGACATTCAAAAACTGTAAATAACATTCGATTTTCGAATTTTTAAAAATATTCGTTCTTATCGACATTCGAATTTAGAATTCGAATTTCGGTAATAACATTCGTTCTACATTCGAAATTCGAAAATTTGCACATTCGCCCATCCCTAAGTAAAGCTATTAAATGTAACATTGAACAAAAAACAGCAATTTAGGTTTGTCTTGCTTCAGTTATTAGTATCTAGCATACATCTTGTACTTTTCCATCTGCCATTAACTTGTTAGATGGCAAGTTGAGTTTTTAATGGCATTCATGATACAGGATTGGTTACACTTTGGTTTGATTTGCTCAGGAAATAGCTTATTGCATCTGTATATTAGGTAAATAAGTTTGGTTAATTAGGGCACAGAATGAGCGGCTTATTCAGGAAACTGATAACAAGCTGATTAGCTTTTCAATTCTTTGTAAATATTCCTGGGTACAAGGAAGATTACATATTTTTTACAAGTTTATCATTATTTTGCTATACTTCCTAAGTTAACAAAATCGAAGGATTTCTCGGAATGCCCATTAATTAAACAGTAACCTCTCTGGGACTTTAGGAGTACTTAAAGACTGAAGATAAGTATCCTTGATGGATCATAAAGAACTATAATTTTCCTATAGGAGTTTAGTAAGGCTTTTTTTTTTTTTTTTTGAATTTCAACAGTCTTTATTATGTTATTTGACAGTGACAATGACATATATAATTTGTTTCATACAAAGAAAAAAGGCAAAGGTTTACTTTATTCAGCACAGCTGAACCGGAGGCAAGAAAGAATGATTCTTAGATCTTTTGATTCCAGATTGCTAGTATCATCTCATATTGTTCTAATTGTCGTGTTTTTAGGTAGTGGTATCTTTCCAACATCAGGAATTCATCTACCTGGGTTTTCCACTCTAGTACTGAGGGAATTGTCTGGGTTTTCCAATATTTTGGAATTAGTTTTTTAGCTGCTGTTATCATTATCAAGAGGATGGTTTTTCTGCCCATTCCCTTGAGTTTGGGAAATGAAATGAAGAGTAAGGCATTTGGATCTCTAGGTATCTTAGTACCTAGGATTTCGGACATTGTTTTGAATATGCTTGTCCAATATTCGTTCAAGGTCGGGCAGGACCACCAAACATGGAAAAGATATCCCTCTTCTCCACAGCCTCTCCAACATGTGCTTTTTAGCTTGGGGACTATTTTGTTTAACTTAGAGATTAGGTGGGCCGGAGGAGTAGCTTGAATACAGATTTTTTCGAAACTGGTAGTTTCCCTGCCCCATTCTTTTTTATGTCTATGATGTGAGATGAAGTGTTTTAGTTGATTGTAATGTAGCCATGAAGAGAAAATCTCTCCATGGGTTTCCGCAAAACTTGCCTGCGTTTTCAGTTTTCCACCTTCTGAAATGAATTGAAGGGATCCAATTCTTAAGTTATACGGAGTTGTGATGTGCTTGCCCAACTGGTGGTAAGGCAGTTCTACATTCTCTACTAACGGTGTGAGTGGTGCTTGTCTTGAAGAGATATGCGTGTTGGTATTCAAAAGTTTATCCCATTTTGAGAGTATGTCTGTCATTATGAGATAATTGCAGATGTTTTTGGGTCTCTGCTGTGGGTTCATCCATGCAAGTGTGGCTACATTGTTTTGCTTGGAAATGTTCCTGTCAATTTGTATCCATGTTTTGTTGTCCATGTTATGTGCCCACTCCACTATGTGTCTAAGCGTGATTGCTTGTCTGTATGCCTTGATATCTGGTACCCCAAGGTCGCCTCTATCTCTGGGTAAGTATCTTTTTGGGGATCCTTGGTTTTATACCTGACCATATGTATTGTTCCAAGATTTTCTGTATTTGGGGGATGTAATTGTCGTGTAGTGGTATGGGAAGAGTCTGCATCAGGTACAAAATGCGCGACAGAACGTTCATTTTAACAACCCCAATTCTGCCCAACCAGGACAGGGGTTTATTCTTCCATGTGGATAGATCATGTATTATTTCATTTTTTATAGAGATGTAATTATGCTTATATAAATCTTGTGGTGAGGGTGTTAGGTTTATCCCTAAGTATTTCAGTTTGTGTTTGGCTAAGGGAATGTTAGATTTATCGTTCAAGTATTGTGTTATTTGGGTGGGGGTATTGATGTTTAGAATTTCTGATTTATTGATATTTAGTTTAAAATTAGATAGTTTACCATACAATTCTAGCTCTTTGAGCAGTTCTGGGACAGAGTTTTCTGCTTCTGTTAGTGTGAAGAGGATGTCATCGGCATACAATGCCTGCTTATATTCTGATTCCCCTACTTTGAGTCCTTTAATATTGTTATTATTTCTGATTTTTTTGAGCCAGGGTTTCTATTGAGATGGCAAAAAGCAGAGGGGACAAAGGGCACCCCTGCCTCATGCCATTGCTGATATTGAAAGTGTCAGAAAGTGTGTTGTTTACCCTGATTTTGGCATTTGGGTTGGAGTATAGTGATAGGGCCATTTTGAGGAAGGGTTTCGGGAACCCCATCTCCAGCATCGTCCTGCGCAGAAAAGACCATCAGACCTTATCAAAGGCCTTCTCTGCGTCAGTCGAGAAAAGTACCATAGGTTTCCCCATGATTCTAGCATGATTTATTAATTGAACAACTTTAATGGTGTTGTCACAGGCCTCTCTTCCCGGTACAAAACCAACCTGGTCGCATGAAATCAAACTCGGTAGGTATGCATTCTGCCTGTTTGCTAAGATTTTAGCAAGTATCTTCATATCGTTATTGATCAGGGAGATTGGCCTAAAATTTTCAGGCCGCGTTGTTGGTTTGCCCGGTTTGGGGATGACCGTTATGTGTGCTTCAAGCAGATTTTTAGACAGGAAAGGGGCATCTCTTAAGTTATTAAATAAGGTGAGCAGATGAGGGGACAATATATAAATTAATTTCTTATAATATCCAATTGTGAAGACGTCCGGGCCAGGGCTTTTACCTGATGGAGAGTCTTTGATGACATTTTGTAATTCTTCTGGTCTAATAGGGGTTTCTAATTGTTCCCTTGCTTCTTGGGATAATGAGGGTAGTCCTAAGTCTCGAAAGTATTCATCTAACATGTCTTTGATGTCAAGGTCAGGATCTGTCGATTGAGATGAGTCCTTATCTACTGTAATATTGTATAACAAATTATAGTAATCTCTGAAGGATGATGCTATGTGTTTGTTGCCTTTTATTATTTATCCTTCTGAGGTTTGTAGTGAGTGCACATGTGAAGCTAAGTGTTTTCTGCGAAGGCTTCTAGCTAATAGTTTACCTGGTTTATTGCCTCCTTTGTAGTAGTATTGGTTTAAAAATAAGGCATTACATTGGTAAGTTTCTGTCAAGTATCTCTTGAGGTCAGTCCTAGTCTGGAATAGGTCGGTTTTAATGCTGTCATTAGTCAGATCCTGTTTGTGGGCCTTCTCTAAAGTTTAAATTCAGAACAGGAGTTGGCTATGTTTTATTTTGGATTGTCTGTTAACTTTAGCTTTATGTTTTCTAAAAATACCGTGCATCACGGTTTTTTGAGCTTCCCATTCGCATTGTGTCGACGAAGTGGAATTTCTATTAATTGAAAAATATTCTGCCTGGTTTTTTTTATGTCACTTAGGATCAGTGGATTGTCTAGAAGGGATTTGTCTAATTTCCAGATTTTGTTTGTGATAGGAAGATCAGGCCAGATTATAGAGCAAGTAATGGGGGCATGGTCTGACCAGGTTATTTGTCCTATTTCACATTGGTTTGTCAGTGTCAGACCGTTAGCGTCAGTGAATATATGGTCTAGTCCTGAGTAGCTATTGTGTGGAGATGAATAGAAAGTATAATCTTTAACATTCGGATGCAGTGTTCTCCAAACGTCGTGTAAGGCAAAGTTTGTTAAAGTGGTCCTAACTGCTTTCAGTACAGTTTTTGGGACACACGAGGTTCCTTTAGAGGAATCCAGTGTGGGTTCGAGTACAAGATTAAAGTCGCCTGTTACAAATAATATTCCTTTTGCTTGGTCTAGTATCAAATTTGCTATCTTTTTAAAGAAGGTGTTTTGAGAAATGTTAGGTGCGTATACATTCGGTAACGTTATCTGTTGTCCGTACAATAGGCCCGATATCAAGATATACCGTCCTTCTGGGTCCTTTTCAGTTTGTGTTATCTGGAATGGGAGGGATTTGTGGATCAAAATTGCCACCCCCTCCATTTTTTTTTTGGTCCAGAAGCAAAACAGGCTATGGGGAAGTGTGGTGTATTCCAATGAGGTTCTTTGCCCTTTTGAAAATGCGTCTCCTGTAACATGAGAATCTGACTTTTAATTCTGTTTAATTCCCTAAGTGTTATTGATCTTTTGCCCGGGCTATTTAGGCCCTTAATGTTAATAGATGTTATTTGGAAAGAGTGTTCTTGGAATTTACTAGGTCTGGTTGTAATTTTTAGCTGGGAGAAGAAGAAAAAAAAAAAAAAGAAAGAAAGAGGGAGGAAGATTGGGAGGAGGGAGGTTAAGAGGGGGTAAAGCCGAGTGTGAAATGTAGAAAGAAGAGATTAGTATTGGTGTACTTTTAGCGCAATATATTTATAACTTCTGAAATTTAGTAAAGTACAGAGGAGAAGTTTATTATTCACCAGTAATTTGCACAAAGAGCGCGTCTCTGTTGCAAATATCTCCATCTCTGTCTATAAAGGTCATAGTTTAGATTGTTTATTGCATTAGGTGGCATATAGGGTAGGATTTTGGTGAGGGGGGTGGTTAAAAGACTAGCTTGGAGGGGGGAACTAAATGTATGTTTTGAAGTATAGGAATATATAGAAACTAGGTAATATGAAACCTGCTATTCAATAGTCTGTAGTTCTGATCTTGGGAAAATCATAAGGTGGGGGGTCTGTTCATTTACAGAGAAAACAGTTACCAGATTAGTGTGGTATCGGGGTATGTCATTGTGTAAATAGTGCAAACAATTGCCCTAGGATTGTGTTAAACTTCGTTCATATATTAAATAAGTCTTATGACACTGTGAACATTCTTATGGTAAAAAATTATTAGACATAGCTCAAATAAGGCTCATAGAAAGGTTCCATCTATATGTATATTTTAGTTGAACCTGTAAACATTTGAAAACTTTAACGTTAAAGAGAGATTAGTGTAATTTTTCTGTACTCCAACATTGACATATAATACATAATCAATAAAACAAACTTGGTCCCCGTACCATTAGGGCAATTTTCACTCACCCCAAACATGGGTAAGGAGAACCTCTTAAAAAAAAACTTTTATAGAACTCTGAAGGAGAGGATTTGTTAATATTTATACTAAGATAGTATTGAACAAAAAACAAAACTTTTTGTCAGATGTTAACCGTAAACTTCTATATCAGTCAACATTATGAATAACAGTCAACGTCTCTTGGTGAATTCAGAGACAAACAGAATAAGGAAAAAGGATACCAAACATTGTTCTAGATCCTCCGTCAGAACACTCGTCTGTCCAGTGGATCTAAAAGGTGTTCAAATCAGAGGGTCTTAGATGGTACCCTTATTGTGAGTCTCTTTGTTCTATTGCGTTCCGTTCAGGGGTGTTATTTCCAACTGGACACTGTTCAAAATTGTTGCTGTTTTCTTGAGTTGCAGAGATGGAGCGTTCTTTATAAAATAAGTTAGGGTCATTCCCTGGTCTGTATATAGCTGATTTGTTGTTATGAGATGCTATTAGGGATACTGGGAATCCCCATCTGTATTGCACTGTATTTGACTTGAGCATGGTAGTGATGTGTGTCAATTCTCTGCACTTCTGAAGGGTTGTAGGGGAAAGGTCTGAGAAGAGGAGAATCTCCTCTCCAGCAAGAGAGATTGGATGTTTCAGCCTTGTGCATCGGAGAAGCTCCTCTTTGTCTTTGTATCTCAGAAACTTTACTATAATGTCTCTGGGTGGGCCCTTTGGAGGAGGTTTAGGTCTGATGGCTTTGTGGGCCATCTCTATTTGAATATCTTCTGCAAAAGGATTTCCCTTAATCACTCTAAACAAGGCCTGTAGGTAGCCTTCTATTGCAGGTGGACTGTCTCAGAAACACCTCTTATTCTCAGGTTATTGCGCCTGCACCTGTTCTCTAAGTCTTCTAGCTTTTCTGCTAGGATATTAATCTTTTGTTCATGGTCCTGAATGTGTGCTGTATTCTCATGTAAATCATTTTTGATAATGCTCTGTCCTTCTTCCAAAGAGATCACTCTTTGATCCAGTGCACCTATGTCCCTCCGGAGGTCTCCAAATAGGTTTCTCATTTCCTGCATAATCTCTCTTATATAATCTTTTGATGATAGATGTAAAAATTATTTTTTTGGTGACATAATTGCTGGTCTCTGACTCAGTGTATTGTAGTTGGTCTGTCTTGGGTGTTTGTTTATCAGCCATTTCACCAAGGCAAGTGGTATCTTGGACTTCAGCAGGTTTGAGGTAATGATTAAGTGTCCCAGTAATACTAGGCTTGTCTCCCTTATTTTGCCTTTTGCAAGGCATTACACATCTGATAGCACTATGCGTATGCACACACAAAAAAAAAAACGAGAACTGTTTATTATGATAAGATGTCTCTATTGCTTAATTTGCTGACTGTCTGAGCTATTTTCCGGACTTAATCTGTAATGAATATTTTATATACCCTCTTTTTTTTGCAGATTCATTAAAGTCCATGGGGCCTAGTTATCAACGTGTCTACTCTACCTGCCTTCGCCGGTCCAATACGCCCGCCTAAGCTCGCCTACCTTCGCCGCCGCGGACCTGCAAAATTTCGCCTAAGTTATCAAAAAAGCTGTCAAAAATCTGCGCACCAAGTACGGGGCGATGAGCAGCGGACTGTGAGAGTTATCACTCATCCGATCTCGCTGCTCTTCGGCTTTTTCCCAGCTTTATTGATAAGCTGTCACTAAGCACCCACACTAACTACACTGTTCTACCCCCTATACCGGCGCCCCCGGAGCCTCCTGCAACTAAATAAAGTTATTAACCCCTAAACCGCTGCTCCTAGACCGTCGCCCTCTATAATAAAGTTATTAACCCCTATCCTGCTGATCCCGCACCTCGCCGCAACTAAATAAATAGTTTAACCCCTAAACCGCTGCTCCCGGACCCCGCCGCAACCTATATTAAACTTATTAACCCCTAATCTGCCCCCCCTACACCGTCGCCACCTATAATAAATTTATTAACCCCTATCCTGCCCCCCCTACACTGCCGCCACTGTAATAAAATTATTAACCCCTAAACCTAAGTCTAACCCTAACCCTAACACCCCCCTGACTTAAATATTAATTAAATAAATCTAAATAATATTTCTCTTATTAACTAAGTTAATCCTATTTAAAACTAAATACTTACCTTTGAAATAAACCCTAATATAGCTACAATATAAATAATAATTACATTGTAGCTATGTTAGGGTTTATTTTTATTTTACAGGCAACTTTCAATTTATTTTAATTAGGTACAATAGTTATTAAATAGGTATTAACAATTTAATAGCTACCTAGCTAAAATAAAGAGAAATTTACCTGTAAAATAAAAACTAACCTAAGTTACAATTACACCTAACACTAAATTATTTCTATTTAAAACTAAATACTTACCTGTAAAATAAACACTGACGGCTAGATTTGGAGTTTTGTCGGTAACGACCCGAAAAACTAACGCCGGCTTTTTTCTGGCCGCACCATAAAAATAACTCTGGTATTGAGAGTCCACATAAAGGGTGCGTTAGGCTCCAAAAAAGGAGCGTAGAGCATTTTTAACGCAGCTTCAACTCTCGATACCAGAGTTGCTTACGGACGCGGCCAGCCTCAAAAACGTGCTCGTGCACGATTACCCCATAGGAAACAATGGGGCTGTTTGAGCTGAAAAAAAACCTAACACCTGCAAAAAAGCCGCGTTCAGCTCCTAACGCAGCCCCATTGTTTGCTATGCGGTAACCCTTCCTACGTCTGCACTTAACACTCTAACATGTACCCCGAGTCTAAACACCCCTAACCTTACACTTATTAACCCCTAATCTGCCGCCCCCGCTATCGCTGACCCCTGCATATTATTATTAACCCCTAATCTGCCGCTCCGTAAACCTCTGCTACTTACATTATCCTTATGTACCCCTAATCTGCTGCCCTAACATCGCCGACCCCTATATTATATTTATTAACCCCTAATCTGCCCCCCACAACGTCGCCTCCACCTGCCTACACTTATTAACCCCTAATCTGCCGAGCGGACCTGAGTGCTACTATAATAAAGTTATTAACCCCTAATCCGCCTCACTAACCCTATAATAAATAGTATTAACCCCTAATCTGCCCTCCCTAACATTGTCGACACCTAACTTCAATTATTAACCCCAAATCTGCCGACCGGAGCTCACCGCTATTCTAATAAATGTATTAGCCCCTAAAGCTAAGTCTAACCCTAACACTAACACCCCCCTAAATTAAATATAATTTTAATCTAACAAAATTAATTATCTCTTATTAAAAAAATGATTCCTATTTAAATCTAAATACTTACCTGTAAAATAAATCCTAATATAGCTACAATATAAATTATAATTATATTATAGCTATTTTAGGATTAATATTTATTTTACAGGTAACTTTGTATTTATTTTAACCAGGTACAATAGCTATTAAATAGTTAAGAACTATTTAATAGCTAAAATAGTTAAAATGGATAAACAACTGTGACCTTAGTCACTAGAGGGCGCTGAAACTATTAGTAAATATGAAGGGAATAGACAACCTCCCAATGAGGGAGACAAGCTGCACCTCTTAATACCAAAAATTGGAATAAGAACTAAAATATAAGTATGATAAACACACAAGAGGGCGCTATAACAACTGAGTGGTACAAAAGATTATCAGTGATAAAAACAATAACAAACAATGTATATGAGAAACTGTGAATAGATCATGGACTCTCACCATAAAGACGATATAACTATTGATATTCAGTCCCAAACATGTGTATAATGTTCATATGTCCAATGTCCCAATGATGTGAGCAGAACCAGTTGCTGCCGATAATCCTGCACTCTCCTCCTGTAAATGCCCTCTTCTCTCCTAAATGACCGGAGGCAGATCTATAGGGGTGGCGGGGAAACAAAGGCGACAAATGTGTGTATCCAGTGTGATAATGGACCCCCCTGCACAAGTATGCTATACCCAGGGTACTCACACTTTGACTTAGCACACCAATGTGCTGGTAGGCGCAGACTGGCTATCAGAGCAAGCCAGCTAGCTCTCTCCGGTGCACTCTCTCGCTGTGATAATCGTCAAAGTCTGATCCGCTGTGTCTCCTTAGTGCTGGTCTCCAACGCCAACAGGAACTGGTAACGGACTAACTCCCAAGGATTGGTAATGAGGATATACTTGTCATAGAATCACATGCGATGGTATAAAATAGACTTTAATCAATATTAAAAACAACCATACAGATTCCACAAGTGAATATCAGGTATGTATTCTTTGCTACGCGTTTCTCGGCTACTTATGGGCCGTTTCTTCAGGCATATTTGTATAAACATTTGAATCGGCTATATATTGCCGCTCATTACCAAATCCTCCCTCCCCCCATCAGACCCAATAGGCGTGTAGCTTTCAGCCATTGGCTCTAGACAAACATCCAGCTGATACTTAGTAACGTGATTTGAATGGATACATATACAATCCAAATTTCAAACAATGGTATGTTCATACAAAGTTACAAATATAGTTATCTACTTAGTATTACAAACATCATTATTTTCCCTCTTAAGAATGACTTTCAATAGATAAAACTTTGTGAGATCTCTCAATCTCACTTCCAATGTGCAACGCAGCTAAAAACTAAATTATATATATATGTATATAAATAAAACACCTCATGTGAGATTTGGTTTCCGCTGCCAAAAACTGACAACTTGGATAGGATGCAGTAAATATCAATCTAGATGAAGTATATATTCAAGGTTTAATTGTATATAATTTTCTCATATGATTTATTAAAGGGACCTCCTGTCGTAAGGTAACTATTAATAATGAATTTCTTTACGCTAATTCTTTACTCTAAATGGAACTCTTTACTTTTTAGGCTGGACAACCATATATGTCTGATAATTAAAATAGCAGTATATGAATATGTAGATTAAATAAATATGAAATAAATATAATATTAAATAAATGAAAAATCATAAGTGATAGACAAGAAATGGCCAAAAATCCCGCAACATCTATTGCACTTTCTGAATCGATTTTAACTGAGTATTTTGCTCCTATTTTGTATACCTATTGTAAGGTGTAACCCCCTCCTAAATTCCAAAGGTATAGGTGATGGGCATAGTACTATGAATAGTGTTGCTTCCCATGCGTGTAGAAGAATAGTGAGTTATATGTAGAATTATAAAACAACGTGAAAGACCATTAATGGTCAAGGTGCTACGACTATTTATTATTATATCAGGAATCACCAATAGTTCCTGATTAGGTGCATATGATTGTTATAATAGTTACAGTGATGTATGTGATGTATCAACATGATACTGCTATAAGTACTAAAAGTAAATGGTGAACCTTATATGTGTCGAAGTGAAAAGAATAGATAAAATTGAAAGTCATAACATGTTACTATGTGCAATATACAATGGATTATGTCCAATGTAAACTAGTATGTGCTTATATGTGTGTGACTAATATAGAACTAATCCCTGATCTAGGTTTATAATGCGTGTGTGATATATATAAAAAATTACCAACATAAATAAAATGAGGTGAGATGTACACCAAAAATTATAAAAAGATTCAAGTTAAAAAGCAGCAGAGTCTATAACTTCGTTGAGACCGTCTGGAAAAAGTGATCCAAATTTGTGGATCCAAAAAGTCTCTCTTTGGCGAAGTTTGATGAATCTATTGTACTTGTTAGAGGGTAAAATGCTTTCAATGGGGGTGATTTTGAAACTACATGGTTCCCCCTTGTGTTCTTGTATATGGTGTCTTGAGACACTATGTTTATCAGATTCATATCGGATGTTTCTGAAGTGTTCACTCCATCTGGTGCGAATGTTGCGTATTGTGCGCCCTAGGTACTGTATCCCACATTTACAGGATAATACATAGATAACGAAAGATGAGCTGCATGTGAGGTATTGTCCTATCTGATATGACCCTCCTGTCGTATGAGCTGTAATCTTTTTTGCTCCATGGGTTATATATTGACACATATAGCATCTTGATTTGCCGCATCTAAAAACACCTTTACGGCCCATTTTTTTATTATTATTATTGCTATTATTCGATGTACCTTTAATTGCTTTTTTAGAAATGACTACCTTACTGGGCGCTAATGATTGCTTAATATTAGGTGCTCTCCTATATACAATGCTAGGGGTGGAATTTAAATTTCTTTTCAGTATGGGGTCCTTAAGCAAAATGGGCCAGTGTTTTTGTAATGTCTTTTTGATAAGTTTATGGTTAGAATTATATTGAGTAACGAACAGGGGTTGTTCTTTCATGTTATTATTCTTTGGTATCTGAATATTATTGTTATTTTTACTGGGATTGAGTATTAAAGCTCTATCTCTCTCACATGCCTTCCTATATCCATTATTAATGATTTCAGGGGGATACCCTTTTTCTCTGAATCTTTCTATTAAAATTTGTGACTGTTCATGAAATGTGTCGTCTGAACTGCAGTTCCTTTTTATACGGCAAAACTGACTGAATGGAATATTATTCTTCCATTGGGAATAATGGTTGCTAGAATAATGTAAAAAATTATTGCAATCAACAGTCTTAAAGTATGTGCAAGTGCAAATGTTATGATTTCTATCAAATGAGAGGTTAAGGTCTAAAAATTCAATTCTATCTGGTTGCACACTGGAAGTGAACTGAATACCCATATCATTTTTGTTTAAAAATGTACAAAAGGAATGTGCCTCCTCAATGGTCCCTTTAAAAACAAATAAAAGATCATCTATGTAGCGGCCATAGTACACCAGGTTGCCCCACCAGTTGGAGTTATATATATATCTATTTTCAAAATAACCCATGAAGAGGTTTGCAAAACTGGGGGCAAACCTGGTGCCCATGGCCGTACCTCTGATTTGTAGATAAAACTCATCTAAAAACTTAAAATAATTATGTTTTAAAATAAACTCAATAAGACTAAGCAAATATTCCTTCTGCTTAGCAGGCATAAATAAGTCATCCTCCAAAAAATGTCTCACTGTAGATATACCTAATTCGTGAGATATGTTTGAATATAGAGCGCTCACATCTGCAGTAACCCAAATGGAATCCTTATCACATTTAACCCCTTCAAGTTTTTGTAATAAATCCGTTGTATCACGAATATATGAAGTAAGGTTTTGAACATATTTCTGCAAGTAACTATCTATGTATCCTGATAATTTATCCGTAAGGCTATTCATGCCTGCGATAATGGGCCTTCCTGGAGGTTGTGCAGGATTTTTATGGATTTTAGGAAGATGGTAGTAGTAAGGGATGGACGGATGTGAAGGAGTAAGGTATTTCCTTTCTTTAGAATTAAGTATTCCATCACTGCTACCATCTTCCAATATCCGCAAAAGTTTTTTCAAAAAAGTCTGTGTAGGATCCACCTCTAATTTTCTATAATATTCTGTGTTATGGAGAATGTTCTGTGCTTCGCTAACATAGTCTGTATAGTCTTGGAGTACTATACCTCCCCCCTTATCTGCCTGCCTGATCACCAGAGTGGGATCATTGGCAAGCGATTGTAAGGCTCTATACTCATGTGGCCAAAGTTTTTTATGACCTTTGGGAAATTTGGGGATTTTCTCTAGATCCTCCATAACTAGCTGTTGAAATAGATCGATGTATGTAACATCATCCTTAGGTGGGTTAAAGCTGGAAGGGGGAGCAAGAGAAGTATGGATATATCCCTCGAATAGTTCTTCCACTAACATGTCAGGTTCTACATATATAGTTTGCATTAAAGTCTGACTGTCCATATTGTTAGTGAGGATAGGTGTTCCAGTAATATTTTTCCTTTTTAGTGTTTTTAGCGAGAAGTATCTTTGTAAGGCCAATTTTCTTGTATATTTGTTTAAATCTACGAACAAATCAAAGATTTTGTGTGGGTTAGGTGGACAAAAGGACAAACCTCGCCCTAGTATTCTTATCTCATCATCAGAAAGCTGATGTGAAGATAGGTTGAAAATACCTTTTGCTAATTTCTGTAGTTGCTCTTTTTTTTTTTGAGGAGTGCCCTCTCCCTCGTCTTCCCCGTTTGGAAAAGGTCTTTTCTTTTTTTGTGAATTTTGTGGTGGATTGAGTGTATTTTGGGGACCTGGGTTCCTCCTCCATAGTGGTGCCAAATTGCGCACCCCTAAAAAATCAGCATTAGATGTAGATGGTAGCTCAGCCCTTTGTTGATTACCATTCCCCTTTACTTTGGGCCCTGTAGAGTTATCGCAATGGGGACTCCTATAGTTATCTTTATTAGGATTACTCTGGAGTGACTCATATCTGTTATGTAGTGGAATGAAATTGGGGTTGGGAAATGATTTATCATTGTATGTATTGATCCTATAATTATCATATTGATAATAATATTGATTTCCCTTTGTACCATGATAGAAATTACTGTTCTGAGGTTCATCTCTACCTCTATAATGACCTTGTTGTGATGTAGAAGTATTCCTATAATGGTTGGAGGGTGGATTTCTATTTTGATTCGGATTTTTGTTATTATTAACGTTCCGATTTCTATTGTATTGTACCACTGTCCAACCATTACTGGTCTCCTTCTTATCTTGTGTTTTCTTATTATAAGAATAAACAATCCCCTCAGAATAATCTTCTTCATCCCTCTTGAATTTCCCATTTTTTATTCTAATGATCTCATTTTGATAGTCGTCCACTATTTTTATAGTCTCTATATTTAACCTATGGTATTCTGAATGTTCCTTCATGGGTTCTAATTCTTTTTGGACTGCGTCTATCTCTATCTCTAGAGCATCAACCAGTTTCTGTCTGTGATCAATCAACAGGTCTATTAGATTGAATGAAGATTCATCTAAAATTTCATACCATTTCTTGGTCAGCTCAGGGTCATTCTTGAATGAGCAATGCTTAAAAATCCTAAGGCCCCTAGGGATTTGTCTTTTTTCTTTATATTTTTTGAGGCAATCTAGGTCCCACCAGTGCCTATGCTCATTCTTGAGTAAATCACCCAATTTAGAGAATAGTGTATCTATGCTCTTAATCTCAAGGGGGCCCTGACTATCTCCTTCTGCTAGCCTTACGGATAAATTATCAGGATACATAGATAGTTACTTGCAGAAATATGTTCAAAACCTTACTTCATATATTCGTGATACAACGGATTTATTACAAAAACTTGAAGGGGTTAAATGTGATAAGGATTCCATTTGGGTTACTGCAGATGTGAGCGCTCTATATTCAAACATATCTCACGAATTAGGTATATCTACAGTGAGACATTTTTTGGAGGATGACTTATTTATGCCTGCTAAGCAGAAGGAATATTTGCTTAGTCTTATTGAGTTTATTTTAAAACATAATTATTTTAAGTTTTTAGATGAGTTTTATCTACAAATCAGAGGTACGGCCATGGGCACCAGGTTTGCCCCCAGTTTTGCAAACCTCTTCATGGGTTATTTTGAAAATAGATATATATATAACTCCAACTGGTGGGGCAACCTGGTGTACTATGGCCGCTACATAGATGATCTTTTATTTGTTTTTAAAGGGACCATTGAGGAGGCACATTCCTTTTGTACATTTTTAAACAAAAATGATATGGGTATTCAGTTCACTTCCAGTGTGCAACCAGATAGAATTGAATTTTTAGACCTTAACCTCTCATTTGATAGAAATCATAACATTTGCACTTGCACATACTTTAAGACTGTTGATTGCAATAATTTTTTACATTATTCTAGCAACCATTATTCCCAATGGAAGAATAATATTCCATTCAGTCAGTTTTGCCGTATAAAAAGGAACTGCAGTTCAGACGACACATTTCATGAACAGTCACAAATTTTAATAGAAAGATTCAGAGAAAAAGGGTATCCCCCTGAAATCATTAATAATGGATATAGGAAGGCATGTGAGAGAGATAGAGCTTTAATACTCAATCCCAGTAAAAATAACAATAATATTCAGATACCAAAGAATAATAACATGAAAGAACAACCCCTGTTCGTTACTCAATATAATTCTAACCATAAACTTATCAAAAAGACATTACAAAAACACTGGCCCATTTTGCTTAAGGACCCCATACTGAAAAGAAATTTAAATTCCACCCCTAGCATTGTATATAGGAGAGCACCTAATATTAAGCAATCATTAGCGCCCAGTAAGGTAGTCATTTCTAAAAAAGCAATTAAAGGTACATCGAATAATAGCAATAATAATAATAAAAAAATGGGCCGTAAAGGTGTTTTTAGATGCGGCAAATCAAGATGCTATATGTGTCAATATATAACCCATGGAGCAAAAAAGATTACAGCTCATACGACAGGAGGGTCATATCAGATAGGACAATACCTCACATGCAGCTCATCTTTCGTTATCTATGTATTATCCTGTAAATGTGGGATACAGTACCTAGGGCGCACAATACGCAACATTCGCACCAGATGGAGTGAACACTTCAGAAACATCCGATATGAATCTGATAAACATAGTGTCTCAAGACACCATATACAAGAACACAAGGGGGAACCATGTAGTTTCAAAATCACCCCCATTGAAAGCATTTTACCCTCTAACAAGTACAATAGATTCATCAAACTTCGCCAAAGAGAGACTTTTTGGATCCACAAATTTGGATCACTTTTTCCAGACGGTCTCAACGAAGTTATAGACTCTGCTGCTTTTTAACTTGAATCTTTTTATAATTTTTGGTGTACATCTCACCTCATTTTATTTATGTTGGTAATTTTTTATATATATCACACACGCATTATAAACCTAGATCAGGGATTAGTTCTATATTAGTCACACACATATAAGCACATACTAGTTTACATTGGACATAATCCATTGTATATTGCACATAGTAACATGTTATGACTTTCAATTTTATCTATTCTTTTCACTTCGACACATATAAGGTTCACCATTTACTTTTAGTACTTATAGCAGTATCATGTTGATACATCACATACATCACTGTAACTATTATAACAATCATATGCACCTAATCAGGAACTATTGGTGATTCCTGATATAATAATAAATAGTCGTAGCACCTTGACCATTAATGGTCTTTCACGTTGTTTTATAATTCTACATATAACTCACTATTCTTCTACACGCATGGGAAGCAACACTATTCATAGTACTATGCCCATCACCTATACCTTTGGAATTTAGGAGGGGGTTACACCTTACAATAGGTATACAAAATAGGAGCAAAATACTCAGTTAAAATCGATTCAGAAAGTGCAATAGATGTTGCGGGATTTTTGGCCATTTCTTGTCTATCACTTATGATTTTTCATTTATTTAATATTATATTTATTTCATATTTATTTAATCTACATATTCATATACTGCTATTTTAATTATCAGACATATATGGTTGTCCAGCCTAAAAAGTAAAGAGTTCCATTTAGAGTAAAGAATTAGCGTAAAGAAATTCATTATTAATAGTTACCTTACGACAGGAGGTCCCTTTAATAAATCATATGAGAAAATTATATACAATTAAACCTTGAATATATACTTCATCTAGATTGATATTTACTGCATCCTATCCAAGTTGTCAGTTTTTGGCAGCGGAAACCAAATCTCACATGAGGTGTTTTATTTATATACATATATATATAATTTAGTTTTTAGCTGCGTTGCACATTGGAAGTGAGATTGAGAGATCTCACAAAGTTTTATCTATTGAAAGTCATTCTTAAGAGGGAAAATAATGATGTTTGTAATACTAAGTAGATAACTATATTTGTAACTTTGTATGAACATACCATTGTTTGAAATTTGGATTGTATATGTATCCATTCAAATCACGTTACTAAGTATCAGCTGGATGTTTGTCTAGAGCCAATGGCTGAAAGCTACACGCCTATTGGGTCTGATGGGGGGAGGGAGGATTTGGTAATGAGCGGCAATATATAGCCGATTCAAATGTTTATACAAATATGCCTGAAGAAACGGCCCATAAGTAGCCGAGAAACGCGTAGCAAAGAATACATACCTGATATTCACTTGTGGAATCTGTATGGTTGTTTTTAATATTGATTAAAGTCTATTTTATACCATCGCATGTGATTCTATGACAAGTATATCCTCATTACCAATCCTTGGGAGTTAGTCCGTTACCAGTTCCTGTTGGCGTTGGAGACCAGCACTAAGGAGACACAGCGGATCAGACTTTGACGATTATCACAGCGAGAGAGTGCACCGGAGAGAGCTAGCTGGCTTGCTCTGATAGCCAGTCTGCGCCTACCAGCACATTGGTGTGCTAAGTCAAAGTGTGAGTACCCTGGGTATAGCATACTTGTGCAGGGGGGTCCATTATCACACTGGATACACACATTTGTCGCCTTTGTTTCCCCGCCACCCCTATAGATCTGCCTCCGGTCATTTAGGAGAGAAGAGGGCATTTACAGGAGGAGAGTGCAGGATTATCGGCAGCAACTGGTTCTGCTCACATCATTGGGACATTGGACATATGAACATTATACACATGTTTGGGACTGAATATCAATAGTTATATCGTCTTTATGGTGAGAGTCCATGATCTATTCACAGTTTCTCATATACATTGTTTGTTATTGTTTTTATCACTGATAATCTTTTGTACCACTCAGTTGTTATAGCGCCCTCTTGTGTGTTTATCATACTTATAAAATAGTTAAAATAATTACAAATTTACCTGTAAAAGAAATCCTAACCTAAGTTACAATTAAAACTAACACTATACTATCAATAAATTAATTAAATAAACTACCTACAATTACCTACAATTAACCTAACACTACACTATCAATAAATTAATTAAATACAATTTCTACAAATAAATACAATTAAATAAACTTGCTAAAGTACAAAAAATAAAAAAGAACTAAGTTACAAAAAATAAAAAAATATTTACAAACATCTGCAAGATGGATTTCTTCCGGATCCATCTTGCAGACCTCCGACGCGGAACATCCTGCTGGCCTGACTGATCGGAACAGACAATAGATTGCGAGCTCAATCTGATTGGCTGATTGGATCAGCCAATTGGATTGAACTTGATTCTGATTGGCTGATTCCATCAGCCAATCAGAATATTCCTACCTTAATTCCGATTGGCTGATAGAATCCTATCAGCCAATCGGAATTCGAGGGACGCCATCTTGGATGACGTCCCTTAAAGGAACCGTCATTCGTCGTTAGTCCGTCGGGCCAGCAGGATTTTCCGCGTCGGAGGTCTGCAAGATGGATCCGGAAGAAAGAAGATTGAAGATGCCGTTGATAGAAGACTTCATCCGGATCATGGACCTCTTCAGCTCCCGCTTGGATGAAGACTTCATCCGGATCATGGACCTCTTCAGCCCCCCGCTTGGGCTTGGATTAGGACATCGGAGGAGCTCTTCAGGACGGATCGGTGAACCTGGTATGGTGAAGACAAGGTAGGAAGATCTTCAGGGGCTTAGTGTTAGGTTTATTTAAGGGGGGTTTGGGTTAGATTAGGGGTATGTGGGTGGTGGGTTGTAATGTTGGGGGGCTTGGGTATTGTATGTTTTCTTTAAAAGGCAAAAGAGCTGAACTTCTTGGGGCATGCCCCGCAAAGGGCCCTGTTCAGGGCTGGTAAGGTAAAAGAGCTTTGAACTTTAGTTATTTAGAATAGGGTAGGGCATTTTGTTATTTTGGGGGGCTTTGTTATTTTATTAGGGGGCTTAGAGTAGGTGTAATTAGTTTAAAATTGTTGTAATATTTTTCTGATGTTTGTAAATATTTTTTTATTTTTTGTAACTTAGTTCTTTTTTATTTTTTGTACTTTAGCAAGTTTATTTAATTGTATTTATTTGTAGGAATTGTATTTAATTAATTTATTGATAGTGTAGTGTTAGGTTAATTGTAGATAATTGTAGGTAGTTTATTTAATTAATTTATTGATAGTATAGTGTTAGTTTTAATTGTAACTTAGGTTAGGATTTCTTTTACATGTAAATTTGTAATTATTTTAACTATTTTAGCTATTAAATAGTTCTTAACTATTTAATAGCTATTGTACCTGGTTAAAATAAATACAAAGTTACCTGTAAAATAAATATTAATCCTAAAATAGCTATAATATAAATATAATTTATATTGTAGCTATATTAGGATTTATTTTACAGGTAAGTATTTAGCTTTAAATAGGAATAATTTATTTAATAAGAGTTAATTTATTTCGTTAGATAAAAATGATATTTAACTTAGGGGGGTGTTAGTGTTAGGGTTAGACTTAGCTTTAGGGGTTAATACATTTATTAGAATAGCGGTGAGCTCCTGTCGGCAGATTAGGGGTTAATAATTGAAGTTGGTGTCGGCGATGTTAGGGAGGGCAGATTAGGGGTTAATACTATTTATTATAGGGTTAGTGAGGCGGATTAGGGGTTAATAACTTTATTATAGTAGCGCTCAGGTCCGGTCGGCAGATTAGGGGTTAATAAGTGTAGGCATGTGGAGGCGACGTTGAGGGGGGCAGATTAGGGGTTAATAAATATAATACAGGGGTCGGCGGTGTTAGGGGCAGCAGATTAGGGGTACATAAGGATAACGTAGGTGGCGGCGCTTTGCGGTCGGCAGATTAGGGGTTAATAAGTGTAGGTAGGTGGAGGCGACGTTGTGGGGGGCAGGTTAGGGGTTAATAAATATAATACAGGGGTCGGCGGTGTTAGGGGCAGCAGATTAGGGGTACATAAGGATAACGTAGGTGGCAGTCGGCAGATTAGGGGTTAAAAAAAATTATTCGAGTGTCTGCGATGTGGGGGGACCTCGGTTTAGGGGTACATAGGTAGTTTATGGGTGTTAGTGTACTTTAGAGCACAGTAGTTAAGAGCTTTATAAACCGGCGTTAGCCCAGAAAGCTCTTAACTACTGACTTTTTTCCTGCGGCTGGAGTTTTGTCGTTAGATGTCTAACGCTCACTTCAGAAACGACTCTAAATACCGGAGTTAGAAAAATCCCATTGAAAAGATAGGATACGCAATTGACGTAAGGGGATCTGCGGTATGGAAAAGTCGCGGCTGAAAAGTGAGCGTTAGACCCTATTTTGAGTGACTCCAAATACCGGCGGTAGCCTAAAACCAGCGTTAGGAGCCTCTAACGCTGGTTTTCACGGCTAACGCCAAACTCTAAATCTAGGCCTAAGATAGCTACAATGTAATTAATATTTACATTGTAGCTATTTTAGGATTTATATTTATTTTACAGGTAACTTTGTATTTATTTTAGCTAGTTAGAATAGTTATTAAATAGTTGTTAACTATTTAATAACTACCTAGCTAAAAGAAATACAAAATTACCTGTAAAATAAGTTACAATTAAACCTAACACTACACTATCATTAAATTAATTAAATAAATTAACTACAAATAACTACAATGAAATACAATTACATAAACTAACTAAAGTACAAAAAATTCAATCAGCAAATCAGATTTTTCCTACTTTAATTCCGATTGGCTGATAGAATCCTATCAGCCAATCGGAATTGAAGGGACGACATCTTGGATGACGTCCCTTAAAGGAGCCTGCATTCATCTGTAGTCCGTCGAGAAAGAAGGATGTTCCGCGTTGGCGGGATGAAGATGGATCCTGAAGATAGAAGATTGAAGACCCCACTTGGAAGATGACATCGCCCGGATGGAAGATTTCTTCAGCGCCGCTTGGAAGATGACATCGCCCGGATGGAAGACGTCTTCAGCGCCGCCTGGAGGATCACTTCATCGGATGGAAGACTTCTTCAGCGCCCCTTGGAGGATCACTTCTGCCGCTCTGGATCTCCTCTTCGGTTCCATCGGTGGCTCGGCTGAGTGAAGACGACTCAAGGTAGGATGATCTTCAGGGGGGTAGTGTTAGGTTTATTTAAGGGGGGGGTTGGGTTAGATTAGGGGTATGTGGGTGGTGGGTTTTAATGTTGGGGGGGTTGTATTTTTCTTTTACAGGCAAAAGAGCAGTTTTCTTTGGGGCATGCCCCACAAAAGGCCCTTTTAAGGGCTGGTAAGGTAAAAGAGCTTTGAACTTTTTTAATTTAGAATAGGGTAGGGATTTTTTTTTATTTTGGGGGGCTTTGTTATTTTATTAGAGGGCTTAGATTAGGTGTAATTAGCTTAAAAATATTGTAATATTTTTTTCATGTTTGTAACTTATTTTTTTTATTTTTTGTAACTTAGCTTTTTTATTTTTTGTACTTTAGTTAGTTTATGTAATTGTATTTAATTGTAGTTATTTGTAGTTAATTTATTTAATTAATGTAATGATAGTATAGTGTTAGGTTTAATTGTAACTTAGGTTAGGATTTATTTTACAGGTAATTTTGTATTTCTTTTAGCTAGGTAGTTATTAAATAGTTAATAACTATTTAATAACTATTCTAACTAGCTAAAATAAATACAAAGTTACCTGTAAAATAAAAATAAATCCTAAAATAGCTACAATATAATTATTATTTATATTGTAGCTATATTAGGGTTTATTTTAAAGGTAAGTATTTAGTTTTAAATAGGATTAACTTAGTTAATAAGAGAAATATTATTTAGATTTATTTAATTAATATTTAAGTTAGGGGGGTTTTAGGGTTAGTGTTAGACTTAGGTTTAGGGGTTAATAATTTTATTACAGTGGCGGCGGTGTAGGGGGGCAGGATAGGGGTTAATAAATGTATTATAGGTGTAGGGGGGCAGATTAGGGGTTAATAAGTTTAATATAGGTTGCGGCGGGGTCCTGGAACGGCGGTTTAGGGGTTAAACTATTTATTTAGTTGCGGCGAGGTGCGGGATCAGCAGGATAGGGGTTAATAACTGTGCGGCGGTTTAGGGGTTAATATGTATAGAGTAGCTTGCGGTGGGCTCCGGGAGCGGCGGTTTAGGGGGTAATACATTTATTTAGTGGCTGCGGTGTAGGGGGGACAGATTAGGGGTGTTTAGACTCGGGGTACATGTTAGGGTGTTAGGTGTACACACTTCCCATAGGAATCAATGGGATGTCTGGCAGCAGCGAACATGAACTTTCGCTATGGTCAGACTCCCATTGATTCCTATGGGATCCGCTGCCTCCAGGGCGGCGGTTTGAAAACCAGGTACACTGGGCTGGAAAAGTGCCGAGCGTACCTGTTAGTTTTTTTATAACTAGCAAAAGTAGTCAGATTGTGCCGCACTTGTGTGCGGAACATCTGGAGTGACGTAAGAATCGATCTGTGTCGGACTGAGGACGGCGGATCGAAGCTTACGTCACAAAATTCTACTTTTGCCGGTCTCTAGCCTTTGATAACTAAGGCGAATCAGCCTCGCCACAAATACGCTGCGGAATTCCAGCGTATTTGAGGTTGACGGCTTGATAACTAGGCCTCCATATGTTAAGACATGCTCTGTGTGCACATTGGCTGGTTAGCTAAAGTTATCAGATGGTGCTTTTACTGTACCTGGCTTCAAGCCATTTTACTGCAGACTGGGGATGCATCTCAGAAGGCCCAAGATGGCGACCGGGAGTTTTGTAGTGCGTCACAGCTGAGAGCCAGGGGTGAGCTGCCGATCCGACTCAGTTTATATGCCCGCTCTTTGAAGAACTCTGTGGTCTCCGTGGGTAGCCCCTTAGAATTTGATGGTGAGTCTCTGGCGTCCCTTATTTTCCGGTGTTGCCTCTGTAAAGAGGATTCGTCCGGTGTGTGGATGAGAGGGCCTGCTCTTGGTTCATCACATGCCGAGTGCCTCCTGAGTCACAGGGAAAAATTAAATAAAAAGGATCTCCTTCCGTGCTGGGTACAAACAGTGATGTAGTGCAATGATATGTGAAACGCTAAATAAAAAGATAAGATCAACTGAAGTAGATAATAAATCTGGTGTCTTTAATATTAGTAAATTGACCTTAAGCGACAAACAAGAAGCAGTCCTTAGTAAAGGCTTGACTTTTGCCCCTACATGTAAGTTGAACAAATTCGAAACATTAATCAATATCAATCAGTATATACGCAAGATCACTCTAAAAAGATATTTTCTAAAAAACCCTGTACAATATAAATCATTGACCGAAAAAGATGATTATTTACATACAGAATACAAACCCAAGTCTGTTTTCTATCCAACCAATGAGAAAAGCGAACATAATAAACTTTATGAACAAAATATCAAGAAAGATCTTATATCATTAGACCAGACCAAACCATTGAGGAATAATCTATCCAAAAAAGAATTTGAAATATTAACTGAACTAAAAAAACAATAACAAAATAGTAATAAAACCAGCTGACAAGGGGGGAGGGATTGTAGTCATGGATACTGACTATTATATAGAGGAATCCAACAGATTGCTAAATGACAAAACCACATACAAGAAGTTATCAATAAACCCACTTCAGAAACAATCCAAACAATTAGATACCCTTCTTAAGAATGCAAGCATAGAGGGCATCATTAATCAGTCAGAATTCGATTTTCTAGCGATAACCCACCCCAAGACCCCTACTTTTTATTTTCTACCCAAAATACATAAACACAGAACTAAACCTCCAGGCCACCCTATTATATCAGGGATAGAATCACTCTCCAGAAATATGTTGTTAATCTCAAATCATACCTTAAGGACTCAACACATTTTCTTAACTCATTAAAAAACCTCATCTGGCAGGAGAATTATATTTTTGTCACTTGTGACGTTAGTTCACTTTACACTAATATTTCCCATACATTAGGTTTATCAGCAATCAAAATCTATTTATATAGAGATTAAATACTCCGAATCAAACAAAACAAATTTATCCTTGATTGTATAGAATTCATTTTAACAAATAACAGTTTCCTCTTTAATGATGATATCTTCTTGCAAATAAAGGGTACTGCAATGGGCACAAGGTTCGCCCCTAGTTATGCCAATTTGTTCATGGGCCACTTTGAAGACCTTTACATTGATAAAGGCCCATGGGGGGCGAACCTTGTGCACTATTGCAGATATATCGATGATATTTTCCTAATATGGAAAGGAGACACTGAATTACTAGATTTATTTATCACGGATATAAACAAGAATGACATGGGCTTAACATTTACCCATGAATATAGTAGTAGTAGAATCCATTTTCTTGACATTGAAATAGTGATTAAAAATAACCAAATTCAGACAAGAACATATTTCAAAGACATAGATGCCAATAACTATATACATTCGGAAAGCTGCCATTTAACTAAATGGAAATCTAATATTCCCAAAAGTCAATTCATGAGGATTAAAAAGAACTGTTCCTCTCAAGATAGCTACCATTTGCAATCACAAATCCTCACAGATAGGTTCATAGACAAAAGGGTATGATCCAGCTATCATTAAGAAGACACAATCTGAAGTAGCTAATATTGATAGAGATACATTATGGACAACAAAATCAAAGAAAAAAACAAGTAACTTAAATAATAAACATGATAACTTATTTATACCATTTATAACAGGCTTCAGTTCACAACACGGAGAAATTAAAAACATTTTAAAAAAACGCTGGTACCTCTTAAAGCAAGATCAAGTCTTAGGACATAATATAAAAGACCAACCAGATATCATTTTCAGGAAAGCTAGAAACCTAAAAATGATACTCTCACCTAGTGAGTTTAAGAAAGAAAATCAATTACTTGATGGAGACTTGTTAGGTAACCAACTCAGTGGTTATTTCCCATGTATCACCTGCAAATCTTGTCAGCATAGTACAAAACTAAAAGAACTTCATTCACCAACAACTAACTACTATACCAAAATAAAAGAAGTAATTAGATGTACAGACAAAAATATCATCTACTGTATGTAGTGTTCCTGTAAACTTTTCTACTTTGGTCAAACAAGTAGAATGTTGAAAGATAGGATTAGAGAACACCTGCTAAAAATAGAACACAAAGCTACAGACACCAAACTCTATTCCCATTTTAAAGAAGTCCATCAAGGTGACTTAAAACAATTTAAATTTTGGGGAATAAAAAAACTCAAGCTTAATAAAAGGGGAGGTAATATGAACACCCTTCTCATTAAAAAGGAAGCTGAATACATATTTCATTACAATACACTATACCCAGATGGCCTTAACTCTGAACTAGACTTAAATTCACTAATATAAAATATAAAATATAAACCATTATATCTCATTAGCCTTTAAATTTATACAGTAAACTTACTTTCCATTAATTAAAGAATAAATAAATATAGTATAGCTAAGTCAAAATAAACTAAACATACATAGCCTTTTGAGGCTTTAATTGCTTTCTCTCTCTATATGTACAAGCAAACCTAGATTATATGTAAATCTGTTACCCTAACTAAATCTTGCACTTATCCCCATGGATCTCAAGTCATGGATTCAACCCCCTGACAGTCTTCTGAGAATTAATTATACTTATATTCCCCTGTCACACTTTATCTTACGATTATGGCATGTGAAGTCAATCTACACTTCACCAACTCCTATGTATATATATTTTCAGTATCTTTATATATCTAAATCTCAGCAGAGAAGAATATATTTTTCTTTCATATTTGTTTATTATTTATTTCATATATGTGTTATTCAAATAGGATTTTCTATTTTAATATAATCTATTTTTAATATGAACATGCCCTCTTGTTCCATGATCCTCAATAATAACAAGCACTTTTTTCCACACTGTTTTACTCTCTTCTAATTCCTTCATTAACTTATAAACACAGCCTAACAATTATTATTATAGTTTATTTATTTAAGAAGCGCAATATATATGGCACATAATTTCATGATCCTAAATTCAAATAACACATTAAACTAACACACTATTCTATTTAGTTCATCACTCTCTTGCCACTATCTAATACTCTTCCTCATTAGGACAGTCTTTATATATATTTAGAAAGTCCATATCCATTAGTTGATAAACGCTTTTAAATTACAATAATCTATATCATATTCATTCGATCAACATGACCTCTTGTTTTTACAGTTTTCTAGACTTTCTATCTATAGTATCAATTTGCACTTTGACATATCTAAGATTAATAGATAAAAATAAAATTAACTACACCTAGTCAAGTCTTTATAATGAGTTTCTTTATAACATTTAACTCTTTATTTTTTCAATTCATTTTTTCATTTTATTTTTTCAATTTATGTTTTTATAAAATGTTTCGGAAAGATTTTTTGTCCCAATGGCAGTTTTATGTATAGCTACAGTGGTGTTAGTTGAATGGACATCCCTCCTATGTTTCCCAGTTAGCTATAGAAATTGTATACCAACTAATGTCTAACAGACAGGTGATTCAAGATTACAACACACCCTGTGGGAGTCAAATTCTGACCTATCAAGCATCACATGAGGATATTTAAATCCGTCTAACACTATGATGAGCATCTTGATAAAGGCCTACCCGGCTGAAACGCGTAGATTTGCTCATACAACTCTCATTTACTCTCTTTCATAGTGGGGAACTCGGTTTTAGTAGGTGAGGTGCATTAAAGCCATCTTAACATTCAAGCGGTGTATACATATGCGTAATCCCTCACCCAGGATCTATTTACCGAATCCCCAATATACCTAGTCAAACAATATATCTTTTCCAACGGATCCCCTATCCTGTTAATCCATACACCGGAACAGGTAACAGGTAATAGGACCTGGAGGTACAGCCCAGAAGTTTGTGTCACGGCTGCCAGCAAATACCTCGGCCCCAGGATTTACCTGCAACCTATCCACGGCAATACACAGGCTACCCAGACATATTGGGATTTTATATTTTTAAACTGTTTCTAATTGCTGTTTAATAGCAACAACGCTTGCCACCTACAAAGGATTGGACAGTACCGCCGGAGCGGTTTTTTCTTCTATCATCCACGGCCGCAAACAGTTCTGTTTCCAACTATTTAAGGACGGTAACCAGAAACACCAGTACGGTAAACAATTATCAATAGAACTGGGAACAACTGATTGCCATTATAAATCCTACATACGGGACTGACTTTTATTAGGAGTCATAGATCCTTTTTATGAATTCTGTTAGATACTGTGGTCACAAATTGTATCCAACAACTTACTATATATTTCCTTTGTATCATATATTTTTTTTTATTCTAGACTACATTTGTCTGTATTATACAATCTTAATTTTTAATTTTTGTCATTGGTGCCGGCACCTTTAATACATTATTCCATTTTATTTATATATTTTATTTATAAATTAAAATCTACATTGTTATTTCGTACTTGGTGTACATTTATATATATATGTAGCCTTATATAAAAAACATTTCTCCACTATTTAGCGTTTCACATATCATTGCACTACACCACACATGTCCATTTGCCCCAAATAGATAAGAACATTATTATTACTTCTGAAATATTCATTTTATTTGATTATCCTCTAAGCTGTTTAGCGCTACCCTTACTCTGTTTTTCTGTATCTTTTTTTGGTTGGTTTTAGGAGATATTCCAACCTTAGGGTTAGCATATTAGAGTGAGAGTGTTTAGTATCTTTAACACCTTCTCTTTATTTGGTTACAAACAGTGATGTGTTAGGTGGGTTTAGGGAATAGGTAAGGGGTTATATTCCATCCTAGGAGCTTTCAGCCAGTTCTGGAGATGGGAGCCTTTTTAGAACACAGCCATCTTCCAGCGTGGCTAGACTCCGCCCCCTATAGTAAGGTTTTTAAATTAGTTTTCTTTAAATCTTGCATTGTTGTTTGCACTTAAAGGGACAGTCAACACCAGAATTGTTGTTGTTTTAAAAGTTAGATACCAACACAGTTATAATAATACATGTTTTACCTCTGTAATTACCTTGTATCTAAGCCTCTGCAGACTGCACCCTTATTTCAGTTTTTTTGACAGACTTGCATTTTAGCCAAACAGTGCTCACTCCTTGGTAAATTCACGTGCATGAGCTCAATGTTATCTATATGAAACACATGAACTAACGCCCTCTAGTGGTCAAAATGCATTTGGATTAGAGGTGGCCTTCAAGTTCTAAGAAATTAGCATATGAACCTCCTAGGTTTAGCTGTCACTTAAGAATACCAAGAGAGCAAAGCAAAATTGGTGATAAAAGTAAATCTGAATCATGAAAGTTTTTTTGGACTTGACTGTCCCTTTAAGAATTGAATTAACCTGTTTAACCCTTTCAGTGCTAACGACGACTCTGAGCCATCGCAGAGTTTCCCACTCAGGTACTATTGACGGCTCAAATCCGTCGCTAGCACTCTCCCAACTTGAGGGAGATCTGGGGGCTCCCACCCACTCCTTCCCCAGCGATCGGGCCTGTATAGTGACAGACATCGCCGGGGCTTCACGTTATGTGCAGTGACATCACACGCAATGACGTGATGACGTCACTGCACAACTTTATTTAAAATTGACAATGTTAGGTATAAGAAAAGGGGGCATGCTGCTTAGATGCCTGTATCTCAGGCATCTAAGCAGCTACAGACCCCCAAGACCCACCGTTGGAAAGGTAATCGCTTAACCCCTTTCCAACAGTATAAATCTTGGGGGTCTGTAAAAAAAAATATTTAAAAAAAAGCCTTTAAAACAGCTTAGCACCTAGGTGGGAAAGTGCTTAGCTCTCAAAGGGTTAAATAACTATTTTTATATTCAATTATTCCCAATGTACTAAACATTCTATAGTTCATTACTAGTGTTCAGCCATAGTATTATACTACTTCAGCTTGATGAGTTTAAAATGGGAGCTCATAGCTAATCTCAGAGGCTGATGCTTAATAGCTTGGATTGTTCAACATAAATGTGTCTATTTTATTGGCTTCTGGTAACCCTATGAATAACTTCCCGCAAGGATTTCCAAATGTTGTATGCCTGACATGACTCCATTGTTATATATTTAGAGTCTAATATTTCTCTGCTGTTATCATATTTAGGCATCAATTACAACCTATCATTGATTTGCTTCAGAAAATGCTTTTTGCTTTCCAACTGAATTGGTCACTGAGTTTCTCAAGTCATCACAATGCTATATCATTTTTTTTGTTAAAATCCTGTTATCTCCAATGAGTTTTCAACCTAAAAGCTCCTGAAGAGGACTTTTCATATTTTAAAAATAGAAACTGGGAGGTCTCCTGGAACTGACAGGTACAATAGCTCATTTACACCTTTTAAGGTTACACTAAAGGCCTATTCATGTAACCCCTTTGTTCACTCTGCAAGGAAAATACTCATTTGCATGTGTGACATTAACCTATTGTATAAGAGCGCCAAATGCTAAAGTGTTACACAGGTTTAAAAAGATGGCAATGCCAAATATAGACAAAGTCTATGTACCAACAAAACAAATTGGATGAGCCACTAGACCAGTATACAGAATAAACTTGCAACCAAAAAGACAAAAGCGCAAAAAGAGGGGATTCAAGCGTAGTTAATTAAACACCAAAAATATTGCACAAATTAAATTCTACTCACCAGAGTTAATATATATATGCCTTTATTGTAAATACAAGGTTAAAAAGACTCTGTGTCCCATATGCAGCAAATGGTTTCCCAAAGTAGTTAGCAGCTGGAAGTTCTAATCACAGGATACAACCTGCGGCAGGGATAGCCGGCTTGCCCGCCCTCAGCTGTTACTCTCGGTTCCCGGAGCTCAGGACCAGTGGTAGATTACCCCAACGCGTTTCCCCCGGTACTTGCCGGGCTTTTTCAAGGGGATATGAACAGGAAAAAACGGATGTCGGACTTCTGTGAAACTCACAGCTATATACCCGAATGTGTTTGGTAGATACGCCCATTCCAGGGGCCCGGTTCTCATGACAGAAAGAAACGGATACATAGAGGCAACTAATGAACACAAAAAATCGTGGATTAATAACGTACCCTATAGTCAATTTTTACGAATCAGGAGAAACTGCACTCATTTACAAAATTATGAGGAAGAAGCAGACATTCTTGAAAATAAGTTTAGAGCTAAAGGATATGATATGAATCTAATTAAGGGAGCTAGAGACAAAGCGACTACAATAGATAGAAAAGAACTTATTTCTCCAAAAAAGATGGGAACAAAAAGTCAAAATAAAAATAGCAATGAGTGTATTAGATTTATGACTACATTTAATGGAGGAGCAGGAGCAATTAAAAGTATTATAAATAAACACTGGTCCATCTTAAAGGCAGATCCAATACAAGGACCACAATTAGAAGAAAAAGCAAATGTAACATTTAGGAAAGGTATGAGCCTAAAGAATATTCTAGCTCCGAGTAGGTTAAGAGATATAAAAGAGGACAAAATGGAATCAAAAGGTACTTGGCTCAGTGACTGGAAGGGAACAATGCGATGTTCAAAATCCAGATGCACTATGTGTCCCCATATCGATAGATCTAAGTTTTTTAATAACTCAAGTGGAATAGATACTTTTGAAATAGACTTTATGAGTAACTGTGAGTCCACATATGTGGTCTATCTTTTACGTTGTGGGTGTGGCCTAATGTATGTGGGCCGCACTAAGCACCATATTAGATGTAGGGTGTATGAACATATATACAATATAAAAGAAAAAATATTTAAACATAATTTAGCAAAACACTTTTTGACCATCATAACAGTGATCCTGTTTCTTTAAAAGTACAGGTAATTGGGGGGATTTCGCCACTTAAACACAATAGACTGTTGGAATTACAGAAATTAGAAACATATTGGATCTATAAATTAAAGACTTTACATCCTGCTGGTCTCAATATTGATATAGATGTGGCTGCTTATATGTAAATAGAAGTTAAAAATGTATTTAGTAAAAGTCAGATTTTATGAATTTTTAGATATTTTAACTTTTTTAGTTTTGATCAAGTTTCTTATGATTTTAGTTTTGATCAAGTTTCTTATGAATTATGAATGTTTTTAGAGAATTTTTATAGCATCTTTTGATATATAAATGTTTATTATTTTAGAGGACTTTTATAAATTTTTGTGATGTGTATTAAAGTTGTAGATGCATGTATTATATAATGTAATTACCGTGAGAATTTTCAGCATATGTACAAAACATTATGTAAGTTAAAACAAACAATTATTGTGCAATACCAGCTTAAGTGTCATAATAACATTCAGACTGCACCGAGAAAATTTTCCATTTAAAATTTGAAAGCGCGCTCTGAATATTTTATGGTTTTTTATCACTGCTGTACATATGTATTGAATGTCGATTTATTATTTTTTATTTACGATGATCAACTTGCAAAAAAAATGGTATACCAGATGTAATGTTATTTGATATCAACAATACATGCTTTTCTGTTACCGGTGAAATCAACCAATGAAATAAGGACATGAGCTCCTGGAATGGGCGTATCTACCAAACACATACGGGTATATAGCTGTGAGTTTCACAGAAGCCCGACATCCGTTTTTTCCTGTTCAGATCCCCTTGAAAAAGCCCGGCGAGTACCGGGGGAAACGCGTTAGGGTAATCTACCACTGGTCCTGAGCTCCGGGAACTGAGAGTAACAGCTGAGGGCGGGCAAGCCGGCTATCCCCGCCGCAGGTTGTATCCTGTGATTAGAACTTCCAGCTGCTAACTACTTTGGGAAACCGTTTGCTGCATATGGGACACAGAGTCTTTTTAACCTTGTATTTACAATAAAGGTATATATATATATTAACTCTGGTGAGTAGAATTTCATTTGCGCAAGATTTTTGGTGTTTAATTAACTACGCTTGAATCCCCTCTTTTTGCGCTTTTGTCTTTTTGGTTGCATATCTTGGATCCTGTATCCCACAAAACTCTGGAGGAGGAAGAGTTTTAAAACAAACAGCAAAGAGGGGAAAATAAGTGGAAACCTGTCCAGACTTTTGCATTCTATTTGAATGAACATTTGTACCATTTTGGAAGTTCAAAGGTTCATTGGACTAAAATATTTGTTTTAAAATTTTGTTTATCAATTTCAAAGTGTTTTATTTTTTGTTATTTATTACTCTAAATTTGTGGTGGATAATATTCCCCTGTTATTGGGCATAAATAACATATCTTCAAAGTTTAGATGTGGAACTATTAACCTAACGCTGTTTAGTGTATTTTTGTGCTTACAGAATAAACTTGATCAATGATTCAAATACATATAGAACTTGGGAATGTATTATATAAAATATATCAAAAGACTATTGTTATGAGAATAAATTAAATCAAATATGAGAACAGAAATAACAAAAAATCAAATACAAATAAAAATAAATGGTCCACACTGGGATTTGCCCAGGGGAAAAAATATATACTAAATAGATCTATCTGATCTGATAATAATTGAGGAATTGCACAATTTTGACAAATCCCACCTTAATAATTACCAGAAGAAATGGACAATAAATCAATTTGCATACAATTTGATAGTGTATATAAAACTTTAGAAGTTAAATCAATGTGGAATTCCTATGAGATTGACTAGCTCCAATTACGTTCTAGAAATCTGAATATACTAAATAGGGTTAAACCCCATATAAAGTATAATAAGTGTAAAACAAGTAAACAACCAGTAAAGAGTGCAAACGTAAACAATTAATACGTAATAACATAAACAATAGAGTGCCTAAATACAAAAATACAGTGCTTCAACACAAAAATACAAAAAATACAAAAAATACAAACGTTACCATGAAAATAAAGTGAATTATGTGTGAATATATGAAACACAAAACATGATAAAAAAAGGAAAAGAAGTAGCTACAAAATCAATAAAGAGTGCCGGCACACCTTTAAATTAAAGCAGATTAAAAAGTCTCTTTAAAATGATATAAAAAATTATAAAAAAAACATCCATGGGCCAACAGGATTAGTCCTAATTTTGAGTATGAAATAACGGAGTCCCAATGTATAAAACGGAAATGAAGAAGATCCAGTTCCAAGATTATCCTATGTGGAAAGTAGTCCTTAATAAAGTGATCACCTAAAATAAAAAAATAAATAAAAAAAAATAAAAAATAAAAATAAAATAAAAATAGAAAAATAAAAACAGAAGAAAGACCTATACAAACTATCGGGTGGATTATGAGTTTTGCGTTAACAGGGGTGCGGTGCTAACGAGCAGTTTATGCTCACCGCTCACTTACAGACAGTGCTGGTATTACGGGTTTTTACAAACCCGGCGTTAACCGCAAAAAAGCAAGCGTAGAGCAAATTTAGCTCCACATCTCACCTCAATACCAGCGCTGCTTACTTTAGCAGTGAGCTGGCTAAACGTGCTCGTGCACAATTTCCCCATAGGAATCAATGATCGAGAGCCGGCTGAAAAAAAACCTAACACCTGCAAAAAAGCAGTCCCATTGATTCTTATGGGGAAAATACATTTATGTCTGCACCTAACACCCTAAACACCCCTAATCTTACACTTATTAACCCCTAATCTGCCGCCCCCAACATCGCCGACACTTGCATTATATTATTAACCTCTAATCTGCCGCTCCGTACACCGCTGCCACTATCATAAATATATTAACCCCTAAACCGCCGCACTCCCGCATCGCAAACACTAGTTAAATATTATTAACCCCTAATCTTCCGTCCCTAACATCGCCGACACCTACCTACATGTATTAACCCCTAATCTGCCGCACGAATGTTGCCGCAACTATAATAAACATATTAATCCCTAAATCTAAGTCTAACCCTAACCCTAACACCCCCTAACTTAAAGATAATTAAAATAAATCTAAATAAATATAACTATCATTAACTAAATAATTCCTATTTAAAACTAAATACTTACCTATAAAATAAACCCTAAGCTAGCTACAATATAACTAATAGTTACATTGTATCTAGCTTAGGGTTTATTTTTATTTTACAGGCAAGTTTGTATTTATTTTAACTAGGTAAAATAGTTACTAAATAGTTATTAACTATTTAATAACTACCTATTTAAAATAAATACAAAGTACCTGTAAAATAAAACCTAACCTAAGTTACAATTACACCTAACACTACACTATAATTAAATAAATTAAATAAATTAAATATAATTAAATAAAATTATCTAAAGTACAAAAACCCCCCACTAAATTACAGAAAATAATAAACAAATAACAAGATTTTTAAACTAATTACATCTAATCTTATCCCCCCAACAAAATAAAAAAGCCCCCCCAAAATAAAAAAAGCCCTACCCCACACTAAATTACAAATAGCCCTTAAAAAGGCCTTTTGCAGGCATTGCCCCAAATGAATCAGCTCTATTACCTGTAAAACAAATTACAAATCCCCCCCAACATTAAAACTTACCACCCACACAACCAACCCTACTCTAAAACCCGCCCAATACCCCCTTAAAAATACCTAACACTAACCCCTTGAAGATCACCTTACCAGGAGACGTCTTCACCCAACCGGGCTGAAGTCCTCAACGAAGCCGGGAGAAGTCTTCATCCAAGCCGGATGAAGTGGTCCTCCAGACGGGCAGAAGTCTTCATCCAGACGGCATCTTCTATATCCATCCGGCACGGAGCGGGTCCATCTTCAAGACATCTGATGCGGAGCATCCTCTTCTTCCAACGACTAACACTGAATGAAGGTTCCTTTAAATGATGTCATCCAAGATGGTGTCCCTTCAATTCCGAGAATTCTATCAGCCAATCGGAATTAAGGTAGAAAAAATCCTATTGGCTGATCCAATCAGCCAATAGGATTGAGCTGGCATTCTATTGGCTGATTGGAACAGCCAATAGAATGCAAGCTCAATCCTATTGGCTGATTGGATCAGCCGATAGGATTGAACTTCAATCCTATTGGCTGATTGCATCAGCCAATAGGATTTTTTCTACCTTAATTCCGATTGGTTGATAGAATTCTATCAGCCAATCGGAATTGAAGGGATGCCATCTTGGATCACGTCATTTAAAGGAAGCTTCATTCAATGTTAGTCGTCGGAAGAAGAGGATGCTCCGCGTCGGATGTCTTGAAGATGGACCCGCTCCGCGCCGTCTGGATGAAGACTTCTGCCCGTCTGGGGGACCACTTTGCCGGCTTGGATGAAGACTTCTCCCGTCTTCGTTGAGGACTTCGGCCCGGTTGTGTAAAGACGTCTCCCGGTAAGGTGATCTTCAAGGCTTAGATACAAGGTAATCACAGAGGTAAAAAGTGTATTTCTAGAACAGTGTTGGTTATGCAAAACTGGGGAATGGGTAATAAAGGGAGTATCTTTCTTTTTAAACAACAACAATTCTGGTGTTGACTGTCCCTTTAAGTGATAGTATAAAGAAGTGATGGCTAACCTCGGCACCCCTGATGTTTCACAACTACATTTCCAATGATGCTCAACTAGTGCCTAAGCATTGTGGGAAATGTAGTTCAAAAACATCTGGGGTGCCAAGGTTAGCCATCACTGGTCTAAGGCATGTTAACATAAGTATGTTATATAGTCTGGATGTTCTAATTCCCTCACATAATAGACTTCTATAAGTGCACACAAAAAGGAGTTCAAAGGGATATTCTGAGATAATTAATGTAGCAAGTGCAAATCCAAATGAGCAGATCTCACCGCCAAAGGATTATAAAATTACAGCAAGACCTCCATCAGCCGGCAGCACAATATATCCAATGCTTTTATCAGCATAGCTGTAAAGATCATACAAACAATGAGTGCTCACAAATCCATGTCAAGAACTCCTGTGGCATAATGTGTACTTCTCTGTGGGGGGACCGGATCTTTATTGCTTTCTCACAGCAACCTTTTTTAAGATTCTCTGTGTACCTTACCTGCATGCTATCACCCCATAGTCAGCAATAGACCAATCCCATCATCCGGTGACATTGGGAGTCACATGGGTTGACCTCGGCCAATGGGGTACTTGTCAGCTGCTCAGTCTTTACAGGACTGGATCTCTGACATAGTATTTTGAAGTCATGTTTAGGTGTGTCAATTACATTGATTTTAACCAATGAATGACTTACTCTCGGCCAGATTATGAGTTTTGCGTTATGAGCGGCTCGGTAATAACTTGCAAGTTATTTCCAGCGCTCACCTTTAATAGCGCTGCTATTACAGGTTTGCAAAAATCCGGCATTAACAGGCAATATGGCAGCGTTGATCTACATACCGCACACAAATATCAGCACTGCTTTGAGCTGGTTTTACATGCTTGTGCACGATTCCCCATAGACATCAATTGGGAGAGCCTGCTAAAAAAAAAGCCTAACACCTGCAATAAAGGAGGGTAAAGCTCTGTAACACAGCCCCATTGATTACTATGGGGAAAGAAAATGTATGTTTACACCTAACACCCTAACATAAACACCCCTAATCTGCCGCCCAGACATCGCCGCCACCTACATTATACTTATTGACCCCTAATCTGCTGCCCCGACATCGTCGCCACCTACCTACACTTATTAACCCCTAATCTGATGCCCCCAATGTCGCCGCCACCTAGATAAATTTAATAACCCCTAATCTACCGCCTCCAACGTTGCCTGCCGCCACTATACTAAAGTTATTAACCCCTAAACCTTTGGCCTCCCACATCACTAACACTAAATAAATATATTAACCCCTAAACATAAGTCTAACCCTAACACCCCTAACTTTAATATAATTAAAACAAATCTAAATAAAAATTACTATCATTAACTAAATAATTCCTATTTAAAACTAAATACTTACCTATAAAATAAACCCTAAGCTTGCTACAATAAAACTAATAGTTACATTGTAGCTATCTTACGGCTAGATTTAGAGTTCTGCATTAGCCATCAAAAGCAGCGTTAAGGGGTCCTAATGCTGCTTTTGGCCGGCCGCTGGTATTTAGAGTCAGGCAGGAAAGGGTCTAATGCTCACTTTCAAGCTGCGACTTTTCCATACCGCAGATCCCCTTACGCCAATTGTGTATCCTATCTTTTCAATGGGATCTGCCTAATGCTGGTATTTAGAGTCTTGGCTGAAGTGAGCGGTAGAGCCCCTACCGACAAGACTCCAGCCGCAGAATAAAGTCAGTAGTTAAGAGCTTTATGGGCTAACGCCGGTTTATAAAGCTCTTAACTAATGTGCTATAAAGTACACTAATACCCATAAACTACCTATGTACCCCTAAACCGAGGCCCCCCCCACATCGCAGCCACTATAATAAATATTTTTAACCCCTAATCTGCCGACCGCACACTGCCGCCACCTACATTATCCCTATGAACCCCTAATCTGCTGCCCCTAACATCGCCGACACCTACATAATATTTATTAACCCCTAATCTGCCCCCCAACGTCGCCGCTACCTTACCTACACTTATTAACCCCTAATCTGCCGACCGGACCTTGCCGCTACTCTAATAAATGTATTAACCCCTAAAGCTAACCCTAACACCCCCCTAACTTAAATATAATTTTAATCTAACGAAATAAATTAAATATTATTAACTAAAGTCTTCCTATTTAAAGCTAAATACTTACCTGTAAAATAAACCCCAATATAGCTACAATATAACGAATAATTATATTGTAGCTATTTTAGGATTTATATTTATTTTACAGGCAACTTTGTATTTATTTAAACTAGGTACAATAGCTATTAAATTGTTATTTACTATTTAATAGCTACCTAGTTAAAATAATTACAAAATTACCTGTAAAATAAATCCTAACCTAAGTTACAATTAAACCTAACACTACACTATCAATAAATAAATTAAATAAATTAACTACAAGTACCTACAATTACCTACAATTAAATAAACTAAACTAAATTACAAAAAAACCCACTAAATTACAAAAATAAAAAAGATTACTAGAATTTTAAGCTAATTACACCTACTCTAAGCCCCCTAATAAAATAACAAAGCCCCCCAAAATAATAAAATTTCCCTACCCTAATCTAAATTTAAAAAGTTAACAGCTCTATTATCAGCCCTTAAAAGGGCTTTTTGTGGGGCATGGCCCAAAGAAATCAGCTCTTTTGCCTGTAAAAAAAAAACACAATACCACCCCCCAACATTACAACACAACATTACAACCCACCACCCACATACCCCTACTCTAACCCAAACCCCCCTTAAATAAACCTAACACTACCCCCCTGAAGATCTCCCTACCTTGAGGCGTGTTCACCCAGCCGGGCACCGATGGACCAAAAGAGGACATCCGGAGCGGCAGAAGACATCTTCATCCAAGTGGCATCTTCTATCTTCATCCATCCGGAGCGGAGCGGAGCAATCTTCTTCCAGCCGACGCGGATCCATCCTTCTTCCACGACGCCTACTCGCCGAATGAAGGCTCCTTTAAATGACGTCATACAAGATCGCATCCCTCGAATTCCTATTGGCTGATAGGATTCTATCAGCCAATCGGAATTAAGGTAGGAAAAATCTGATTGGCTGATTGAATCAGCCAATCAGATTCAAGTTCAATCGGATTGGCTGATCCAATCAGCCAATCAGATTTAGCTTGCATTCTATTGGCTGATCGGAACAGCCAATAGAATGCAAGCTCAATCTGATTGGCTGATTCAATCAGCCAATCAGATTTTTCCTACCTTAATTACGATTGGCTGATAGAATCCTATCAGCCAATCGGAATTCGAGGGACGCCATCTTGGATGACGTCATTTAAAGGAACCTTCATTCTGCGAGTAGGCGTCGTGGAAGAAGGATGGATCCGCATCGGCTGGAAGAAGATGGCTCCGCTCCGCTCCGAATGGATGAAGATAGAAGATGCCGCTTGGATGAAGATGTCTACCGGTCCAGATGTCCTCTTCTGCCTGGATAGGATGAAGATTTCTGCCGCTCCGGATATCCTCTTTTGGTCCATCGGTGCCCGGCTGGGTGAACACGACTCAAGGTAGGGAGATCTCAGGGGGGTAGTGTTAGATTTATTTAAGGGGGGTTTGGGTTAGAGTAGGGGTATGTGGATGGTGGGTTGTAATGTTGGGGGTGGTATTGTGGGTTTTTTTACAGGCAAAAGAGCTGATTTCTTTGGGGCATGCCCAGCAAAAAGCCATTTTAAGGGCTGGTAATAGAGCTGTTAACTTTTTAAATTTAGATTAGGGTAGGGAATTTTTTTTATTTTGGGGGGCTTTGTTATTTTATTAGGGGGCTTAGAGTAGGTGTAATTAGCTTAAAATTCGTGTAATCTTTTTTTATTTTTTGTAATTTAGTGTTTGTTTTATTTGTAATTTAGTTTAGTTTATTTAATTGTAGGTAATTGTAGGTACTTGTAGTTAATTGATTTAATTTATTTATTGATAGTGTAGTGTTAGGTTTAATTGTAACTTAGGTTAGGATTTATTTTACAGGTAATTTTGTAATTATTTTAACTAGGTAGCTATTAAATAGTAAATAACAATTTAATAGCTATTGTACCTAGTTTAAATAAATACAAAGTTGCCTGTAAAATAAATATAAATCCTAAAATAGCTACAATATAATTATTTGTTATATTGTAGCTATATTAGGGTTTATTTTACAGGTAAGTATTTAGTTTTTAATAAACCTAACACTGCGTACTTCGCTAATAACAGCGATATTATTGATTCTGGACCACAATCAATAATATCGCTGTTATTAGCGAAGTCCGCAATGTTTGGCATTTTTGAAAGGTGCGGTAGTTACGTTGCAACCAAAAAAGTGTGCGGTACAGCTATACCTTCAAGACTCGTAATAGCAGCGGTAGTGGAAAAGCAGCGTTATGAAGCTTTTTCACTCATAATGCAAAACTCATAATCTAGCCATCTGTTTTAAAACGGTACTGTGTATTTGAAACAATAGGCTATGACTACGGCTTCGGCTGAAACGCGTAAGCCGTTTCTGTACACAGCATCTTCATTTCTATAATGAACCCTTCCTGTTTTTAATTCTGTATGAATAAAGGCTTTTTTTACTGGATGGATCATGTTCCCGTGTTTCCTCTATACAGTGGTATTTTGGACTGAGCACAAGAGCAACATTTAACTCACCACTGGTAAAATGAGTGTAATGAGCGCACAAATAGCAGTATAAATAGAACTAAAAAAGTTTTGGTAATTTTAAAATGCTTTGGTTAAAATATTTAACCATCCACTTGTAATATCAGGTTGTGTGTTATTCTTTGCGTAAGGCTGCCCAAAAGGTAACGCACCTTGCACTAACTATTGCACAAAGCCTGTGGCCCCAACTTTACTGTCTTTTCCCTCCCCATGACTAATAAATGTATAGTTCATTCTATATTTCAGAATGCAAGCATTTTACTTTTTGAGTTTCTTATTATGGGACTAGCATCTGTACTACAAAGCCAGAATAGACCCGATAACCAAAAGTAAAATGTATTATGTAATTTAATAATGCCTGACATATTTTAAAAAATATTTTTTGATGGTGATAGTTTATATTCTAAAATGGCAATGCAACTAATCTGAGTTTGACTGTCAAGCTTCCCATATTTTGTATGTAAGTGGAAGAGCACAAGTTCTCAATTCCTATGGACAATTAAGTCCCTCCCTACAGAAATCTCATCTATACTATAAGAGTTAAAGGGACAGTCAAGTAAAAAAAAAACTTTCATGATTAAAATAGGGCACATAATTTTAAACAACTTTCTAATTTACTTTTATCACCAATTTTGCTTTGTTCTCTTGGTATTCATAGTTGAAAGCTAAACTATGCTAAGTTCTTAGACCTTGAAGGCTGCCTCTAATCTAAATGCATTTTGACACCTTTTCACCACTAGAGGGCTTTAGTTCATGTGTTTCATATAGATAACATTGAGCTCATGCACATGAATTTACCGAGGAGTGAGCACTGATTGGCTAAAATGCAAGTCTGTCAAAAGAACTGAAATAAGGGGGCAGTCTGCAGAAGCTTAGATACAAGGTAATTACAGAGATAAAACGTGTATTATTATAACTGTGTTGGTTATGCAAAACTGGTGAATGGGTAATTAAGGGATTATCTATCATTTAAAACAACTAAAATTCTGGTGTTGACTGTCCCTTTAAATAATTTGTGGGTGTTGTGGAAACTACATCGTGAGAATGCATTAATCTCATAAAACATTTTTGAAAATAGGTTTATTTAAGAACTTTGTAGTGCTATTGTTGAACCATAAAGCCATGGGCATGCTGTATGATGAATAGTTAAGTTTATTAAATTATACATGGAGAAAAGAGTGACGTTTAAGCTGCATTCTTTTTTTAAATACCAACCTGTTATATTGCTAGACATCTGAATCAGATAAGGTCTTATTGAATGAGGCAATGTACTGGAAAACTGAATAACTGAAGGTATCTAGGGATTTCAAGTATTTTTACCACAAAATGAAATCCCTCCAGATAGTATAATTGGTAGTTTTTAATTCAGCTGATCTTAACAATCTCCTATGAACATTAACATTAGTATTATCTCAGTGTTTAAACTATCATGGCAATGCTGTATCCAATGCAATTAAAATTGTATTCCCCTTTGGAGGCTTTTAACAATATGACTAAAGAAAATATTTTTCCACCTCCACATTTACTGTATATCCTTTCAATTACACCTACTCATTTGCAATGGAAATTCTGTAAATGTCTATAATTAAGTAGTTAGCTTTATCACAAATTGGATTTCAAAATTGTTAGGGGTGAGGAAAACAGGCAAGAATAGGAAACACGTGATTTATCAATGTCATCTAGAAATCTAAATAGCAAAATGTCATTCATTCTTTTACATATTTATATCATTATACTTGCTGTATCATTTTCATGTAATGAAGAACTTTCTTAGACTATCAAGCTAAGAATCTGTGCATGCATTTTAATAAGTTGAATTTCATATTGTATATACCTTTCAATCATTTTTCTTGAAGATGACTATTTATCTCTGAGACAATTGCACTTTAAGCATATTTAAGATTATTTTTGTCTGCAATTAATATAGCATAAGGGAACATAAAGGGTTCTATTGCCACCACATGTCAACTGGGAAAGTCAGCAGAAGTCAGTCAAACATAGCTGATTCAAATTAGTTTAAGGTTATCTTATATTCTCATAAAGATGATTTGTTTGAAGGACCAGATTACAAGTGGTAACAGTTACGCGCAAGCAAAAAGGGGTTTATCGCTGGTGTTGCATGCTTCGGGTTTAGCGCTCCTATTACAAGTTGAAAGTAAACGCGAACGCGTGAGCTCTGGTTAACTGTTTTGCTAAACAAAAAAGTGACACAAAACACATCAAAAATAATTTTAAAAGTACAGTTATATTCATAATAGCAATATCTAATAAAAATATATATATTTTTTTTAAATTGCACAAAATGTTCTCAGGTGTTAAGAAAAAAAGGCAGCCAAACGGCTTTAACATAGAGATACATACATATACATGTCTAAAGATGTATATGAATGTGTATATATATGTATATATATAAAAAAAGGATGAATCCCAAGCAGGGAAAGAAATGATGAGCCCGGAGACAAAAACTTGATCAAAGGTAGAATTTATTCAGCAGAGTTGCCAAGGTGCAGGTGAGTATGCAAATGGACACCTGACGCGTTTCGCGCATGCGCACATGCGCTTCATCAGAGGCTGGGGGTTCTAGGTACTAGAGGACCTATAAATGAACGAGCAGCCAATCAGCAATACACAAAGTTAATTGGTATGGAAATCACAAGCCAAATAACCAAAGGATAAGCTGCTAGCTCATGCATAGGGCCGTACAAACAATATACATATATACTAATAATAATAATACAAAAACAAACATAATGAATAAAAAAAAAAGCAAAAAGAGACCATAAAAGTGAAAGGGCATATAAAACATCATGAATAATAATAATAATAAAAATGTTAAATATAAATCTTAATAGATGAATAAAATAAATAATCCTAACCTAAATAGTTAATTTATAATAAAAAAAGAAGAAACATACTAAATAAGGTAAACAATATGACATCGTACAAGATGTCACTAGGTCGGATCAATATATAAAGTGTCACTGTCTGTAACGATTGCAGATCTGGCTTCATATGGTAAGGGAGCATTGTCAATGCTCCCTTACCATACGAAGACAGATGCCATCTGCTCCCTGGTTGTGGCTCCTGCTGTGTAAGCTGACAGAGCTGGGTCCGCAACATATGCTTCTGTCCTTTTCATAAGTACTACATCAACGCTGGGCAAAGTCCATTTGGCACAAGAGGTTAAAGGGGCATGAAATTCAAAATTGACCTGTTCTATTTCAGATATTAATTTTAAGAATCCTGTACTGAGAAAAAATGTTAATAGGTGATGAGGATGGGCAAAGAATGGAATCAAAAGTGGACAAACGATGTAAAGGATCAGAGGAAAGAGATATTAATTAAGAAGTAGATTGCTTGGAATTGTAGATAGAGGGCAGAAAAGTAGGTCATGGCAAAATGTCTGTTGAGGTAAGAGATGTCCTCCACTACAACAATATTTTTGCATGTGGCGAGTCAATTTAGTCATTGTATGAGAGCACAGTGTCTGCAATGCTATATTTTGTAAAATGGGCTTTTTATTTTAAATTTACTGTTTTGGATCTTTTGTCCTTTAAATAATCTTCTTCCTCAAAATTAAAGAATTATCCAATGGTTAGGGGCAAGCCATTGTTGTGCCAAGTGAGGTGCCTTTTTTTCCTTTTAATTTAGTGATGTACTCTTGTGATGAACTCAGCCAGTTTTTGGAAGACGCAAGTATTTAAAGGGACAGTCTAGGCCAAAATAAACTTTCATGATTCAGATAGAGCATGTCATTTTAAACAATTTTCCAATTTTCTTTTATCACCAATTTTGCTTTGTCCTTTTGGTATTCTTAGTTGAAAGCTTAACCTAGGAGGTTCATATGCTAATTTCTTAGACCTTGAAGGCCATCTCTTTTCAGAATGCATTTTAACAGTTTTTAACCACTAGAGGGTGTTAGTTCACGTATTTCATATAGATAACACTGTGCTTGTGCACGGGAAGTTATCTGGGAACAGGCACTGATTTGCTAAACTGCAAGTCTGTCAAAAGAACTGAAATAAGGGGGCAGTTTGCAGAGGCTTAGATACAAGGTAATCACAGAGGTTAAAAGTATATTAATATAACTGTATTGGTTATGCAAAACTGGGGAATGGGTAATAAAGGGATTATCTATCTTTTAAAACAATAAAAATTCTGGTGTAGACTGTCCCTTTAAGGACTCTATATTTGTAATTTCTGCCATTTTCGTGTGTGAGAGTATATAGTTCCCCCTTGTGTAAATACCTTTTTTAGGGGTATTTATATTTTTTCTATTTCAATGTTTCTTTTCTGAGATTAGTTGATCTTGAAGTGTCCTTTTATAAGTAAAAAAAAAAGTACGGAAAAGGTTCCCAACTAGAAAAACTTTCTGTCTTTGATTTTAGCGAGTTTGCAGCAGTCCACTGTCCACATTTAACATTGCTCAAGAAAATCCCTTGTGCAGATCCAATCCCTGCTCTTATGCAACCATTTGTGTGAGAGCAGGTATAGTCAATCACCCTGAATAAATGAGTTTGGGGGTTTTAACTCCTCCACCTCTTAGGTGGCAAAGAGGTTAAAAAGTAGTTAACTGTTTCAGTAAGGTAAGGGTGAGTAGAAAATTAGTATGAAAGGAAGTAATCCATCTTCTAAAGAATCTATGATAAGAACTCTGTGTAGTGTGAAACATCAGATCATTTGGGGTCCAACCATACAAGCATACTCATTTTTATTTGCAAGAAATAAAATGTATTTTTAATATTGTTCACAACAGCTACATTTCTTTTAACTCTAACAATTTGCAGTTTAGTTCCACTGTCTGGATGCTTTTTTTGGTAATTTAGGTGGTGTTAGGTTAGGGATGTTAGCTGCTTAGAGGGGGATTAGAGGTTAGTGGGTACTTTGCGATGTGGGTTGCAGTGGTTTAGGGGTAAAGGGTGTAGCGGGGTACTTTGCGATGTGTGGGTGTGGTGGTTTAGGGGTTAATAGTGTAGTGGGTACTTTGTGATATGGGGGTGTGATGGTTTAGGGGTTAATAATGTAGCGATTACTTTGCAATGTGGGGTGTGGTGATTTAGGGGTTAATAGTGTAGCGGGCACTTTGCAATATGGGGTGTGGCAGGTTAGGGGTTAACATAGTGGTTTAGTGCAACTTTTTCCTCTGGCCAAGCGTTCAAGTCACGTACAAAGTGTGAGCATTAAATGTGATTGCGTTTGATCGATCGCATTTACTTTTAATTTGTAATAGTGGCACGCATTGCCACTCAACACCACCCATGGAAAATATGGGACGCGTCTATCTATCTATTGGGTACTTATAGAGCGCAAACTAATCACCCGTGAGGGTCTCAAGGCGCTAAGGGAAAGCAGATAGGAGGAGGGGGGGAGGGGATGGGCGTTCAGTCAAAGAGCCAGGTTTTGAGGTCCTTTCTGAACTTTGTAAGGGAGGTGGATTGTCTGAGGTGCAGCGGGAGGGTGTTCCATGTCTTTGCTGCTATGTGGGAGAAGGATCTTCTTCCCACTGTGGATTTGCTGATGCGGGGGATGACTGCGAGTGTTTGGTCGGCTGATCGTAGTTGTCTGGCAGAGGTGTAGACATTTACGTGGTGGTTTATGTATTCGGGTCAGATGTTGTGTAGGGCCTTGAACGCATGGGTAAGGAGCTTGAAGGTGATTCTCTTATTGATGGGGAGCCAGTGAAGGTTCTTTAGGTGGTCGGTGATGTTGCAGTGGAGAGGGATGTCAAGGATGAGTCTGGCTGAGGCGTTCTGGTTTCAGTAGCCATCCACTTGAAGATTTTTCATGGCAGGTGGAGGATGTGGAAGCATGTTGAGGTGATGATATTGATTTGTCGGTTCATGGAGAGTGATGAGTCCAGGATGAAGCCTAGATTTTGTGCGTGGTCGGTTGGGGTTGGAGGGTGACCGAGAGCTGGGGACCACCAGGAGTCATCCCATGTGGATTTATTGAGTCAGAGGAGGAGGACTTCGGTTTTGTCTGTGTTCAGTTTGAGCTGGTTGTCATTCATCCAGGTGGTGACTGCTGTCAGGCCTTTGTGGATGTTCTTTTTGGTGGTGGTGGGATCTCGGGTGAGTGAGATGATTAACTGGGTGTTGTCAGCGCAGGAGACGATGTTGAGGTCATGGCGTCGGACAATGGCTGTGAGAGGGGCCATGTGGATGTGAGAGGGTGGGGCTCAGCAAAGAGCAAAGAGCCTTGCGGTACACCACAGTTGACTGGTGTTAGTTTGGAGGAGAAGGGAGGGAGTCTGACTTTCTGGGTCCTGCCTGTGAGGAAGGAGGTGATCCATTCCAGGGCTTTGCTGCGTAGGGTTTCAGTTCTTCCAGACATTCGGGAAGGTGCTGGTTTTGATGGAGCAGTTGATGGTGCGGCAGAGTTCAGGGGCGATGGTGTTGCTTGCTTTGTTAAATATGTGATGAGGGCATGGGTCCGAGGGTGCACCGGAGTGTATGGATTTCATGATTCTGATGGTGTCCTCTGTGGTGAGGGGGCTCCAGATAGTCCGTGTGTGGTGTGGGGAGGCAAATTTTGGAGGTGTGAAACCCTCATAGATGTCGAGGATCTTGCAGTGGAAGTGGGCAGAGAGGGTATTGCAGAGGTCCTGGGAGGGTGGGATGTTGGTGGTGTTGCTGTTGGGTTTAGAGAATTCCTTGATGACTGAGAACAACTCCTTGCTGTTGTGTGCATTAGAGTTGATTCTGTCTTGGATGGCTGTTTTTTTGGCAGTTTTTATGAGGTGGTGGTGGGTGGTGATTGCTTCCTTAAAGACAGCTTTTTCCAGAAGGGTCTTGCTGGATCTCCAGGCTCTTTCCAATCGTCTGCAGTGGTGTTTGGAGTCCTGAAGGGCCGGGGTGAACCAGCAGGCCTTGTTGGTGGTTTGGCGGCTGGATGGTTTTTTGAGGGGGGCGAGGATGTTGGAGCAGTCTGTAATACAGAGGCGGAGAAGTTGGCATCTGTGGAAGTAGGTGGGGAGGATTTGTTTAGGGTGCGGTGTAGTTGGTCTTGGGTGATGTTGTTCCAGTTTCTGCGTGGTGGGTGGTACTGTCGTAGGTGGGTTTGTTGAAGGAGAAGTGTATGCAGTGGTGGTCAGTCCAGAGGAGTTTGGTGATGTTATTGACTGAGATGTGGTTGTCTGAGGAGAAGATCGGGTCGAGGGTGTGGCCGGCTGCATGGGTTGGGTAATTTACTAGTTGCTTCAGTCCGATGGTTCCGAGGTTTTCCAGGAGGGTGGAGGTGTTGTGATCATTGGGGTTATCAAGATGGAAGTTGAGGTCACCAAGGAGGATGTAGTCTGTTGAGGCGAGGGCATGGGGTGCAATATGGTCGGTGATGGAGTCGCAGAAGGAGGGACGAGGTCCGGGAGGTCCGTAGATGAGGGTGCCGCGGAGGGTGGTGTTGGGGTTGACCTGGATTTTGAAGTGTAGGTGTTCTAGGCCTGGTGAGTGGTCATCGGAGCTGGTTGCGACTTGGATGGTATGTTTGTGGATGATAGCGATGCCTCCTCCAGGTTGGTTTCTGCGGTCTTTGTGGCAGATCTGGTAGCCTTCGGGTATTGCAGTGGCGATGTCTGGCGCTGATGTGGGGTTTAGCCAGGTCTTGGTGAGGAAGGCGACGTCTGGGGAGGTGGAGTCTAGCAGGCTCCAGATTTCGAGGGCGTGCTTGTGGACGGAGCGGGTGTTGAGGAGGATGCAGTTTAGGTAATTGCGGCTGTTTTTGGCTGGGTTAGTTGGTTGGGTTGTGGTCCAGAGGGAGGGGAAGGAGCAGTTGTGGCAGGTAAAAAGTCCGAAGGTGTTGGTCGGGGATGCGTGGTGGCAGGCAGACGATCTACCGGTGTTGAGCACTTAGATTAAAGCTTTACTGTATCTAACCAAACACATTACAAATAATTGTTAGAGGTAAGAACTGGATATTGAAACCTCATGGTAATATTGATAAGTGCCAAGCAGATAGGCACACAAACATGCTAAAATAAACCAATAACAGTATAAAGCAAGCCTGACTATACATATAGAAACATCCATCTGCCTGTTGATATCAATGAGCATAAATCATGTTGTAAAGATAAATGACCAATAAAACAAAAACTGTGGTGAGAGCCAGTCCTTTGGCTGATACCAATCTTGCAGAATAATATAGTGATGGAAAAGAAATGTTGTCCCTAACTAAAACAGCAGCAACCTTTGTTAGAACTGCACAGTGGCACAAGCCATTAGGTCAATTTCAGTATCTTCTGTGCAACACAGATTATTACCTCCTTTTTCTCTTCCAAGATGTGTCAGAAAATGTTCCTGTATTTTACTCATACACAGCTAGATTAAGAGTGGCATGCTGACTGTTGCACACAAGCAATATTGTATCTTTTTTTGCAGCCTTGCACGCTTAATAGAGCACGTATTACAGATTTAAAGTTACTGCAAACGTGTGAGCTCAATCGCAATTTATGCTCATCAGGTTAGCACGACTTCACAGCTCTGGTTAACTGTTATGCAAGACTAAAACGTTGCACAAAACTTTATACAGTACAGTTACACTAATAATAACTGTCCAATAAAAATTATTAAAAAATAAAATTGTATTAAAAAGTTATAAGGGCTCAAAGATATGAGGTCTTAGGTGTAAGAAAAACAAGGCATGCAAATAGTTTAACATAGAGATACATTCCTACACGTCTAAATATATATATATATATATATATAGAGAGAGAGAGAGAGAGAGAGAGAGAGAGAGAGAGAGAGAGAGAGAGAGAGAGAGAGAGAGAGAGAGAGAGAGAGAGAGAGAGAGAAGAGAGGTTTCACTGATAAATTATTAAAAACTCATTGCTGATCTAAGCCAACATTCTATAAAAAAAAAAAATTAAACTTTTGTGTAGAAAGCTAAGAAAATGGTAAACTCCTCTCTAAAACAGGATTTTGCAGATGATGAAAATTCTGCTATGTAATCTTGCGACAATGGAGAGATGGAAAAAAATACTTCTTGCTTAGAGTCTCAAATATCCTTTATTTTTTTAATGGATGGACACTAAATGGTGCTCAGATATCATGAAATTGTATTTGTCTTGAGTGTTTTGAGTAAAGATACTAAAAAAAGAGGTTATTGGTAAAATTTATAATACTATTATATACTCTCAATATTGTAAAACATAGAAAGCAATAAGTATAGACTAAATTAAGACATATTAAATTTCTAGGTTTCATTGCAATTTTATCTTATTATAAATCCAAGTAAGATATTAACATTTTATATTGTGTTTCTTTTAATCTAATCTGTCGATACATTTATTTTTATTCTTTTGTCTGTTCTTTAATTTTGTTAAATATGTATTTAAAGTCAGAATGCCTATTACAAATTTGTAATATTTTAAAATATATTTTAAATTGAGTTATAGGAACAAAAAACCTAATCAATTAATAACAAAACAATGTATATAAAGGATGTGGATACATTTTATGATATCTAGAAATAATCTTTTAAAATGAAACTTACTATATAACAATATAAAATTTGTATATAAAACTTGAATTAATTATGAATATGAAGCAGCCCTGTAAGGATAAAGTAAGATTATGATTCGTTAATTGTTGTCTTAGTTTTTTTCTCACTTTTTATCCAGCTTTAATTAAATCATTCTGTAATTTTTTGACAAAGCATATAAAATAGTGGTTGATGTTGCACTATAAAGTTGTGATTATTCTTTACAGACTCCTCTCTCCTTATTAATAGCTCATTAGAAGTTGTTGTTCAACCCATCCAGGGAGCTGATTCAGACGTTCTACTCCAACTGTAATTGCAGTCTATCATTATTATTTTAATCCATGTGTGTTTTTTACAAAAAGCCTTATTTACATCTAAGTACAAACATTGAATTAATCTGTACTAGAATCGGGATAGATCTGAACAAAGAGGTTTAAGGACTGTTGCTTGTGTAAAAGAGCTCAGAAGATGGTGGTTACTCTCATTCCACAGTATAGTGACCAGTCACCGCAGAGTCCTCTATTTTCTTCTAAAACCCATCTGAGAGTGCCTTCAGGTAGTTACAATAGAGTTCACTCACCTCTTCATGTGTGATAAGTGAAATCTTCCTAAACAAAATCCATCGAAATGTTGCTACTGTCTGATATGCTAGATCACTGGACCTGTTAAAATGTGTACTGAAATATAATTGTTTCTACAGTACAAAGTTAAGTGTCAATAAAATTATAAATAGCACTCCACTTGTAATCTGGCCCTTAACAGGGTAAATTTATAGGAGTAAATATATTCATTTTTAGTAATATGGTATGTGTCACTGAGTAAATGTTTATCTTGCTCAACATTTCAAGCAATATTTACCAGCTACAAAGAGCCCTTGGGCATCCACAGATATTTAGACTGCAGAAAAGCCATATACTTAGTGAAGCAGGATTGGAGTAAGATTGAACCACAACGCCTTTTAAGTGATTTGATTAAGTAGTTTTTGAGTTATTTAAGATTGGAAAAAAAGGGGTATGAGTTGAAAATCCCTAGATTTAACTTTTTAGATAGGGACACATTTATCGGCAAAAGGCTGCATGGATTTGTTTGAAACTTGGTATTTGAATAGATGGTGTGGTGATAATGTGTCCATACCTAGGGTGAAAATTTGTCTGATTAGTATTTTTTAGATATTTTAAACTGAAAAATAGGCTGGCATTAGCAAAAATGGTGTACATCTGTATTTTGTTCCTTTTGTAAACACTGATTCTGCCTGCCTGTCAACTGTCAGTGGTGGTGAGTGCTGCTTATGTTGCTGAGAGGAGCACCATTAGTGCAGGGCTCTATGTTTCAGGGAGAGCCTCTCTTAATCTGTTTAGAGGGCCGCTTCCTAGGGCCCTGTTTATGCTTTGGAATGGGGTGGGCTTAGTTCCATAGCGTCCAGCTCCCGTTGAGAGCCTTGCCAGTCTTCCCACTCTGACAGGGGCAGGCTGCATGGGGCAGGGAGGCAAGCAAGCTGCTGGCTCTCTCTCTTCATCTTTCTACCATGAAACTGCACAAGGCTGAGTGGAGCTATGTTGTGAGACCACACTGGCTGCCGTTCGGTCATTACAGCCGCTCCCTGATGGAATAAATACTGTGCTGCAAAGAGAGCTTCTAGCTACTTGCTCAGTCAGTCACCGCCCGGATAGGGGAAGTGCTGCAAATAATCCCATATCACAATCTCTGGGCATGTTTCCATGCCTAGCAGTTAGAGGTACACCAAGAAAAGAGCTACTGGTCCCCAAGTGCCGCAATGAGTCAGGCCCCCACTTCCAGTACAGCCTGGAAGAGTTGGACTGCCCGCTCTGAATGGTGCAGGCTAAATGGTGGCCCAGGAGGCAATCAAGCCTCTGGGTCTTCCTGTTCATCTTTCCACTGTGAAACAGGCCAAGGTTGAGTGAAGCTGTGCTGTGTGCCATTCGTCATTATAGCTGCTCCCTGTAAGAAAATATAAAGTGCTGCAAAGAGAGCTTCAAGCTACTGGCTCAGTTTGTCACAGTGGCCTCTCAGGAGGTGGCATGGATAGGGAAAGCGCTGAAAATTAACCTATAGTGCCAGCCCTGGTCAAGCTTCCCTGCCTAGAGGTTATTTGTATTGTAAATACATATTTTTATGGATGTATATATATACCTATACCTGTACATATTCCTATAGCTATATAGGTATAGATATCTATTTTACATTAACATTATCACAAATAAATTGAAGTAGATATTTTATAATAGAAATTACATTATTTTCCATAAAGGTAGATTATGAGTTTTGCGTTACGGCTTTTAACACTAAAAAATGGCAAGTCCAGCGTAATGGCCAGTAACGCATATTACGAGTGTGTCGGTATTGCTATACCGCAAGCATTTTAGCCTGTAACGCAACGTCCATTCCACACTCAAAAAAATTAGGTTTTTGGGTGGGATTTTCATAGCGCCATTATTACAGGTTGTGCGTTGAGGCTAAAATGCTTGCGTTACAGCCTATACCGACACAATCCATACCGCCATCTGAGAGAAGTAGTTATGAGTTTTGCGCAACAAAAATGTTTCACAAAACTCATAACTAAACTGTTACAAAGTACACCCATAAACTACCTATTAACCCCTAAACCGCCACCCTCCCGCATCGCAGACACTCTTTAAAACTTATTAACCCCTAATTTGCCACCCACCCACATCACGACTATTAAATAAATCTAATAACCCCTAATCCGCCGCCCCCGACATCACCGACACTATAATGAAGCTATCAACCCCTAATCCACTGCTCCCCAACATCACCGCCACTATAATAAAGTTATTAACCCCTAAACCTCCGGCCTCCCACCTCCCCACCACTATAATAACGTTATTAACCCCTAAAACTCCGGCCTCCCACATCACCTACACTATAATAAATTTATTAACCCCTAAACCTCTTGCCTCCCACATCGCCACCACTAAATAAACCTATTAACCTATAAACCGCCAGCCCCCCACATCGCAAAACATTAAATTAAACTATTAACCTCTAAACCTAACACCCCCTAACTTCAAATTACAATATAACTATCTTAAAATAAATAAAAACTTACCTGTGAAATAAAAATAAACCTAACATTAAACTATAAATTAACCTAACCTTACTATTCTAATAAAAAACAGAAATACTACCAATTAAAAAATCTAAATAACAAATTTAAAAAAAAAACTAACAGTACGAAAAAAAATAAAAAAAATCTAAAATTACAAAAAAACACTAAATTATGAAAAATAAAAAACTCTAAGATTACAAAAATAAAAAATGAAATTATAAAAAAAACCCAATTACACCTAATCTAATAGCCCTATAAAAATAAAAAAGCCCCCCCAAAATTAAAACAACCCCTAACCTACAATAAACTACCAATAGCTCTTAAAAGGGCCTTTTGTAGGGCATTGCCCTAAGTTAAACAGCTCTTTTACCTACAAAAAAATACAAAGTCCCCCCAGCAGTAACCCCCCCACCCAACCAACCCCGCAAAATAAAAAAGTCTAAATAAAACCTAAGCTACCCATTGCCCCTAAAGGGGCATTTGTGTGGGCATTGCCCTTAAAAGGGCATTCAGCTCTTTTACTGCCCTTAAAAGGGCATTCAGCTCTTTTACAAGCTCAAAGCCCTAATCTTAAACCCCCCCCAAAAAAATAATAACTAACACTAACCCCAGAATATCTACTCACGGTTCCTGAAGTCCGGACATCCATCTTCATCCAGGCGGAGAGAAGTCTTCATCCAGGTGGCGAGAAGACGTTATCCAGACGGCAACATCTTCATCCATTGCAGGGGCGTCTTCTATCTTCATCCCAGCGGCGCGGAGCTATCCAGGACCGGCAATGACATCCTGCACAGAGCGTCCTCTTCATACGATCACCACCGTACCCTGAAGTTAAATGCAAGGTACTCGTTAAAAAATGGTGTACCTTGCATTCATATTGGCTGAATCAAAGGGTCAGCAGCCTAATTGGTAGTACACGGAGCTGAAATACAATGTTGCTATGTTGCTATCACTGTAAATATAGTATGTTCTGGTGGAAAAGTATCCTCCGATATCAAATAATCAGTAATAACAGTGAAAACTTTAGGGCAACATTATTGTATCAATGCAAGTCTCATGCAGACATAAGCGGTGAATGTATTGTGCTGCAATCGTAATAAAGAAGTGTCAGCACGAAAAGTAATCGTTACCCGTATGTCGACACCGCTGTACAGACCTGGATAGATATGCCTTGCTGTCAGATTGGGAGCCACTCCCCTAGCTCCTGGGAAAGAAAAACAATAATCAGCAGCAAAGGATCACCTGAGTTGCAAGGGATAAGACTCTGCAAACAGTATGCACGTAAAAACAGACTTTATTTCGTATGTCCATACAAAGTTGCAAGGTACAGCTAGGCTCAAGGGGGGAGCCAGAAGCAAACAATCCAACGCATTTCCTGCCCATAGGCACTTTGTGCTAGGCTCAATTCAAATTCAAATCAGCCAATAGGATGAGAACTACTGAAATCCTATTGGCTGATTTGAACAGCCAATAGGATTTCAGTAGCTCTCATCCTATTGGCTGTTCAAATCAGCCAAAAGGATTTCAGTAGCTCTCATCCTATTGGCCATTTGAATTTGAAGAATCAAATCAGCCGGCAATAGGAATGCAAGATACGCTATTTTTTAACAGGTACCTTGCATTACGGCGGTGATCATATGAAGAGGACGCTCTATGCATTTTATTTTATTAGAATAGTTATGTTAGGTTAATTTATAGTTTAATGTTAGTTTTTTTTTTATTTCACAGGTAAGTTTTTATTTATTTTAAGATAGTTATATTGTAAGTTTTAATTTAAAGTTAGGGGGTGTTAGGTTTAGGGGTTAATAGTTTAATTTAGTGTTTTGCAATGTGGGGGTGGTGGTTTAGGGGTTAATAGGTTAAGTTTATTAGTTACGATGTGGGGGGGCTGGTAGTTTAGAGGTTAATCGGCTTATTTAGTGTCGGCGATTTCGGGAGCGCAAATTAGGGGTTAATCATTTTATTTAGTGTTGTCGATGTCAAGGAGCAGTGTTTTAGGGGTTACTAGATTTATTTAGTGTTGGCAATGAGGGTGGGTGGTGGATTAGGGGTTAATAGGTTTATTTAATAGTCGCTATGTGGGTGGGCGGCAGATTAGGGGTTTATAGGTTTAATATAGTGTTTGTTGATCTGGGAGGGTGTCAGTTTAGGGGTTAATAGGTAGTTTATGGGTGTTAGTGTACTTTCTAACATTTTAGTTATGAGTTTTGTGAAATCCATAACTACTGGTCTCAGATGGCGGAATGGATCATGTCGGTATCGGCTGTAACGCAAGAATTTTAGCCGGACTGCACAACCTGTAATATGGCGCTATGGAAAATCCCACACTCAAACGTCATTTTTTTGAGTGCAGTATAGCTATGCCGCCGTGACTCGTAATATGCGTTACCAGCCATTCCAGCGCAATGGCCAATTTTTCAGCGGTAATAGCCGTACTGCACTGTAACACAAAACTCGTTATCTAGGCAATTGATAATAGAAGTAAATTGGAAACTTGTTTAAAATCTCATGCTCTATCTGAATCCTGAAAGAAAAAAAAAACATGTTTCATAAAAGTGAATTTATGGTAATTGATTATTCCCTATGCTAATAGTAAATTATTTAAAGTGACAGTCTAGTAAAAATGAAACTTTCATGATTCAGATAGGGCATGCCATTTTCAACAACTTTCCAATTTGCTTTTATTATCAAATTTCCTTTGCTCTCTTGGTATTCTTTTGCTGAAAGCTAAACCTAGGTAGGCTCATATGCTAATTTCTAAACTCGTGAAGGCCATTTCTGCACAGGTTTAGATACAAGGTAATTACAGAGCTAAAAAGTGTATTAATATAACAGTGTTGGTTATGCAAAACTGGGGAATGGGTAATAAACTGATTATCTATCTTTTTAAAAAATAACATTTTCAAGTCGTCCCTTTAAATTATTTTTTTTGCTCTTTAAATATAATTATTTCATAGATGTATACCAAAAAACAATCAGAAAAAGGGAATACATACAGTTCCATTAGTCACTGAGTAAAGTAGGCATCCTGCAAAAGTTAAAAGAGGGGTGGGTGGGGAGAGCTCCAAAGGAGCAGTGAGTTGGACTATCTAAATTTTGTGCAAGATGTATGGTATATGAATAAATAAAGTTAAAAATATATTAAGTCTCCGTGACTAGTGTAATGCCTATATTTGTGACATTGGGAATATATCCTCAGTAGGGTTATGGGAAGGTTGCCTCTGTGTTTAGAAGTGGCGAGGTGTAAACTCTTTCTCCAGTCGGCGTCTTACCATTCAAACTTCCCGGCAAACCCTTCCTACCTGGGCGTGTGTGTAGTCAGTGACGCGTGGTTCTCGGAGGTCCAATCAGATAGCCGGATCGTGGGGGGAGTGTTCTTTTGTGGTCCTGTGATTCTTTGATGGAGACAATAGTATTCACACTGGAAAGTCAATATCTACGCCGCGCCTATCTTGTGAATTATCCCTCACCAGCATTTAGATGGTGAGCACAATAATAAACAATAGGGTCTATAAGATATACGCCTACAAGGTATATAAAAGAAGGTTAATAGACTTGAATCTTTACTCATTGTCGATCGTGCTAGCCATGGAGACACTTCTTCAACTATGTATTCTTCGTCTGATGCAAATCAGGGGGAGAAGGTAGAATAGAGAAGTGGATGCTATAGAAAATGTTGTTTGAAGAAGGAGAATGCGGTTACAGCGTGTATTCCTTCCTCGGGTTGCTTTAGATGACCTTTCCGATAGAAAGGTTATTCAAGGGTTCCATCTGGATCGTCAATCAATTTTGAGTTTATATGGCGAAATTGCACATTTCCTAGAGCCAGTGACGGCACGTTCAATGGCCATTCCCGGACTCCTCAAGTTTTTGGCTGCCTTGCACTTTTTTGCCACCAGATCAATTCAGGCCGTGTCCAGCGTCATTATTGGGTTTAGTCAATCTGCCTTTTCTCGTCATCTTTCTAACGTTATTGATGCACTCATGCATATATACCCTCATTATGTTTGTCTACCATCTACCTAGAAGAGTGGCACTGGCAATCTATAGAGTCACAATTCTATCATATGGCAGGTATGCCAAATGTACTTGGGGCCATTGACTGTACCCATATTGCAGAAAGACCCCCACATTTACGGGAGGAGATTTATAGGAACAGAAAGTCTAACCATTCTCTGAATGTTCAGATGGTTTGTGACCCAAAAATGAGAATCATACATGTAAGATCCAATTATCCTGGCTCCTGTCATGATTCCTACATCCTAAGGCAGACTGGACTGTATCAAAGTTTGAGAATGGAGAGATGCCAGAGGGATCTCAATTGCTCAATTGGCACCAAAATTGACATATTCTTAGCTATTATCAATTATTATATGAATTGGGCCATTACATTAAATAAAAAAAACAACAACAATATTTATATTGCAATTTTAAATGTATGTAATGAAATATTTTATTACATACTTTTTAAAAAAGTAATCAAAGTTAGATTATTATTATTTGATACAAATATGACGCTAACATCTCAACTTTAAAAAAAAAATAATTGGATACATCAGTGAAGAATTATACTGATGGATATTGTTTAATATATGTAAAGAAAATTGTTAAATTAGAAATGTTGACCAAAGTTTTAATATTTTTGTTTTTTTCTTACAGGCGATGCTGGTTATGAATGGATGCTGACCCCTTATAGTAACCCCCAACTCAGGAAACATATTAGGTTTAATGAGTCACATAAGATCACCAGGGGGGTAATTGAAAGGACATTTGTGTTTCTGAAAATGAGGTTCAGATGTCTGGACAGATCTGGCGGGGCAATGCAGTATTCTACAGAGAAAGTTGCCAAAATAATATTAGTTTGCTGTATTTTGCCCAATATTGCAACCAAAAGAGGATGCCCCACTGAGGAAAAATTGAGTTGACAATTGGTCTGTTGAGGAAGAATCTATAATTAATTTGTTATTTATTAACTCATGCAGTAGAACATATTGGTAGTCAATTCAAATAACATTACAACGTTAGCATTTTAAAACTTTATATTATGAACATATTTTTTAATAAATTCCAGAAAAAGAAAATGTATTCTTCAAATTTTTTATAAGTAGTGTTATGATAATTCATTAGATGATAATTAATATTAAAATAGTAGATAATTTAGGGGGCACCCTTGTATCACCAGTAGTGTCAGGTACCTCTAAATGTAGGTATTCTGATGTGTAGCAACAAAGTATTTGCTTATTTTTAGTGTTAAATTGTCACTGGTGTGTAATATACACAACATTAATAAGCAAAATAATTATTCAAAATATACAATATAAATTGGAAAATAATAGATAAGATAGTAAATCAAATTTTAGGCAGGTATATATATATATATATATATATATATATATATATGAGTCTAATTATTAATGATAAACATTTGTAAGTGAAATTGCTATGAGACAGTCTCTTCAAATTGTGGGAAAAGATAGTAGTATCTGGGCTGGTCGAGGCAGCTGACTGTAAAAGATCACGGCCAGGATCCAAGATCAGTATTCTGCAAACAAAAAAAGACAGGAGCGCCACATGGACCAATATTGTATAGAACAGAGTTTAGGATAAGTGTTGATGATTGCAGTCACATGTGATCAGACACCCCTAGTGGTGTAGACAAGGCAGTCTGGGATCAGTATCAATCACCGAGAAGACTTAACCAAGGAATGTGCCCGAGTCTCTTCAGATGATTATATACACAAACAAAAGAGCCTATATGGCCTAGTATTGTTGAGACAAGTGAAAGGAGGTAGATATATATATATACACTCACATTTGATGGAGCACCTCCCTTGGTGCTATAGAAGCAAGCTGGGGTCAATATAGTCACCCAGTAGACTTATCCCTCAGGAGTCAGGAACTTCCAGTTTCCAATCTCAGATTGATACCACAGAACATTATGGCAGCAAGTGGTAAGGTAATATAAAACTTACTTTATTAGAAAGGTTTAAAACAATTGCAACGTGTTTCTCAGCCCACCAGTGGCTGTTTCATCAAGCATAATAAAAACATTTGCTATATACCATACTGACAAAATTAATTAATAAACAACACCTGAAGTGGGTGTTTTTCTTAGGTAACCAATTAGTGAGTCACAACCAATCAAAAATGGACAGAACACTATGACATCATTAGTTGGGCTCTGTAAATAATAATGATAGATACAAAGCACTATTTACATTGTGATACAAATGTAACGTTAATATTATAAACCAAAAACATCCTATTCATCTGAAACAATGTGGAACACCAAAAGGCATTTGTAACAATCATGGTTTATAAATAAATCGCGTTTTTTCATTTTATAGTCACGCGTCAATTTGATTGACAAGTATAGTTTTGACATCAGATACAAACATGTTCCTACCTGAGCCTTTCACAGCTGGTAACCTTGCCATCCTAGTATATGCTATGAAACGCTATTTTCCTCATCGTATGGGAGGAGTTAGAGTGGTAAAACAGGACAGTCATGATCATTTATAGATGAAATGATAAGAAGGATGTACAGAGTTTCAAATATTTAAAGGACCAGGCACCAGTGTCTACGGCAAGTACAGCAATTTGAAGCATAGGTAGCCAAGATATTATAATTCTATTAAACTTCTAATAAGAACCTGTAAGTATAAATATTAATTCTTTTTTAAGTGACAATAATAACTGTCATGCTTTACCTTGTTTCTGTATTGATAAATTTATACCCACACTATAATAAAGATATTAACCCCTATTCTGCCACTCCCCGACATCGCTGCCACTAAATAAAGTTATTAACCCCTAAACCTCTGGCCTCTCACATCACTACCACTAAAATAAACCTGTTAACCCCTAAACCGCCAGGCCCCAAAATTGCAAAAAACTAAATTCAACTATTAACCCTTAAAGCTAACAACCCCCTAACTTTAAATTAAAATTACAATATCCCTATCTTAAAATACATAAAAACGTACCTGGGAAATTAAAAAAAAAAAAAATAAGTTTAAACTATGAATTAAACTAACTGTCATATGTCCATTCCCTTTCTCCTATTTTACCACCTGTCTCTTTAAGGATTCAGTTTCATTTAGCAATGGGCTATATAAGCTCCTCCTTTTCACTTACTCATTGCTGGATTATTTTGTGACTTCCTAAGTGAACTCTCATCCTGATTCAGCTTGCTGAACTCCTCTGATTAATTTCTATCTATAGCTCCCCTGAGCATTTACACAACAGTCCTGCCTGCTCACTATCCACTCTACAACGGCATACTCCTTTCCAGAACAGGCTCTCTTACCTCCTAAGCCGTTCCGGTTCCACCACATGGAGCTCTCTAGCATCAGACGTCTGAAGCGGTGACGTCATCAGCTACGGCCGCATTCCTCACCGCTCGCTGCAGCACACAGCTTCTCACAGCCTCCTTCGCAGCTGCTCAGCTGGGACACAGGCAAACCCAGTAACAGAAGCGGTTACCCTAACAGGAACGTCTCTGAGCTGCTCACAGGTCGTATATGCTTATGTAACAGTGAAGTATTGTTTATGCAAACAGTGCAGTATTGTTATCTACCCATTGTGATTCCTTTGCATTGACATATTTACTCTGACTACCTGTAACATTGTACTATAACCAGTGTGACATATCCAGATACAATTTACGGTAGTTACTGGGCAACTCAGATAAGCTCTAGCTGTGAAGGATATAACTTTTGCCCTGCATTATACTTCTTGAATTCATTCCATAATTCATGATTATACTGCTCAGGCTATACTAAGACACGGTTTCAACTCCTGTGACTATTTGTTGCTGTTGAAGCTGTGTCACACAAACAACCTTTCCTTATTATTTGTTAATTAGTGACATACAAACTAGTTAGCTGTGATATTATCATATATATCTCAGGATTCATTAAACTAACATTACTATTATATTAAAATTAAAATAACTATCAATTAAATTACACATTAAAAAAACTAACCCTACTAAAAAAAAATTAAATCCACAGTTACAAAAAATTCAAAATACTAAATTACAAAAATTAAAAAAATACTAAAGTACAAAAAATAAAAAGATACTAAATTACGAAAAATAAAAAATGAAATTATCCAAAATAAAAACAATTACACCTAATCTAATAGCCCTATAAAAATAAAAAAGCCCCCCCAAAATAAAAAAACCTAGCCTACAATAAACTACCAATAGCCCTTAAAAGGGCCTTTTGTAGGGCATTGCCCTAAAGAAATCAGCTTGTTTCCCTGAAAAAAATACAGACACCCCCAACAGTAAAACCCACCACCCAACCAACCCCCAAAATAAAAAAAACCTAACTCTAAAAAAAACTAAGCTACCCATTGCCTTGAAAAGGGCATTTCTATGGGCATTGCCCTTAAAAGGGCATTCCCATGTTTTTCATTACACTTAAAAGGGTGTTTAGCTCTTTTAAGAATGCCCAACACCCTAATCTGAAGAAAAAAAAAAAAAGTTTAAAAAAACCTAACACTAACCCCGGACAATCCACTTACAGTTTCTGAAGTCCGGGCATCCATCCTCATCCAAGTGGCGAGAAGTCTTCATCCAGGCGGCGAGGTCTTCATCCATCCAGGCGGCGTCTTCTATCTTCATCCAGGCAGTATTTTCTATCTTCATCCCGGCGGCGCAGAGTTGCTCCATCCTGAAGACATCCGGCGCCGAGCATCATACGGTCAAACTCATACGGTCGCCGCCGTACACTGAATCTTCAATGCAAGGGAGCCGTTTCAAAATGGCATCCCTTGCATTCCTATTGGCTGATTTGATATTTAAAATTCAAATCAGCTAATAGGATGAGAGCTACTGAAATCCCATTGGCTGTTCAAATCAGAGTGATGTGAGAGGCCAGAGGTTTAGGGGTTAATAACTTTATTATAGCGGCGGCAATGTCAGGGAGCGGCAGAATAGGGATTAATAACTTTATTATAGTGGTGGCGATATCGGGAGCGGCAGAATAGGGGTTAATAGATTTATTTAGGTGGCAGCGATGTCGGGGGGGGCAGATTAGGGGTTAATAACTTTATGTAGGTGTCGGCGATGTCGGGGGCAGCAGATTAGGGGTGTTTAGACTTGGGGTTTATGTTGGGTGTTAGGTTTAAACGTAACTTTTTTCCCCCCTAGACATCAATGGGGTTACTGTCAGCCGTGAAGAATCAGCCCAGGATTTAACCCAACTGCTAGCGTGAAAAGTAAAACACACGCTAGCACACTGAGAGTAAACCAGGACGTGACCCACTCAGAAAACAATTGAACAAGTGTAGTAAAATTAAGAGTACTCACAAAAGATGCAGAATCTCCGGAAAGACCTTTGAGGATAAGAACAGAGTACTGTGGATACACAAGAGGTTGCAGATGTAGTTCCTTTAATCAGGTTTGCAGGTTAAGGCAATACAATGGTAAAACAAATAATGATTAATGTCCCTTTAAGCAGGATTGCAGGATTAGGAAGTAGAATGGTATAACAAACAAATGATAATGTCCCTTTAAGCAGGTTTGCAAGTTAAGGCCGTAGAAACAAATTATAAATGTCCCTTTAAGCAGGTTTGCAAGTTTAGGGAATAGAAACAAATGATAAATGTCCCTTTAAGCAGGTTTGTAAGTTTAGGCTGTAGAAAAAAATGATAAATGTCCCTTTAAGCAGGTTTGCAAGTTTAGGCCGTAGAAACAAATGATAAATGTCCCTTTAAGCAGGTTTGCAAGTTTAGGCCGTAGAAACAAATGATAAATGTCCCTTTAAGCAGGTTTGCAAGTTTAGGCCGTAGAAACAAATGATAAATGTCCCTTTAAGCAGGTTTGCAAGTTTAGGCAATAGTATAGGAAAACAAACAAATGATAAATGTCCCTTTAGGCAGGTTTGCAGGTTCAGGCCGTATTATAGTAAAACAAACAAATGATAAAGGTCCCTTTAAGCAGGTAGACAGGAAACAAGGAGACAATATCCAGCAGACAAGGTAAGGTTCAGGCAAAAGCGTAGTCAGGCAAGCAAGGGGTCAATATCCAGGAATCAGGTAAAGAAATGTACTCACAACACAGACCAGAATGAAGACAACAAACGGGCCCAGAGGAAGAACTCCCACCGGCATTTAAAGGCAGGGAAGAGAGAGGCTGTGACGTCAAGAGGAGTGTCCGGAAGAACACGTCACGTTGCTAGGCAACGTGACATGGAAGAGCACAGAGGAGATCCGGGAGCCGCGGCAACACATCGATGAACGGATCGGATCATGACAGTTGCGTTACGGGGCTTTTTATTCCGTGATCGCAGGTTTAGTTTTTCTCAAAATTGATGTCTATGTGGAAAGCGTGCATGAGCACGTCAAAGCAGCGCTTGTATTTTGTGCGGTATGTAGCTCATCGCCACCATATCGCACGCACAAGGTGGCTTTTTCAAAACTCGTAATGGCAGCGCTATGGAGGGAGAAATAGCGCAACTTTTGTTGCGTTCGTTTCACACACTCTATAGCGCAAAACTTGTAATCTATGTGAATGTTAGTAAGCATGCAAAAAAAACACTAATCTTATATTTCCTGAGTGAGATAGAGCATGTCATTTTTTTTAAATCTAAAATTTAAAGTGATACTAAACCCAACATTTTTATTTAGTGATTCAGATAGAGCATGAAATTTAAGCAAATGTATTATTTCATCCTATTAAGAATGTCTCTTCTTTATCATGATATCTTTATTTAAAGCAGAAATGTAAGCTTAAGAGCCGGCCCATTTTTGGTTCATCCCCTGGGTAGCATTTTTTGATTGGTGGCTAAATGTAGCATACCAATCATCAAGCTGAATCAAAAATGGGCAGTCTTCTAACCTTACATCATTATTTTTTCAAATAAAGATTGCAAGAAAACAAAGATAAATTTGTAATAGGAGTAAATTGTAAAGTTGCTTAAAATTGCATGCTCTATCTGAATAATTGCTTATATTGCTAACATTAACATATCTATATTAATTATATATCCAGTTTTTTATAAAAAGATATGAAGAGAACTAAATCAATGGCTAAAAGATTCCTCGTTATTTAAGAGAAATTAGGATTGAAACGTCAAATAGTAGGGCATCTTCGCCACCCCTTCCTTTGAAACTGATGGACCAGCAGGGGCCCGATCCAATATGCAGCGTCGCCCGCAAAAGCCAGCGACGCCAAATTTTGCGCGGGTTTGGTATCCTATATACGGCGTAACCTAGAAGTTACGCTCGTATATTTCTGCCTTCGCCCGTAGTTTTTTGGGCCATAGACAGGTATACCAAACCCGCGCAGTTTGGTATCCAATATACAGCGTAAGGACTTACATGGCCAAAATGGAGAAATCTTACTCCATTTTCACCTCGCCACAAATTGCAGGCGTAGTAAGCCATCGTGTACCTTTATTGTATTAGTAATTTACCTGTTTGTGTGGTTATAGCCAAAGTTCTCACTCCTCCACTGCTTTTTGGAGACATCTGGGGCGCGATCCGATATAGATTGTAGTTTGCGGCGCAAGCGAGGGAACCCCCACCACCCATAGTTTCAGCTCGCAACTCGAGCTATCCCATATACGGCGCCGTCAGAGGCTAAAGTGCCGTAAGTCTGACAAACCAGCGATGTCCAGAAATCTGCATAAGTACAAATTTCTGGAGTCGCCAGTGACTTACGGCACTTTAGAAAGTGCCGGCGCCTACAAAACCTGACTAAGTTATAAAATCACCTGTACTGTCTAACACGCCTCCCAAACATAGCCCGACACGTCTAACCCTCTATCCGCTATCCCCCCTCACTATCCTAACAATAAAAAATGTATTAACCCCTAAACCGCCGCTCCTGGACCCCGCCTAATAAAGTTATTAACCACTAAACCGCTGCTCCCGGACCCCAGGCAATCGGATTGAACTTGAATCTGATTGGCTGATTCAATCAGCCAATCAGATTTTTCTACCTTAATTCCGATTGGCTGATAGAATCCTATCAGCCAATCGGAATTCGACGGACGCCATCTTGGATGACGTCATTTAAAGGTACCTCATTCCTCGTTCAGTCGTCGTGCCGGATGGATGCTCCGTGGCGGAGGAGCGAAGAAAGAAGACTGAAGATGCCGCTTTGCTTGAAGACATCACCGGATGGAAGAAGACTTCTCTGCCACTTGCTTGAAGACATCGCCCGGATGGAAGAAGACTTCTCTGCCGCTTGATTGAAGACATCGCCCGGATGGAAGAAGACTTCTCTGCCACTTGCTTGAAGACATCGCCCGGATGGAAGAAGACTTCTCTGCCGCTTGATTGAAGACATCGCCCGGATGGAAGAAGACTTCTCTGCCGCTTGATTGAAGACATCGCCCGGATTGGATGAAGAGTTCTGCCTGGCTGGGTGAAGACAAGGTAGGGAGATCTTCAGGGGGGGTAGTGTTAGGTTTTTTAAAGGGGGGTTTGGGTGGGTTTAGAATAGGGGTATGTGGGTGGTAGGTTGTAATGTTGGGGGGTGGTATTGTGGTTTTTTTTACAGGCAAAAGAGCTGTTTTCTTTGGGGCATGCCCCGCAAAAGGCCCTTTTAAGGTCTGGTAAGGTAAAAGAGCTGTTAACTTTTTTAATTTAGAATAGGGTAGGGAATTTTTTTTTTGTGGGGCTTTATTATTTTATTAGGGGGCTTAGAATAGGTGTAATTAGCTTAAAAATCTTGTAATCTTTTTTTATTTTTTGTAATTTAGTGGGGGGTTTTTGTAATTTAGTTTAGTTTATTTAATTGTATTTTAGTTTAGATATTTGTAGTTTATTTAATTTATTGATAGTGTAGGTGTATTTGTAACTTAGGTTAGGATTTATTTTACAGGTAAATTGGTAATTATTTTAACTAGGTAGCTATTAAATAGTTATTAACTATTTAATAGCTATTGTACCTAGTTAAAATAAATACCAAGTTACCTGTAAAATAAATATAAACCCTAAAATAGCTACAATGTAATTATTAATTACATTGTAGCTATCTTAGGGTTTATTTTATAGGTAAGTATTTAGATTTAAATAGGAATATTTTAATTAATAATATTATTATTAATTAGATTTATTTTAATAAGAATTTAGTTAGGGATGTTAGAGTTAGATAGGGTTATTATACTTAATATATATATAATATAATAACAATATTAACTATATTAACCCTAATATAATTACGATTAATATAGTTAATATATATAATATAATAACTATATTAACCCTAATATAATTACGGTTAATATAGTTAATATAGCTGGCGGTGGTGTAGGGGGATTAGATTAGGGGTTAATGTGTTTAATATAGGTGGCGGCGGTGTAGGGGGATTAAATTAGGGGTTAATATTTTTAAAATAGATGGCGGCGGGGTAGGAGCTCACTTTAGGGGGTAAGTAAGGTAGATGGCGGCGGCGGTGTAAGGGGCTCACTTTAGGAAGTAGGTAAGGTAGATGGCAGCGGGGTAGGGGCTCACTTTAGGGGGTAGGTAAGGTAGATGGCGGTGGTGTAAGGGGCTCACTTTAGGGGGTAGGTACGGTAGATGGCGGCGGTGTAAAGGGCTCACTTTAGGGGGTAGGTAAGGTAGATGGCGGCGGGGTAAGGGCTCACATTATGGGGTTATAGATTTAATATAGCTGGCGGCGGGGTCCGGGAGCAGCGGTTTAGTGAATAATAACTTTATTAGGTGGCGGCGGGGTCAGGGAGCGACGGTTTAGGGGTTAATACATTTTTTATTGTTAGGATAGTGAGGGGGGATAGCGGATAGAGGGTTAGACGTGTCGGGCTATGTTTGGGAGGCGTGTTAGACAGTACAGGTGATTTTATAACTTAGTCAGGTTTTGTAGGCGGCGGCACTTTCTAAAGTGCCGTAAGTCACTGGCGACTCCAGAAATTTGTACTTATGCAGATTTCTGGACATCGCTGGTTTGTCAGACTTACGGCACTTTAGCCTCTGACGGCGCCGTATATGGGATAGCTCGAGTTGCGAGCTGAAACTATGGGTGGTGGGGGTTCCCTCGCTTGCGCCGCAAACTACAATCTATATCGGATCGCGCCCCAGATGTCTCCAAAAAGCAGTGGAGGAGTGAGAACTTTGGCTATAACCACACAAACAGGTAAATTACTAATACAATAAAGGTACACGATGGATTCTACATTTATTTAAAAAAAATATGAATTAAACCTTTAAATATTATAATTTGAATAAAGATTATTTTTTTATTTTAAATGTTTTTTTAAATGTTCTATTAATTTATCTAATACACGTGTAGATATTCCTGTATGTTTACATGAGGAGGATCCTTCGGATATACTTATTACATTATTACATTGATCTCAATGAAGATAAAACACGTCTAAGTGATGGGAGTTCTATTGTTCCAACAGAGGACAAGAAAAATAGACAAAATGTATTTGATAGTGGTTTGTAATATTAACACAACTACTCCAATTATTTGGTATTGCTTTTCAGAAATTGGAAATGGTTTGGAATGTGTCTTCTTTGAAAAAAGTGTGCAAGTTGAAATACACGTGGATGGCATACAATCAACACCAACTAATGTGAAGGAACATAAAATTGTTGATACAATTAAAGATATGATAGACAAAGGTATCTGAATTTTCTTTCCTTATTTCCTAGAAATCACCAAAATATGATCAATTATTGATACCTATTTACATTAATATATTTTTTAATAGCCTCTGGTTCAAATGATAGCTACATATTATTGGATAAAAATGTACAGACTGAAAAAAATATGTATATCACAAATAAAAACAAAGACAGTATATCTCTCTCTATATACAGTATATATAATTCCTTTTGGGCTACCAATTGTGAAATTAAGTAATTTTTAAAAAAAAATTTTTTAGATCTTGAATGTTTTGAAGAAAAACAAGATCAAAGCACACAAACTTTTCAGGACGATAATGTCCAAATTAAATTGGCTAAATTAAGGGCTACAATGGGAATGATGATAGAACAAGTTGATTTTCTTTATAAAAAATATGCCATTTAAAAGTATTCCATTAAATACATTCGGTTATATTACGAGTTTTGCGTTATGAGTGGCTCGGTACTAACTTGCAATTTTTTTTCCACCGCTCATCTCCCTATAGCGCTGCTATTACAGGTTTTCATAAACCCAGCATTAGCAGGCAATATTGCAGCGTTGAGCAAAATTGAGCTCCATACTGCACTCAAATACCAGCGCTCCTTTGAGCTGGTTTTACATGCTCATGCACGATTTCCCCATAGACATCAATGGGGAGAGCCGGCTAAAAAAAAGCCTAACACCTGCAATAAAGGAGCGTAAAGCTCACGCAGAAGTGAGCGTTGAGCAAAATTTTGCTCATTACCGCACTCCAATACCAGCGCTGCTTAAGTCAGCGGTGAGCTGGTGTAACATGCTCATGCACGATATCTCCATAGGAATCAACAGGGAGAGCCGGCTGAAAAAAAGTCTAACACCTGCTAAAAAGCAGCGTAAAACTCAGTAACACAGCCCCATTGATTCCTATGGGTAAAGAAAAGTTATGTTTACACCTAACACCCTAACATAAACCCCGAGTCTAAACACCCCATATCCGCCGACCCTGACATCGCCGCCACCTACATTACACTTATTAACCCCTAATCTAATGCCCCCAATGTTGCCGCCACCTACCTACACTTATTAACCCCTAATCTGTCACCCCCAATGTCGCCGCCACCTACCTAAACTTATTAACCCCTAATCTGCTGCCCCCAATGTCGCCCCCACCTACCTACACTTATTAAACCCCTAATCTAACGCCCCTAACATCGCCGCCACCTACATTAAACTTATTAACCCCTAATCTTCTGCCCCCAACGTCGCTGCCCCTATGCTAAAGTTATTAACCCCTAAACCTAAGTCTAACCCTAACCCTAACACCCACTAACTTAAACATAACTAAAATAAATCTAAATAAAAATTACAATTATTACCTAAATAATTCCTATTCAAAACTAAATACTTACCTATAAAATAAACCCTAAGCTGGCTACAATATAACTAATAGTTACATTGTATCTATCTTAGGTTTTATTTTTATTTCACAGGTAAGTTTGTATTTATTTGAACTAGGTAGACTAGTTAGTAAATAATTATTAACTATTTACTAACTACCTAGCTAAAAAAAATACCTGTAAAATAAAACCTAACCTGTCTTACACTAATATCTAACCTTACACTGCAATTAAATAAATTACATTAATTAAATACAATTAACTAAATTACAAAAAAATTCACTAAATTACACAAAATTAAAAAAGAAATGATCAAATATTTAAACTAATTACACCTAATCTAATAGCCCTATCAAAATAAAAAAGCCCCCCCCCCCAAAATAAAAAAACCCTAGCCTAATCTAAACTGCCAATAGCCCTTAAAAGGAGCTTTTGCAGGGCATTTCCCCAATGAAATAAGCTCTTTTACCTGTTAAAGAATAAAACAAACAACCCCCCAACAGTAAAACCCACCACCCACACAACCAACCCCCCCAATAAAATCCTATCTAAAAAAAACCTAAGCTCCCCATTGTCCTGAAAAGGGCATTTTTATGGGCATTGCCCTTAAAAAGGGCATTTAGCTCTTTTTAAGCCCAAACCCTAATTAAAAATAAAAGCCACCCAATAAACCCTTAAAAAAACCTAACACTAACCCCCGAAGATCCACTTACAGTTTTTGAAGACCGGACATCCATCCTCAGCGAAGCCGGTAGAAGTCTTCATCCAAGTGACAAGAAGTCCTCAACGAAGCCAGGAGAAGTCTTCATCCAAGTGGCAAGAAGTGGTCCTCCAGACAGGCAGAAGTCTTTATCCGGTGGCATCTTCTATCTTCATCCTTCTGACGCTGAGCGGCTCCATCTTCAAGACATCCGTCGCGGAGCATCCTCTTCTGTCGACGGCTCTTCAAGAATGAAGGTTCCTTTAAGGGACGTCATCCAAGATGTCGTCCCTTGAATTCCGATTGGCTGATAGAATTCTATCAGCCAATCGAAATTAAAGGTGAAAAAATCCTATTGGCTGATGCAATCAGCCAATAGGATTGAGCTTGCATTCTATTGGCTGATTGGAACAGCCAATAGAATGCAAGCTCAATCCTATTGGCTGATTGGATCAGCCAATAGGATTGAAGTTCAATCCTATTGGCTGATTGCATCAGCCAATAGGATTTTTTCACCTTTAATTCCGATTGGCTGATAGAATTCTATCAGCCAATCGGAATTCAAGGGACGACATCTTGGATGATGTCCCTTAAAGGAACCTTCATTCTTTAAGAGCCATCGACAGAAGAGGATGCTCCGCGCCGGATGTCTTGAAGATTGAGCCGCTCAGCGTCAGAAGGATGAAGATAGAAGATGCTGCCGGATGAAGACTTCTGCCCGTCTGGAGGACCACTTCTTGCCACTTGGATGAAGACTTCTCCTGGCTTCATTGAGGACTTCTTGCCGCTTGGATGAAAACTTCTCCCGGCTTCGTTGAGGATGGATGTCCGGTCTTCAAAAACTGTAAGTGGATCTTCGGGGGTTAGTGTTAGGTTTTTTTTAAGGGTTTATTGGGTGGGTTTTATTTTTAGCTTAGGGTTTAAGATGAAAAAGAGCTAAATGCCGTTTTAAGAGCAATGCCCATCCAAATGCCCTTTTCAGGGCAATGGGGAGCTTAGGTTTTTTTAGATAGGATTTTATTTGGGGAGTTTTGTTGTGTAGGTGGTGCGTTTTACTGTTGGGGATTGTTTGTATTTTTTTACAGGTAAAAGAGCTGATTTCTTTGGGGCAATGCCCCACAAAAGACCCTTTTAAGGGCTATTGGCAGTTTAGTTTAGGCTAGGGTTTTTTTTATTTTGGGGGGCTTTTTTTATTTTGTGTAATTTAGTGTTTATTTTTTTGTAATTTAGTTAATTGTATTTAATTAATTTAATTTATTAAATTTTAGTGTAAGGTTAGGTTTTAGTATAACTCAGGTTAGGTTTTATTTTACAGGTAACTTTGTACTTATTTTAACTAGGTAGTTAGTAAACTATTAGTTATATTTTAGCTAGCTTAGGATTTATTTTATAGGTAAGTATGTCATTTTTATTTAGATTTATTTTAATTATGTTAAAGTTAGTGGGTGTTAGGGTTAGGGTTAGACTTAGGGTTAGGTTTAGGGGTTAATAACTTTAGTATAGTGGTGGCGATTTTGGGGGCAGCAGATTAGTGGTTAATAACAGTAATGTAGGTTGCGGCGATGTTTGGGACAGAAGATTAGGGGTTAATAATATTTAACTAGTGTTTACGTTGCAGGAGTACAGCGGTTTAGGGGTTAATATGTTTATTATAGTGGCAGCGATGTCGGGAGCGGCAGATTAGGGGTTAATAATTTTATTTTAGTGTTTGCGATGCGGGAGGGCCTCGGTTTAGGGGTTAATAGGTAGTTTATGGGTGTTAGTGTACTTTTTAGCACTTTAGTTATGAGTTTTATGTTACGGCTTTGTGACATAAAAGCCATAACTACTGACTTTCAGTTTACGGTACGGATCTTAACGGTATTGACTGTACTGCTCACTTTTTGGCCGGACAGGCAAACTCGTAATACCGGCGCTATGGAAGTCCTATTGAAAAAGTACTTTTTGAAAGCCGCGGTAGTTACGTTGCGTTACGGCCAAAAAGGTGTGCGGTACAGATATACCTGCAAGACTCGTAATACCAGCGGTAGTGAAAAAGAGCCATAACGCTGCTTTTTCACTCATAACGCAAAACTCGTAATCTAGCCTTTTGTTAAGTAGATTTTATATGTTGATCAATCTGTAAAGTTGTATTAATGAAACATATTGTTTATTTAAAAACAAATGTTAATTTTCATTTAAATAAACAAGAACAAAAAAATATGGATTAAAATCCAAAATATGAAAAACAAAATAAAATTTTAGAATTTTTTTTTTGGTAGACGTTAATATTTTTTTATTTTTTTTAATAAACCAGTAATACTTTAAAATATGTACAACACACATAACAGTAGTATATAACTTATATAGATAACTTCAACAAACTCAACTTACAATAAAAAATAAACGTACTTAAATTAGAAACCAATATCATTTTAAGTGCTGTCAAAAGTGCATTAAAAAATTATATATCAACTTTCACTCATAACTAGCCCTCTTTGGGTCAGAAGGTCCCACTTGTTCCCTAAGAATTGACACAACAGAATTGAGTGTATGTTCGGTTAGGCGTAAAGATTGATTGATCTGCTCATTGCGATTTTCATCCATTCACCTCTGCCACTCAATCCTCTCTCTGTCTAGTTGCAATTGTCTTTCAGATAAGGAAGAACAACGATCCATGTGTGAACTGATCAAATTTTGTAGCTCCCTAAGATCCACCCTATATTGTCTTGCAAGTGATAGCATTTCATTGAGACAAACATCATCAAGTGGCCCAGCCATTTCAGGAGTGTCTGGTACCACATGGTGCACTTGTTGGGGAGCTGGCTGTTGCTGGTTCTTCTACAGGATCTTCAATTTGAGCAGTTTCATGAATTTCCTGAGCTTGGGCATCTACCATATCCTCTATAAAATCTTGTGACTCACTTCCAACATTCCTGTTTTGAACTTCCTCTAACGTAGGTATTTTTGGTTGGACCAGGACTATATTTAAGATTATCTCCCATGAGGATTCTTCTAAATCTGTAAAAAAACAAATTATACACATAAAAAAATGTATAATTGTGTATATTGAATTTCTTATGACCACATTATGAATTACAAATTTAACCATTGAATTCTGTGTTTCTTCTGAAAAGCAATATATGTACACAAAATTACAATTTGGATTTGTAATAAAAAAACTTTCATTATAGCTATTAAAATTAAAAATAAGTGAGCTTGCATGACAAAACCTTACATTAAAACATTATATATAAACCTATTCAGGACAATGGGTAGTTTAGATTTTTTAGTGTTAGGTTCTTTTATTTTGGGGGTTTTGGTGGGTGTGGGGGGGGACTTAGACTTTTTTCTTCTGCAAAAGAGCTGTTTATCTTGGGGCAATCCCCTGCAAAAAAAGCCCTTTTAAGGGCTACTAGCAGTTTATTCTTAGATTAGGGGGGTGTTTTTATTTTGGGTGGGCTTTTTTATGTCCATAGGGATTAGGTATAATTTTTTAAAATTTGATAACTTTGTTTTTTTATTTTCTGTAATCTTAGATTTTTTTATATTCTGTAATTGTAGCTTAAAGGGACAGTCTACACCAGAATTTTAATTTTGACTAGACTGTCCCTTTAATTTTTTTATTTTAATAGTTAGTAACTTTAGTATTTTGTAATTAGGGTTCATTTAGGGGGTGTAAGGTTAGGGGGCTTAGTAATTTTAAATATTTATTTGCGTGGTTGGCTTTGGCGTTTTAGGGGTTAATACTTTAATAGGTAGTTTGTGTTGTGGGTTAATGGCGGATTAGGGGTTAATAGTTTTATTAGGTAGTTTGTGATGTTGGGGTTGGCGGATTTAGGGGTTAATACTTTAATAGGTTTATTGCGGTGTGGGTTTAATGACGGAAATAGGGGTTAATAGTTTAATTAGGCATATTGCGTTGTGGGGGAGTTGTTGGTTTAGGGGTTAATACTTTTATTAGTTACGATTTGGGTTTGATGCAAATATAGGAGTTTTACGTGTCGTTTTGTTTTTTTGGGAGGCGTGTTAGACTTTTACGGGAGATTTTTTTTTTTTTTCATTTTTCTTAGTCGCCGGCAGTTTCTTAAGTGCCGTAAGTCACTAGCGGCTCCAGAAATTTGTATCTACGCTCATTTCTGGACATCGCTAGTTTATCAGACTTACGGCACTTTATGAACTGCCGGCAGGGTTTATTGGATACCTGGATGTGCGAGGCAAAAAAGCCTGCGCCTTGTATGTAATCTCACACGTTATTTTTAACTTATTTTAAAAAAAACATTGTGCATATTTTCAGACTCCTAACCAAGCCCCACATTGTTAGAAGTAGACTTACTTTTACATTCTAATGCTGGCTTCTGTTTGTATAATCTGTCTTTTCATATCCAGGGAAGGTCGCGAGTGTCTGCAATTTAGCAACTTTGCCTGGATATTCCTGCTAATTTAATCATCAAATCTAAATTTGGAGCTTATAAGGTTTTATACTTGATTTTTACATCAATATATCTGCATATTTTTCTTTACATTATTATCTATTACATGCATATACAGGTAGCCCTCAGTTTATGCCGGGGCCAGGTTCCAGAAGGAATGGTTGTAAATCGAAACCATTGTAAATTGAAACCCAGTTTATAATGTAAGTCAATGGGAAGTGAGGGAGTTAGGTTCCAGGCTCATCTAAAACTTGGCATTAGTAACACCTAATTACATTATTTTTAAAGCTTTAAAATGAAGACTTTAAATACTAATCAACATTATAAACCTAATAAAATAATCACACAACACAGAATATATAATTAAACTAAGTTAAATGAGCAAAAACATTTGCTAAACAGCATTATAAACCTAATAAAATAATCAAACAACACAGACTTGCATTTTTCTGCAAACAGTTCTTTCTATGCATTCCAATCTGGACTGATTTATAGACAGGAAGATCTTGTTCCTTTGCAAGCTGCCCGATAGCTCAGGTCTGGTTAAACTGATTAATTTCAGCTTGCTTGACTTGCATATATTTGCTGCAACACAAGCAGACAGCTCCACCTACTGGCTATTTTAATCAATGCACTGCTTCTCAATGCTTTTAAAAAACAGTCACATGACTGGAAAAAAAAGTTGTTATTCTGAAACGGTGCAAATTGAACCGTTGTAAACTGAGGGCCACCTGTATATGAAAATTGGCATGTACTGTCCCTTTAAGACATACTTACCATCAAACAAATCAGGAGGACTTGCAGTCATGCTCAGAAAAAGCTGTCCAAGATCACCTGTGAATAAGCAACAGTGAGTCATTAACAGAAATATGATATATTTAGGTAATCTTCATTATTTATATTAATAAATAAATATTAGAGTAGTGTTTTGGTTATTCATTGATATTTCAAACTTGTAATCAGTCTGATAATTTATTTATTTATGATTGTTTGAAATATCACATTTAATAAAGGTTGGCTTAAAATCAAATGAAGCATTCATTAGCTGAATCTTATTGATTTGAAAGGATATAATTCACAAATCAGAAAAATAATTTTAAGTGCCATAAAACATGTTGAGATCCGTACATATATTAAAATGGCTAACTGAGTAAACATATTTGCATAAAATTATTTTAAATAATTGATTACCAATATTTGTTAATATTTTGCACATATAAGCTAATTGAACAACATAGCTATGCTGTCTGTAGGGTCTGATCCACCCAACCTTTACGGCTATATTTAGAGTTCTGCGGCCAAAGGGGTGCGTTAGCTACGCTGGCTTTTTTTCCCCGCACCTTTTAAATACCGCTGGTATTTAGAGTTCACAGAAGGGCTGCGTTAGGCTCCAAAAAAGGGAGCGTATAGCATATTTAACGCCACTGCAACTCTCGATACCAGCGGTGCTTACGGACGCGGCCAGCTTCAAAAACGTGCTCGTGCACGATTCCCCCATAGGAAACAATGGGGATGTTTGAGCTGAAAAAAAACCTAACACCTGCAAAAAAGCAGCGTTCAGCTCCTAACGCAGCCCCATTGTTTCCTATGGAGAAACACTACCTAAGTCTGCACCTAACAACCTAACATGTACCCCGAGTCTAAACACCCCTAACCTTACACTTATTAACCCCTAATCTGCCGCTCCCGCTATCGCTGACCCCTGCATATTATTTTTAACCCCTAATCTGCCGCTCCGTACACCGCCGCAACCTATGTTATCCCTATGAACCCTTAATCTGCTGCCCCTAACACCGCCGACCCCTATATTATATTTATTAACCCCTAATCTGCCGCCCCCAACGTCGCCTCCACCTACCTACAATAATTAACCCCTAATCTGCCGACCGTACCGCACCGCTACTCTAATAAATGTATTAACCCCTAAAGCTAAGTCTAACCCTAACACTAACACCCCCCTAAGTTAAATATAATTTAAATCTAACTAAATAAATTAACTCTTATTAAATAAATTATTCCTATTTAAAGCTAAATACTTACCTGTAAAATAAATCCTAATATAGCTACAATATAAATTATAATTATATTGTAGCTATTTTAGGATTAATATTTATTTTACAGGCAACTTTGTAATTATTTTAACCAGGTACAATAGCTATTAAATAGTTAATAACTATTTAATAGCTACCTAGTTAAAATAATTACAAAATGACCTGTAAAATAAATCCTAACCTAAGTTACAATTAAACCTAACACTACACTATCAATAAATTAATTAAATACAATACCTACAATTATCTACAATTAAATGTAACACTACACTATCAATAAATTAATTAAATACAATACCTACAAATAAATACAATTAAATAAACTAACTAAAGTACAAAAAATAAAAAAGAACTGTTACAAAAAATAAAAAAATATTTACAAACATTAGAAAAATATTACAACAATTTTAAACTAATTACACCTACTCTAAGCCCCCTAATAAAATAACAAAGACCCCCAAAATAAAAAAATGCCCTACCCTATTCTAAATTAAAAAAGTTCAAAGCTCTTTTACCTTACCAGCCCTTAAAAGGGCCCTTTGTGGGGCATGCCCCAAAGAATTCAGCTCTTTTGCCTGTAAAAGAAAAATACAACCCCCCCCCAACATTAAAACCCACCACCCATATACCCCTAATCTAACCCAAACCCCCCTTAAAATAACCTAACACTAATCCCCTGAAGATCATCCTACCTTGAGTCGTCTTCACTCAGCCGAGCAGCGATGGAACCAAAGTGGACATCCATAGCGGCAGAAGTTATCCTCCAAGGGGCGCTGAAGAAATCTTCCATCCGATGAAGTGATCATCCAGTCGGCGCTGAAGAAGTCTTCCATCCGGGCGATGTCATCTTCCTAGAGGCGCTGAAGAAGTCTTCTATTCGGGCGATGTCATCTTCCAAGCGGGGTTCCGTTCTGATCAGCCAATAGAATGCGAGCTCAATCTGATTGGCTGATTCAATCAGCCAATCAGATTTTTCCTACCTTAATTCAGATTGGCTGATAGAATCCTATCAGCCAATCGGAATTGAAGGGACGCCATCTTGGATGACGTCCCTTAAAGGAGCTTTCATTCGTCGGTAGTCCGTTGGTAAAGAAGGATGTTCCGCGTCGGCGGGATGAAGATTGAAGACCCCGCTTGGAAGATGACATCTCCCGGATAGAAGACTTCTTCAGCGCCTCTTGGAAGATGACATCGCCCGGATGGAAGACTTCTTCAGCGCCGCCTGGAGCATCACTTCATTGGATAGAAGATTTCTTCAGCGCCCCTTGAAGGATAACTTCTGCCGCTCCGGATGTCCACTTCGGTTCCATCGCTGCTCGGCTGAGTGAAGACGACTCAAGGTAGGATGATCTTCAGGGGATTAGTGTTAGGTTATTTTAAGGGGGGTTTGGGTTAGATTAGGGGTATGTGGGTGGTGGGTTTTAATGTTGGGGGGGGTTGTATTTTTCTTTTACAGACAAAAGAGCTGAATTCTTTGGGGCATGCCCCACAAAGGGCCCTTTTGAGGGCTGGTAAGGTAAAAGAGCTTTGAACTTTTTTAATTTAGAATAGGGTAGGGCATTTTTTTATTTTGGGGGTCTTTGTTATTTTATTAGGGGGCTTAGAGTAGGTGTAATTAGTTTAAAATTGTTGTAATATTTTTCTAATGTTTGTAAATATTTTTTTATTTTTTGTAACTTAGTTATTTTTTATTTTTTGTACTTTAGTTAGTTTATTTAATTGTATTTATTTGTAGATATTGTATTTAATTAATTTATTGATAGTTTAGTGTTAGGTTTAATTGTAGATAATTGTAGGTATTGTATTTAATTAATTTATTGATAGTGTAGTGTTAGGTTTAATTGTAACTTAGGTTAGGATTTATTTTACAGGTCATTTTGTAATTATTTTAACTAGGTAGCTATTACATAGTAAATAACTATTTAATAGCTATTGTACCTGGTGAAAATAAATACAAAGTTGCCTGTAAAATAAATATTAATCCTAAAATAGCTACAATATAATTATAATTTATATTGTAGCTATATTAGGATTCATTTTACAGGTAAGTATTTAGCTTTAAATAGGAATCATTTATTTAATAAGAGTTAATTTATTTCGTTAGATTTAAATTATATTAAAGTTAGGGGGGTGTTAGTGTTAGGGTTAGACTTAGCTTTAGGGGTTAATACATTTATTATAGTAGCGGTGTGGTCCGGTCGGCAGATTAGGGGTTAATTATTGTAGGTAGGTGGAGGCGACGTTGGGGGCGGCAGATTAGGGGTTAATAAATATAATATAGGGGTCGGCTGTGTTAGGGGCAGCAGATTAGGGGTACATAGGTATAATGTAGGTTGCGGCGGTGTACGGAGCGGCAGATTAGGGGTTAAAAAAATTTAATAGAGTGGCGGCGATGTGGGGGGACCTCGGTTTAGGGGTACATAGGTAGTTTATGGTTGTTAGTGTACTTTAGAGCACAGTAGTTAAGAGCTTTATAAACCGGCGTTAGCCCAGAAAGCTCTTAACTACTGACTTTTTTCTGCGGCTGGAGTTTTGTCGTTAGATTTCTAACGCTCACTTCAGCCACGACTCTAAATACCGGCGTTAGAAAGATCCCATTGAAAAGATAGGATACGCAAATGGCGTAGGGGGATCTGCGGTATGAAAAAGTCGCGGCTGCAAAGTGAGCGTTAGACCCTTTCCTGACTGACTCTAAATACCAGCGGTAGCCCAAAACCAGCGTTAGGAGCCTCTAACGCTGGTTTTGACGGCTACCGCCAAACTCTAAATCTAGCCGTTAGTGTTTAGTATCAGAAACACACGCATATTATTTGCTTCTACACATGCAACATCAGATAATCAATGTGTTACTTCTGCATCAATGGTAGATATAGATACAGTCATATAATAAATTATGGGTGGTGAGTTCGAGCTCTACAATTCTGATATTCAAAGGGACACTGAACCCAATTTTTTTCTTTCATGATTCAGATAGAGGATGCAATTTTAAGCAACTTTCTAATTTACTCCTATTATCAATTTTTCTTTATTCTCTTATCTTTATTTGAAAAGCAATGTAAGTTTAGAAGCCGGACCATTTTTGGTTCACAACCTGGATTGTGCTTCCTGATTGGTGGCTAAATGCATCCACCATTAAACAAGTGCTGTTCAGGGTACTGAACCAAAAATGGCTGTCTCCTTAGCTTTGATGGCTTCTTTTTAAAATAAAAATAGCAAGAGAACGAAGAAAAAATGATAATAGGTGTAAATTAGAAAGTTGCTTAAAATGGCATGCTCTATCTGAATCATGAAAGAAAAAAAATGGGTTTAGTATCCCTTTAAGAGATTTACTGGCAAGGTACTTCAGTATAAATTAGGTGGTGAAGCAATTAAAGTTCATATTATTATATTTTGTATTTATCCCAACTTTTTTTATGTCCCTTTTATTTTATGTCCCTATTATTGGCTATATAGACCAGTAGGACAGATAGGGACATAAGAGGTTAGCTACTTTAATGTATACTAGGGCGATTGATAGTGTGGGAATATGCATATCCCTGAGGAATATAGAGGTAACAAGTACATATACAGTATATGTTTAAAAAATATATGGGACTAATGTTCTTGTGCTACCAAACTACAAGTATTAAATATTATCGCATTCAGCATATTTACAACTATGGGGATTATGTTAATAGACAGGATATATTACGAATCATATTATTTAGCTGTATACTAAGGTTTCTCACAGGGCTTTTAAATGTATGAGTGCAATGAGCCGGTAGTATTACGTATAGAGATCAGTCAGACCAATCAGTTTTAGGAGGTATGTCAGTAGCCAACCTATCAGATAACGGTTATGAGTATAAGTAAAATAAGGCAATCCCATTCCGATATCTATGAATAAGGATAATCCCGAAACACGTAAGATGTGAAGGGGTGCCGGCTTCATATGTTTCTATTTTTTGCTTAACCTGTAGGTGTCATTGATTGTGACAGGTTGCACTATTTTATTGTGCTGTTGAAAGTTTTACTTGGAACAATAAAGATTTTTAAGAGGAGCTGCTCTGGGACTGGTTTTTGTTTGTGGAAGTTTACGTGGAGTTACCCATAGGGCTCTCCTAATAGCATCTACAATGTCAAAAGAACCCACTAACCTCTGAAACCAGATGAAGCAGGGATTGGATGAGTGGAGTAGCGGTGAAGGAGCAAGTGTGGACTGCAACATGGATGATTTGACTCCTAGTAAGTCCGCACTTATCTCCCTGCACACTTGACACAGATTAGCACTTTACATATATGAGCGTTTAGTCATCTATTTGGGGGTGAATTTTGGAAGCTTTAGTGGAGTTATCGTTACACCTTGTCTATCTGTTGTGCATGAACACTGCCTTTGCTTTGTTTTTGTGTCACATGAAATAACACACTAATTTTTTTTTAAAAATGTCAAAAAGCATTCAGCTTAGGGGGGGCCTTCAAGATATAAAAAATTAGCATATGAACCACAATTTTTTTACTTTCAACTAAGAATACCAAGAGAACAAAGCTAAATTGGTGATACAAGAAAATTGGAAAGTTGTTTAAATTTACATGTATATTTTTTTATTTAAGTTGCATTTTAAACAAAAAATATTGTGTTGTTGACTGTCCCTTTAAGCACTTATTTGCTAAAATGAAAGACACTAAAAATAAATGAAATATGTGGTCAGGATAGGATGACAAAGAAGCTAATTAAAAATATATAAAACGTATTTATTATTAACTAGTGTTTCATTAAGAAAAATATGAATGTGTAGTAAACGTGCTCTCGAAAATGTAAGAAAAAGATTTTGCAGCATACAGGGAGTGCAGAATTATTAGGCAAGTTGTATTTTTGAGGATTAATTTTATTATTGAACAACAACCATGTTCTCAATGAACCCAAAAAACTCATTAATATCGGGGGGCGGAGTTGACTGCCAGAGTGAGAGGACGTGTTGTATGGGAGCTCCTCTCTTTTTTGCCTAAAACTACTCAAAATCTAAGCTAAAAACTCATATCTACAAGATAGATAGTAGATTTCCTACTTCTAGGACAGTCTGAGACATCAGAAAGACCGAACTGAGGATTTCGTACAACTTTATCTGACTAGTGAACGGAGCTGGTGTGTTGCGCATTTTATTTTGCTTTCCGGAGCTGCTGATCTGTGTGAGCTCTTCACACCACTGAGGACTAGTTTTGTGGCCCAACTTCACTCCGGAGGGTCGGGGCTCCGCTCCGGAGTGCTAGGACACCATCTACCTTCAACCAGCATCGTGGCCACCAGAGGCTAGAGGTACTTCAGTTGCCAAATATTTAGGCGGTCACCCGCATCCTTGGCCACGACTTACCGGATCAATCCACAGGCCCCAGTGTTAGCCGTTAATCGGAGATTTTGGCTGAGCTTGATGACCAGCGGCGACACAGTGCAGCCGCAAGTAAAGCCCGTAAGCCTGTAGGTGCGCCATTTCAGCTCTGGCGCGAACATCCGCCATTTTTCCACATCTCAGGCTGTCTGGGGGAGAAAAACGAAAAAATATATAACCGGCACCGGTCCAGGAAGATCAATAACTACTGATCCTTAGAACTACATGGAGGGTAAGACCTTTATATAACCACTGTATATTAGCCATATCAATAATCCTTGTGCTAAGCCTATTGTGCTCCCTCATTGGACTTTGAGGCCTACAAGTGACCGACAGGGACAGCTATTTTCCTCACTGACACCAGAGTATATAAGAGGGGCCTGAGCTTAACATTACAGCATGGCAACTTAAGGCTTTCATACTTTACCAATTACTACTAGAGACTGTGCTTTAAGTGGTACTGACAGTGTATAATTTCATCAGTTTTACTATAAATTGAGGAGAAGAAAGTGCAGACAGATTGGGGAGGTGTTTGCTGCAAAGTTTATCTGTCCCATGTGGGATTCTATAACAGCAATAGGATTGTGAAATACACTGACAAGGACATAAATATATCCTCTTTTTAGTGATATCTGTCATCACGGTTGATTTATACACAACAAAAAAGACTGTCTTTTGCATTTAAACTGCAGTATTCTATGTTACCAGGATTGCACTGCAAAAAAAGCTACAGAAATACACTGTGCATTAAGTGAAGATCTACAATCAAGCTCATATTTAAAGGGGTGCCTCCTCATAATTGCTGAGGTCTAAATAGTATATTAATAAAGGCAATAGTGGATCATATTCCCTGTGTTATTTACCACAGTTAATGATATAATAATATCTTCTACCAGATAACAAGGCTCTCTTCTCCCTTTCCTGTTGGCCCATGTGCCCATGGGTCATACCCACTCTCCTTTTCCCCTGCTGAGGGTCCGCTGTTACTGTTGTATATTTGAAATTTTGATCTCTCTCCCCCCTTTCCCGCCAGTCCTTTTGCCTGCGGGTCATAACCCAAATACCTTGTCCCATATCACCCTGCAGGGGCAACTCCCTGGGAGAGAGATTAGACACTCAGAAGCAAGGCTGCGGACCTTCCTATGTTACCATAACAACTGAGACCCTGCTATCCACTTGCAGCATTCTCCTTTTTACTAAGAGGCTCTAAGACACATTAACATGTAAGCCCCTTAGCAACAGCCCACGACCCCGCCAACCCATGAGCACCTAACCAACATACTAGAAGTAAACGGATTCCCACTAAAGCAAGAACGAAGAAAGTAAAACAGCTTAGGATCACATTTAGGAGCCCAGGCCCATAATGTCTCAACTCCATAAAAGAAAGCAAAAACCACACGCCACCCCTAAAAGAACGGTCGTTGACCATTTCCAGCACCCAACCAGAATGACTCATACAAGATCTGAGGACGATGGTTCTGATACTGGGAGCCTGTCAGACACCCAACCTGGCAAATCCTTAACAAAAAGAGTTTCCAGATTGCCATCCATAGAAGGTGCCCCTAACAACCTGATGGACTCTATCACAACACTACTAGCATCCCACCATGATTCCCTGTCAAGAAAATTCGACAAATCCCATGCTGACCTTAAAAAAGATATAGGCAGCATTGGAGAGCGAACAGATGTGCTGGAGCGCAGGCAGGAAGACCTTGCTGTGGATCATACAAATCTCCTGAGTTACTCCCAATGCTTGGCTGGTCAAATAACAGACCTAGAACTAAAGTTAGCGGACCTGGAAGACAGGTCGCGCCGCAATAACATTCGAATTAAAGGAATCCCAGAGACTGTTCAACCACAGGATCTAGATGCTTACCTACAAGACCTGTTCAAAGCAGCATTGGGCGCTGACCTGGGCAATGAAACCCTAATTGACAGAGCACATAGAGCGGTCAGACCTAGATCTGCAGATGAGGGGAAACCCCGTGATGTAATAGCCAAGCTTCACTACTACACATTCCGAGAAAAGATCATCCGAGTTCTTGCAAGAGAAAAGTCATTACCAGATAAATATGCTGATCTGCAGATTTACCCTGACCTCTCCCCACACACGCTCCAAATTCGTAGGCACTATCATCCGTATACCAAGATTCTCAGAGATAAAGGCCTTAAATATAGATGGGGCTATCCAGTTCGACTGTTCATCACCAAAGACAGCCAGCAATTCCTCGCCACGACGCCACAACAGGCCAGAGAACTTTTGCTGAAATGGGAACTGCTCCCACGGGACTCGGGGGACCGTGATCCTGGCCCTGCTGAGAACAGCGGACTTAGGGCCTCTGCACCAACCTGGAGACCGCTGCCACAACGGCCGGCACCCACTTCCAAAAGACCCCTAGACTCAAGGGATTTATCCTTAGCTGAAGATACATAGGGAATCCGTTTACAGCCCTATTAATACAGTTTTGCATTGATCCAGAGACTTTTGTGGGCTTCTCCCACGCACGCTTTTCAAAAGGAACCTAAGGCCACAGATGAAGATGGGTGAGACATCCAGATTTCATACTAACTTGAACTATGTACTTTCATACTTCCATAGTTTTGTAGTTGAAATGATAACCTCACTGGGTGCTATGTTCTAAATACAAGTTGTATTTGATCTCCCTGTTAACGTTCTAACCATAGAACACTCAATATACACAATATATGCATTGATAGTACCTAGTATAATCAGACATGATTACCCCTATGTTTATTGCTGATTGAATGAAGGATAACTGTAATGTCTCACCCTAGTTATGTTTTTTCTCTAAATATGTTCCTTATATTATTCTGCAATGTTTGCTCTGACTACTTAACTGCAGGATACACCGATAGAGATCTGACCAGCTGACTCCACGCTACATCTTCTGGCTTTCCTCCTGACCCTTATACCCTGCGAACCCACACCCGACTTGCCCCTAAATGACAATATAATTACACCCGACTATAGGTGACACTAGTTATAATATGACCACTAGAGGAAAGTAAGACCAGAGTATATAAGTAAATTAGAACCACAACCCCCGACCTTACACAGAAGCAGCTCACTAACACCGATTAGCTACCTATCACTTTCTCATCTCTGTAAGGCTGTCCACCCAGCCAGAAAATCATATCCCCTCTTTGACTAGGACCTACACTATAAGCCAGGTACTTCTACAGCCCTAATTGACAGATATCTAATACCTCTTATTAAGGAGTCACTTGGTCAGATGACAGAGCACATTCCCCCTCTGGTTTGATAGTTTGATTATATGTTCTTGTTTATTACTGTTTAACATGTTACATATCAATTTAAGTATGTTACGTTATATTTATGTTGTATTCTAAAAGCAATATTGTTATTGGGTTTGGCGGAGGCAATGGCTGACCTCTGCGCATCTCTGCCCCACAAAAATAGTTGTGTCCCCCTGATAGACATCAGGAGAGACACTCATTGCGAAAGTGATTCTTTGACACTTTTTTTGCCTCACCCTCTTATTACTCTTTCATAAGAGTAATATTCAGGACACCCGATTTCTTGACTATAGCAGACACCACAGCTTGACAGACTACCGTTCCTGGCTCCTCGATAGCAGCCCCCATATTCCCTTTACTCTCCATTCAGGTTGTACCCTTCCCTTTGCCCTTAACTGACCCTAGTAATGGCACCGATCAGAATAGCTACTCTCAATGCGCAGGGACTCAATTCTCCTACGAAGAGGAAACTCTTGCAAAATTATATCCGTACACACAAGATCCACATTCTGTTCCTCCAGGAGACACATTGGTCAGGAGAAACTAATACCATTAAGGGCACGCGACATTACCCTATCTGCGAAATCGCCTCTAACAACACAGGGAAGACACGAGGAGTGGCAATTCTGCTCAGTAGAGATTTAACCTACACACTAGAGCACATTGAGAAAGATGCAGAAGGTAGATTCCTCATACTAATCTGTAAACTTAATGGCATTCAATACACCCTAGCCTCAGTATACGCACCGAATACAAAGCAGATCCCCTTTGTAAGGCAGTTCCTAGCCAGGGTAGACCAACTAAAGAGAGGCCACCTAATCATTGGCGGGGACCTCAACATGGTATGGGACCCACATAGAGATAAGAGATCCCCCCTCACCACTCACTTAGATAGAAATATCTCGTCAACCTCTAATGCCTTCAGAAAACTCATGTTCCAGCATTGTCTATACGATGCATGGAGGTGTCTAGCCCCTACTATTACAGATTTCACACACTATTCCAAAGAACACAATTCCTCTTCGAGGATCGACTTTGTCTTATGTGACTCCTGGTCCTTAGATAAGATGACAAATCCGACTATCCAACCATGCACATGGTCAGACCACGACATGGTCTATTTAGACTTCTCTGAATTACAGACCTTGACTAGTAGACCCCCTTGGAAACTCCCCGATCAACTATTGACTGAAAGAGAGGTGCCCTCACTTCTCAGGGAATTAACTGACTTTCTGACACACAATGACACAGGCTCCACTGCCCTAGATATGGTCTGGGCAGCCCTTAAGGCATTCTTGAGAGGATGCTTCATCAAGACGTTAGCTCACCGTCGTAAGACAGGATACCAATCCTTAGCCAAGCTATATGGAGAGCTTTATTCTCTAGAGACTACTAACAAATCATGCCCCGAATCCCTATTAGCCCAACAGATAGGCCGCATTAGAGATGAAATTGCCAGAAGAGAAACCTTGCGAGTGCAGGACAGTCTACATAGACTTAAACAGCTATACTATTACAAAGGCAATAGGGCAGACAGGCTGTTAGCCAATAAACTCAGAAAGCGCACACAGCAGAGTAGGATAGCCTCTATCACAACTCAGAAGGGACCGGTCCACTCCCCCAAAGCAATAGGAGTAGCCTTCGCGGAATACTACTCCTCCCTCTATAACATCGCGTCAGCTGAGCTGACGACTAAAACCACTCCAGATGACATCCGTCAGTTCCTGGAGGGACTAGACCTACCTAGCTGACAGCTGATGCCAAGACCGTACTAGCAAAGCAGTTTACATTGAGGGAGGTCAGCATGGCCATAGCTGATTTAGCACCCCACAAAGCCCCAGGACCAGATGGCTTCACTGTCGCCTTCTATCAGACCCTTAGTCCCTCACTCTCTCCATTTTTGCTTCGTCTCTTCAATAGAGTGGCCCAACGTGGTGAGTTCCTTCCGGAATTTCTGGAGGCTAACATCACTACAATCCACAAAGAGGGCAAGGACCCATCGCTGTGCTCAAGCTATAGGCCCATCTCCCTCATAAATGTTGACGCCAAGATCTACGCCAAGATCCTCGCCAACAGACTGAGCACACACCTCCAGACACTAATACACTTAGACCAAGTAGGTTTTGTCCTCAATAGACAGGGCTCTGATAATACGCGCCGTCTCTTGAACATATATTCAGAGGTAGCGGATCTGGGCCTACCCATGCTCACTCTGTCACTCGACGCTGAAAAGGCGTTTGACAGAGTGAGATGGGACTATTTAACTCAGACCCTGATGGCATTTGGGATCCCTAATGCTTATATCAAAGCTACCATGGCACTTTACTCATCCCCCACAGCTGTGGTGAGGGGCTTGGGTTTCTGTTCCCCCACAATACGGATAACGAACGGGACAAGACAGGGGTGCCCCCTGTCCCCCCTACTGTTCATGCTGGCAATCGAACCGCTAGGCGCAGCCATCAGGAAGTGCCCCGAAATACAGGGACTCCAGCTCCATGACACCATTCAGAAACTAGCTCTATTCGCGGATGACCTTACGGTCTTCCTCACGGAACCTCTAGATTCTCTCCCTCCACTGTTCCGCCTACTGCAAAAATTTGGCGAACTCTCATATTACAAAATAAATGTTAGTAAAACTGAGGTGTATTCCCTCAACCTCCCATTTGAAGAGGAATGCAACATTCGGCTCCTTTATCCTTTCAACTGGTCCAGAAAGGGCATTAAACATCTAGGAATATTTCTATCTCATTCCAAACGGATCATTATAAGAGAAAACTATGAGAAATTACTGAGAGAGATTTGAATACCAATAGGTATGGCGAGATCTCATGGTTTGGCAGAATAGCGGCTCTCAAAATGATGGTCTTGCCCAGACTCACATACGCGTTCCGATGTATTCCCATCCCAATTCCGGTATATTTGATCCGGAAGTTCCAGACTCTCTTTAATGCCTACACTTGGCGCGACAAGAGACCACGAGTCGCAGCCCACATACTGCAAGCTCCCATAGAGAGAGGAGGTGCGGGCCTCCCTAACGTGAGGAAATACCATGAGGCAGCAATGGTCACCCATGCCTCAGCGTGGGGTAACGACCTCCCAGAGACCAGATGGAGGGAGCTAGAACGGGCATCCTTGCTGGCACTGATGGAACTGGAGGACCTTCTGTGGTTCCCTCCACATTGGCGGACAAAAATTTGCATTCCTAATAATATAGTTAAGGGGTGCCAGGAGACCTGGCTGAAATTGAGACATAACAGACTCATAGCCCCACACCCCTCACCCACACATTCTATCAGAGGCCTCCTTATGGGTTTGCCTGATATCCCTGCCAACTCATGGTCTACCACGGAAGTGATCTCTCTGGCAGACTTCTATGATAATAAGAAGCTAAAAACCCATGCGGCCATGTTGGCCCTACCCTCTGTAACCCCGAGGTCCCATTTTACACTTCTACGCCTTCGAGCGTTAATGCGTTCTTGGGGCTTTTTAGAAGATGCGTTGAGAGACCCTACCCCATGGGAATTACGCTGGAAGGCCAATCTTCAACTCCACAAACCTCTCTCGGTACATTATCAGTGCCTACTGGGAGACCCTGTCCCTTCCAAAACTATCCACATGGAGGCCTGGGAGAGAGATCTACAACTTAACTACCCACTGGAGGCTTGGGAGGAAGCAATTTGTATCACTAAAAAGGCCACCCATTGTGTCACCCTGTATGAGCTTTATTTTAAGATAATTACAAGATGGCATTTAGTACCTACTAAACTGCAGAGACTCTACCCTGATCACTCTTCCATGTGCTGGCGAGAGTGTGGAGAGAGGGGCACCCCGACACACATTTGGTGGTCATGCCTAAAATTGTCAGGTCTCTGGAAAAGGGTGGAAGCCCTATGTAAGGACCTTGAGCTGGTGGAAACAGTCAGCCCGGCCTTGGCGATCCTACATTTGGGAGTGGACCTGCTCCCTAGAGCTAAACGAAACCTACTAATATACATCCTCATCTCCACCAAACTACTTGTAGCCAGAAACTGGAAGAAAAGCCAACCCCCCAGATGGCAGGGAGTAGTAGACTGTATGAATTACATTAGAAGTATGGAAAATTATGTATACGGAGAACGCAAGACACTGACTGACTTCTGCCTTATCTGGGAACCATGGGACACTCTTATGTCCCATAATGTACACAACTAGACTATCTGACATCTGACACTACCACCATACCCTTGCAGCCATTCCCCCACATTCTGCTATACGAGGAAGCTGGACACGGGACATTCAAGGGAGCTAGTGACGGCATTACTATAGCCTCTCTTGACCCCCACAAGATACGGGGTGCAATTACCTAAACCCCCATACATGTACATCCTCACTGTGCCTGCAATATTCCCCTACTACATAGTCCTAACAATCCTATATGCTAATCCAAAAGCCGTCCCAGTTGTATATTCACTAAAAAGAGCCACTAGGCTCCATATTGTTTAGCAAGATCCTAACTGACGGCCTCTGTAAAAACGAGGACGTGTACCAATTGAGGCGGTAATACGCCTCATGTTATGTAGTTTATGTACTGTGTTATACTGTTGTTCACTTTGTTATGATACATAAGCTGTATGCCATGTGATTTACCTCAATAAAAACTATTTAATAAAAAAATAAAAAAAAACTCATTAATATCAAAGCTGAATAGTTTTAAAAGTAGTTTTTAGTTTGTTTTTAGTTATAGCTATTTTAGGGGGATATCTGTGTGTGCAGGTGACTATTACTGTGCATAATTATTAGGCAAGTTAACAAAAAATAAATATATACCCATTTCAATTATTTATTTTTACCAGTGAAACCAATATAACATCTCAACATTCACAAATATACATTTCTGACATTCAAAAACAAAACAAAAACAAATCAGTGACCAATATAGCCACCTATCTTTGCAAGGACACTCAAAAGCCTGCCATCCATGGATTCTGTCAGTGTTTTGATCTGTTCACCATCAACATTGCGTGCAGCAGCAACCACAGCCTCCCAGACTCTGTTCAGAGAGGTGTACTGTTTTCCCTCCTTGTAAATCTCACATTTGATGATGGACCACAGGTTCTCAATGGGGTTCAGATCAGGTGAACAAGAAGGCCATGTCATTAGATTTTCTTCTTTTATACCCTTTCTTGCCAGCCACGCTGTGGAGTACTTGGACGCGTGTGATGGAGCATTGTCCTGCATGAAAATCATGTTTTTCTTGAAGGATGCAGACTTCTTCCTGTACCACTGCTTGAAGAAGGTGTCTTCCAGAAACTGGCAGTAGGACTGGGAGTTGAGCTTGACTCCATCCTCAACCCGAAAAGGCCCCACAAGCTCATCTTTGATGAAACCAGCCCAAACCAGTACTCCACCTCCACCTTGCTGGCGTCTGAGTCGGACTGGAGCTCTCTGCCCTTTACCAATCCAGCCACGGGTCCATCCATCTGGCCATCAAGACTCACTCTCATTTCATCAGTCCATAAAACCTTAGAAAAATCAGTCTTGAGATATTTCTTGGCCCAGTCTTGACGTTTCAGCTTGTGTGTCTTGTTCAGTGGTGGTCGTCTTTCAGCCTTTCTTACCTTGGCCATGTCTCTGAGTATTGCACACCTTGTGCTTTTGGGCACTCCAGTGATGTTGCAGCTCTGAAATATGGCCAAACTGGTGGCAAGTGGCATCTTGGCAGCTGCACGCTTGACTTTTCTCAGTTCATGGGCAGTTATTTTGCGCCTTGGTTTTTCCACACGCTTCTTGCGACCCTGTTGACTATTTTGAATGAAACGCTTGATTGTTCGATGATCACGCTTCAGAAGCTTTGCAATTTTAAGAGTGCTGCATCCCTCTGCAAGATATCTCACTATTTTTTACTTTTCTGAGCCTGTCAAGTCCTTCTTTTGACCCATTTTGCCAAAGGAAAGAAAGTTGCCTAATAATTATGCACACCTGATATAGGGTGTTGATGTTATTAGAACACACCCCTTCTCATTACAGAGATGCACATCACCTTATATGCTTCATTGGTAGTAGGCTTTCGAGCCTATACAGCTTGGAGTAAGACAACATGCATAAAGAGGATGATGTGGTCAAAATACTAATTTGCCTAATAATTCTGCACTCCCTGTAGATTTTGTAGATAGTTTAAATATAAACAATCCAAACTGTGTCATAAAAACTGAACAAGATAGGGCCTGTATGTGGAACAAGCCAAAATGAAAACAAATAACATGATGTTTTATAGATGTTTACCAAATGAAAAATATACTAATGTAATATTAAAAATGTAATAGTATCTGAAATTCTTCAAAAGCTAGACAATGGTTGGTCATGTGTGACAGATTCGGATTAACCCTTTAGAATTGCTTTTTGAGAAAGCACTTGCTTAAATGCAAGTATGTCCATAAAATGACATATGTGGTCAGTCAGAATAGGCTAACAAACATGTAATCCAAAATATCCAAAAAATATAAAATTATTTATAAATGTGCAATTAAGGTACTTTCTATAAAGTAAGGAGTACAATTCACACTTCTTTATACAGTTTGAATGTGAAAAATATAAAATGCGTCATTAAATCAGCGCAGGATAGGCCTATATGTGGGATAACCCAAACAGTCGCCAAATAACATGAGTTTTCATACATGTAGACCTAAGACATAATTGTCAAAATTAAGAGTAATAGATAATTTTTACAAGAATAACATGTAAATATACTATTTTAAATTTAAGACTATAGAATTATTAAAAATTATACCTCTCAGGTCACTTTCACAGTCGTCTATAATCCCGCTGATAACCTCAGGGCCTAAACGCTGGACCAGCTTATGCTCGTAATCGGTCAAATTAGCAACATAAGCTGGTCCTTCTCCGGTAGCACGTGAAGAATTTTTTTCTTTTGACAATTTTGCTTTGGCAAATATTTTGATGTTGTTGTACCTCTTCTTTATCTGATCAACATCTTTTTTTTCTGGGACCCTGGGCACTTACAGCATCACTTATGACCCTGGGCACTTACTATGCTAGATACTCTTTTTTCGATGACTGGAAGTTTTTTTTCGCACAACAACCGAATAAGTACTCGTAAGAGTCCAGTACCATATCAACAAGAACCAGGTTCTGCTGGTGTGAGAAATGTGGATTCTTGAATTTGGTTGTGTGCGAATCTGGTCCTGAAGTAGCCAAACTTATTTTTAGAATAATAAATATATAAGGTCAAAGAGCTTCCATAATAAAGAAGAAAATATGACTCAAAATTACATAAAGTTGCCTTTATATAGTGCAGAATTAACTTCCCGTGACAAATGTGACGTCTCTGACACCTTGCAGTTACGTGGGACAAAACTGACTAAAAAGTTCTGAGAACATAATAGTACATTCGCTACTAGTGAGGCGTCAGATGTATCAATCATTCGCCTATGCTCGATGGGAATTAGACGCAAACATTTTTTAGCTATTTTTTAGTACATATGGCTAGCGGGCATCGTCTCGCTAACTGCAAGTTCTAGCAAGTAGATTAGACACGCTGTCTGTGAGCAAATTGATGCTTTAGTACATGGAGATCAAAGTGTGTTGATAAAGTACAAAATTGGACTTTTCAACACGTTTGCTTGTATTCCCAGATGCAACATAAGATATTTTATTTGTATTTATCAATACATGGTCTGGATTAATTAAACCTATATTCAGCATGATTGTATAGTTCCTATGTAGTTGGCGGGACATACATTTCCATATGTTTATGTACAGGTGAAACTTGAAAAATTAGAATATCGTGCAAAAGTTAATTTATTTCACTAATGCAACTTAAAAGGTGAAACTAATATATGAGATAGACTCATTACATGCAAAGCAAGGTAGTTCAAGCCGTGATTTGTCATAATTGTGATGATTATGGCTTACAGCTCATGAAAACCCCAAATCCACAATCCACAATTAGAATATTGTGAAAAGGTGCAATATTCTAGGCTCAAAGTGTCCCACTCTAATCAGCTAATTAAGCCATAACACCTGCAAAGGGTTCCTGAGCCTTTAAATGGTCTCTCAGTCTGGTTCAGTAGGAATCACAATCATGGGAAAGACTGCTAACCTGACAGGTGTGCAAAAAAACATAATTGACACCCTCCATAAAGAGGGAAAGCCTCAAAAGGTAATTGCAAAAGAAGTTGGATGTTCCCAAAGTGCTGTATCAAAACACATTAATAGAAAGTTATGTGGAAGGGAAAAGTGTGGAAGAAAAAGGTGCAAAAGCAGCAGCGATAACCGCAGCCTGGAGAGGATTGTCAGGAAAAGGCCATTCAAAAGTGTTGGGGACTTTCACAAGGAGTGGACTGAGGCTGGAGTCAGTGCATCAAGAGCCACCTCACACATATGGATCCTGGACATGGGCTTCAAATGTCATATTCCTCTTGTCAAGCCACTACTGAATATCAAACAATGTCAGAAGCGTCTTACCTGGGCAAAAGAAAAACAGACCTGGTCTGTTGCTCAGTGGTCCAAAGTCCTCTTTTCTGATGAGAGCAAATTTTGCATCTCATTTGGAAACCAAGGACCCAGAGTATGAAGGAAGAATGGAGAGGTACACACTGCAAGATGCTTGAAGTCCAGTGTGAAGTTTCCACAGTCTATATTGATTTGGGGAACCATGTCATCTGCTGCTGTTGGTCCACTGTGCTTTATTAAGTCCAGGGTCAATGCAGCCATCTACCAGGAGATTTTGGAGCACTTCATGCTTCCTTCCACAGGCGAGCTCAATGGGGATGCTGACTTCATTTTCCAGCAGGACTTGGCACATGCCCACACTGCCAAAATGCCAGGGTGCCAGGAATCAGACTGAGACGAGAAGTGCAAAAATAATCACACTTTTATTCATAGCAAAATATAATAAAAAGTCCACAAGTCAAATAACAAGTCAGGAGTCAAAACCAGAGCTGGTAGTCAGACGAGCCGAGTCAGGAGCCAAAGTGATTAGTCAGACGAGCTGGAATCAGGAACAAGGAAAAAAGCACAGTCAGGAACAAGCCAGGGATCAGGAACCAGGAAGGACGTCAGGCAGAGAGGTAATACACAGGAACTCTCACAAACAGGTCTGAGACAACGCAAAGGCAAAGCATACTGAACAGAGGCCCTTTAAATAATAAGTGATGACATCACAATTCTGAGACTGCATCCTGTCTCACATGGATGATGCACACCAGTCTGGCCATAAAAGGTGTAGGAAATGAGCAGCATCCCCCACAATGCACCATAGTCAGGAAGAGAGGTGAGTAAAATGGCTGCCAGCAGCACATTGCAAACAACAGGGAAAAAACCCTGACAGTACCCTCCCCTCAATGACCCCTCCCCCGCGTGAGGACAAAAGGCTTATTGGGGAAATGGGCATGGAAGGCACGGAGGAGGGCTGTAGCATGAACATCAGAGGAGGGAACCCAAGAACGCTCCTCCGGACCGTTGCCCCTCCAGGGAACCAAATACTGTACACGGCCCCTGGACATCCGAGAGTCAATAATGCTGCTAACCTCATACTCCTCATGGTTGTCAACAAAGATAGGATGGGGATGAGGCAACACAGTGGTAAACCGATTACAAACCAATGGTTTCAAGAGGGAGACATGAAAAACATTGGAGATGCGCATAGCAGGAGGAAGGTCAAGAGTGTAGACCACAGTATTAACCCATCGGAATATTCGAAAAGGACCAACATAATGGGAAGCCAATTTATTGGAAGGCACACAAAGGTTCAAGTTGCGGGAGGACAGCCAAACTCTCTCACCAACCTGGTAGGAAGGTTCAGGCAGACGCCTACGATCAGCCTGGAACTTTTGGCTGCATAGAAAGATGAAGGCAATCCTGAATCTGCACCCACGTGGAACGGAGTTGCCGGAGATGCTCCTCCAAAGCCAGAATACCCTGAGACATGAATGAATCGGGCAACAAGGATGGTTGAAACCCATAATTCGCCATGAAGGGGATAACTTGGAGGAAGCATTAATACCACTATTACGAGCAAACTCTTCCCAAGGTAACAGTTCAGACCAATTATTGTGGTGATCTGAGACATAGCAATGGAGGAACTGTTCCAGAGCTTGATTAGACCGTTCCGCAGCCCCATTGGATTGAGGGTGATATGCCGAGGAGAAGGAAAGCTGGATCCCCATTTGAGCACAAAAGGAACGCCAAAATCTGGAGACAAATTGTCAAGAGAGGGCATCAGCCCTAATATTCTTACTACCAGGCAGGTAGGAGACCACATGATTAAACCGAGACAAAAATAGCGCCCATCTGGCCTGTCGGGGTGACAAACATTTTGCTTCAGATAGATAAGTTAAATTCTTGTGGTCAGTAAGAATGAGCATTGGCACGCTAGTACCCTTGAGAAGATGCCTCCATTCCTTGAGTGCCAAAATTATGGCCAGTAATTCCCTGTCGCCAATTTCATAATTGCACTCCGCTGGAGACAATTTCTTAGAGAAGAAACCACACGGATGCAAGGAACCATCAGGCGTAGGACGTTGAGACAATAGGGCACCTACTCCAGTCTCAGATGCATCGACCTCAAGAACGAAAGGCAGGACAGGGTTAGGATGAGCCAGAACTGGGGCAGCAGCAACGGCAGTCTTAAGACTGTCAAAGGCCTTAATGGCAGTAGGTGACCAATGGAGTGGATCATTCTCCTCTTTACGGGTCATGTCTGTGATAGGTTTGACCAAGGAAGGAAAGTTTTTAATAAACTTTCTATAGTAATTGGCGAACCCCAAAAAACATTGAATAGACAAAAGACCAACTGGGCGAGGCCACTGCAGAACTGCAGATAACTTGTCAGGATCCATGGAGAACCCTGCAACAGAGATAACATAACCTAGGAAGGTTACTGATGGAACTCACATTTCTCAAGTTTACAAAACAGGCCGTTCTCACGTAGTCTCTGAAGAACCTGTGTAACTTCAGAATGATGAGCCTCAAGTGTGGGTGAGTGTATGATGATGTCGTCTAAGTACACCACAACACACTGTTGCAACATATCTTATAGGACATCATTAATAAATTCCTGAAAAACAGCAGGAGCATTACATAGGCCAAAGGGCATTACAAGATACTCATAATGCCTGCTTCTGGTGTTAAATGCTGTTTTCCATTCATGACCCTCCTTAATCCTAACGAGATCAAGTTTGGTAAAGACCATAGCTCCCTTGAGGTGGTCAAAGAGTTCCGCAATGAGCGGAATAGGGTAAGCATTCTTAATGGTAAGACGATTAAGACCCCTATAATCGATAAATGGTCTTAACTCGCCACCCTTTTTCTTTACAAATAAGAAGCCAGCCCGTGCAGGAGAGCAGGATTTGCGGATGATTCCCCGCGACAGAGCATCGGCAACATACTCCTCCATAGCACAATTCTCTGCAACAGACAGAGGGTACACTCGGCCCCGAGGAGGAATGGCTCCAGGTTGCAGATCTATGGCACAATTGTAAGACCGGTGAGGAGGCAACGTACCGGCACGCACCTTGTCAAACACGTCTAGGAACTCTCGGCACTCCTCTGGCAATTGAGATACCGAAGAAGTGCACAAGACTTTAACTGGTTTTCGAAGACAAGTGGAAATACATTGCGGGGACCATGACAAAATTTCGGACTGGGATTGTGCTTTTGGAGCCAGGGATAACCCAGAACAACCGGAAAATGTGGAGAGTTTATCACTTGGAACTGGAGGGTTTCAAAATGGAGAGCCCCAACAGCCATGGACAATGGAGCAGTTTCGTGAGTAACAAGTGTGGGCTGAAGGGGCCTGTCATTAATGGCCTTAATAGAAAGCGGAATGGACCGAGGCAAAACAGGAATGGAGTGCTTTGATACAAAAGCACTGTCAATGAAATAGCCTGCAGCACCGGAGTCAACAAGAGCCTGAGTGACTATGGAGGAGTCCACCCAGGAAAGGACAACCGGTTCCGGAGACGATGATAAACCACACAAGGTCTGCCCCCGACAGGACCTTAGGTGTGAGCATTTCCCGGCCGTGTAGGACAAGACTTCTTCCTCCTCCTAAAGGCCCTCTCTGCCATGGAGAGATGCATGAATCCCAACTGCATTGGCTCAGCAGTACCTGGTGACTCGGGACCAGGAGGCATGGGAGGAGAGGGAGGCATGGATGGGAACGAACACGTAGGAGACAATGGAACAGGAGGCTTCTGCAAGCGCTCCTTGAAAGAGGGCCTCTCTCTGAGTCTGATGTCAATTAGGATAAAAAAAGACACCAATGCCTCGAGATCCTCTGGTAAATCTCTGGCAGCAACTTCGTGTTTAATTGCTTCAGAGATCCCATGAAAGAAGGTGGCAACAAGGGCTTCATTGTTCCAACCTACCTCTGTGGCAAGCGTATGGAACTCAATAGCATACTGAGCAACAGATCTTGTACCTTGTTGAATGGAAATGAGTCGTTTAGCAGCAGAGGAGGAGTGAGCCAGAACATCAATTACCCTTCGAAAGGAGGCCACAAATTCAGGGTAATTTGAAATCACAGGTTTATTAGTCTCCCACAAGGGATTAGCCCAGGCAAGAGCTGAGTCAGAGAGTAACGAGATGAGAAATCCCACCTTAGCTCTGTCAGAGGGAAATGCCTGAGGTAACATCTCAAAGTAAATGCCCACCTGGTTCAAAAACCCTCTGCACTGAATAGGATCGCCTCCATATCGCTGAGGTAGAGGTGCAGAACCAGACATGCTCCTGGTAGGCATAGGTGCAGCAGCGGAAACAGGAGCAGCCATAACTTGCGGGACACTTTGGTCCAAATGTGCAGTGTGAGTCAGCAGGGTTTGCAGGGCTAGTGCAAATTTATCCAAGCGGTGATCCTGTTCATCCATCCTGGAAATGATGACAGGTAAAGGTGGATTATTAGCACCATCAGGATTCATGGCCTTTGCGTAATGTCAGGGTGCCAGGAATCAGACTGAGACGAGAAGTGCAAAAATAATCACACCTTTATTAATAGCAAAAAATAATAAAAAGTCCACAAGTCAAATAACAAGTCAGGAGTCAACCAGAGCTGGTAGTCAGACGAGTCGAGTCAGGAGCCAAAGCGAATAGTCAGACGAGCCGGAATCAGGAACAAGGAAAACAGCAGAGTCAGGAACAAGCCAGGGATCAGGAACCAGGAAGGACGTCAGGCAGCCAGGTAATGCACAGAAACTCTCACAAACAGGTCTGAGACAACGCAAAGGCAAAGCATACTGAACAGAGGCCCTTTAAATAATAAGTGATGACATCACAATTCTGAGACTGCATCCTGTCTCACGTGGATGATGCACACCAGTCTGGCCATAAAAGGAAGTGTAGGAAATGAGCAGCATCCCCCACAATGCACCATAGTCAGGAAGAGAGGTGAGTAAAATGGCTGCCAGAAGCATATGGCAAACAACAGGGAAAAAACCCTGACACAAAAGCACCAAAACCTGGTTCAGTGACCATGGGATTACTGTGCTTGATTGGCCAGCAAACTCGCCTGACCTGAACCCCATAGAGAATCTATGGGGCATTGCCAAGAGAAAGATGAGAGACATGAGACCGAACAATGCAGAAGAGCTGAAGGTCGCTATTGAAGCATCCTGGTCTTCCATAATACCTCAGCAGTGCCACAGGCTGATAGCTTCCATGCCACGCCTCATTGAGGCAGTAATTGCTGCAAAAGGGGCCCAAACCAAGTACTGAGTACATACAGTATGCATGCTTATACTTTTCAGAGGTTCGATATTGTTCTATGTACAATCATTTTTTTATTGATTGCATGTAATATTGTAATTTTCTGAGATTGTGGATTTGGGGTTTTCATGAGCTGTAAGCCATAATAATCACAATTATGACAAATCACAGCTTGAACTATGCTGCTTTGCATGTAATGAGTCTATCTCATATATTAGTTTCACCTTTTAAGTTGCATTAGTGAAATAAATGAACTTTTGCACAATATTCTACTTTTTCGAGTTTCACCTGTATTTAAAGATATGTCAGAAAAAGGTATTGTGAACAGAAGTTAAAAACTTACCATTAAGTCTTGTTTGTTTTAAACTACAATCTTACAGTTATAGAAATGCATCACAGAATCGCCGTTCTCTACAGAAAGATTGAGGTTTGGAGATCCCACACTGTATAGTGTTTTTTTGTTGATTTTAAATTGTGGTTTGTACAGTGGGTTCTTGAAATAGCAGTCGCTACAATGGGTTTTTAAAACCTTTAAAACATTGTCAATTTGCGTTTTCACGATTTACATTGTGATAGCTGTTAAAATCCTGTTTTAGAAGATGAAGTAAAATGTGGACACTTTCTTCTTATGGAAAATTATATCCCGCACTATTCTTCTTGATTTAAAATAAAAATCTCACAAAAAAACCCCCCAAGGTTTTCTTAATACATTTAAAAAATATACACCTAGATTACGAGTGTAGCGTTAGAGGCTGTGTGGTGCTAACGAGCAGCTTTCCCTCACCGCTCACTTACATGTAGCGCTGGTATAACAGGTTTTTACAAACCCGCCGTTAAAAGACAAGAAGTGAGCGTTCCTATTTAAAACTAAATACTTACCTATAAAATAAACCCTAAGCTAGCTACAATATAACTAATAGTTACATTGTAGCTAGCTTAGGGTTTATTTTTATTTTACAGGCAAGTTTGTATTTATTTTAACTAGGTACAATAGTTATTAAATAGTTATTAACTATTTAATAACTACCTAGCTAAAATAAATACAAAAGTACCTGTAAAATAAAACCTAACCTAAGTTACAATAACACCTAACACTACACTATAATTAAATAAAGTTACTAAATTAAATACAATTAAATAAATTACATACAATTAGCTAAATTAAATTAAATTAGCTAAAGTACAAAAAACCCCCACTAAATTACAGAGAATAATGAACAAATTACAGATATTTAAACTAATTACGCCTAATCTAATAGCCCTATTAAAATAAAAAAGCCCCCCCAAAATAAAAAAAAAACCCCTAGCCTAAACTAAACTACCAATAGCCCTTAAAAGGGCCTTTTGTGGGGCATTGCCCCAAAGTAATCAGCTCTTTTACCTGTAAAAAAAAAATACAAATAACCCCCCCCAACAGTAAAACCCACCACCCACACAACCAACCCCCCAAATAAAATACTATCTAAAAAAAACCTAAGCTCCCCATTAGCTCTTTTGCCGCCCAAAGTCCCTAACCTAAAAATAAAACCCACCCAATACACCCTTAAAAACACCTAACACTAACCCCCTGAAGATCGACTTACCGGGAGATGTCTTCATTCAAGCCGGGCCGAAGTCCTCTACGAAGCCGGGAGAAGTCTTCATCCAAGCCCGGCGAAGTGATCCTCCAGACGGGCAGAAGTTGGCTGTTCCAATCAGTCAATAGAATGCGAGCTCAATCCTATTGGCTGATTGCATCAGCCAATAGGATTGAACTTCAATCCTATTGGCTTATTGCATCAGCCAATAGGATTTTTTCTACCTTAATTCCGATTGGCTGATAGAATTTTAACAGCCAATCGGAATCTAAGGGACGCCATCTTGGATAACATCACTTAAAAGTACCTTCATTCGTCGTTAGTCCGTCGGCAGAAGAGGATGCTCCACGTCAGATGTCTTGAAGATGGACCAGCTACGCGCCGGATGGATGAAGATAGAAGATGCCGTCTGGATGAAGACTTCTGCCTGTCTGGAGGACCACTTTGCCCAGCTTGGATGAAGACTTCTCCCAGCTTCATTGAGGACTTCGGCCCAGCTTGGATGAAGACGTCTCCCGGTAAGTCGAGCTTCAGGGGGTTAGTGTTAGGTTTTTTTAAGGGTGTATTGGGTGGGTTTTATTTTTAGGTTACGGACTTTGGGCGGCAAAAGAGCTAACTGCCCTTTTAAGGGCAATGCCCATCCAAATGCCCTTTTCAGGGCAATGGGGAGCTTAGGTTTTTTTAGATAGTATTTTATTTGGGGGGTTAGTTGTGTGGGTGGTGGGTTTTATTGTTGGTGGGGTTGTTTGTATTTTTTTTTACAGGTAAAAGAACTGATTACTTTGGGGCAATGCCCTGCAAAAGGTCCTTTTAAGGGCTATTGTTAGTTTAGTTTAGGCTAGGGTTTTTTTTTGGGGGGGGGTTATTTTAATAGGGCTATTAGATTAGGTGTAATTAGTTTAAATATCTGTAATTTGTTTAATATTTTCTGCAATTTAGTGTTGGGTTTTTTGTACTTTAGCTAATTTAATTTAGCTAATTGTATGTAATTTATTTAATTGTATTTAATTTAGTAACTTTATTTAATTATAGTGTAGTGTTAGGTGTTATTGTAACTTAGGTTAGGTTTTATTTTACAGGTACTTTTGTATTTATTTTATCTAGGTAGTTATTAAATAGTTAATAACTATTTAATAACTATTGTACCTAGTTAAAATAAATACAAACTTGCCTGTAAAATAAAAATAAACCCTAAGCTAGCTACAATGTAACTATTAGTTATATTGTAGCTAGCTTAGGGTTTATTTTATAGGTAAGTATTTAGTTTTAAATAGGAATAATTTAGTTAATGATAGTAATATTTATTTAGATTTATTTAAATTATATTTAAATTAGGGGTTGTTAGGTTTAGGGTTAGACTTAGGTTTAGGGGTTAATAACTTTAATATAGTGGTGGCGATGTTAGTGATAGGGGTTAAAATTTTTATTATAGTGTTTGCGATGCGGGACGGCCTCGGTTTAGGCGTTAATATGTTGTTTATGAGTGTTAGTGTACTTTTTAGCACTTTAGTTATGAGTTTTAGGCTACAGCGTTGTAGTGTAAAACTCCTTACTACTGACTTTTAAATGCATTAGGACTCTTGACAGGGTATGGTGTACCGCTCACTTTCTGGCCTCCCAGGACAGACTCGTAATACCGGCGCTATGGAAGTCCCATAGAAAAAAGACTTTACGAAGTTTACGTAAATCATTTTGCGGTAAGGCCAAACAAGTGTGCGGTACACCTAAACCTGCAAGACTAGTAATACTAGCGGGCGTAAAAAAGCAGCGTTAGGACATCTTAACGCTGCTTTTTTACCCTAACGCACAACTCGTAATCTAGCCGATATACTTTTAACATATTAAAGGGACACTGAACCCAATTTTTTTCTTTTGTGGTTCAGATAGAGCATGCAATTGTAAGCAACTTTCTAATTTACTACTATTATTACATTTTCTTCATTCTCTTGGTATCTTTATTTGAAAAGCAAGAATGTAAGTTTAGATGCCGGCCGATTTTTGGTGAACAACCTGGGTTGTTCTTGCTGATTGGTGGATAAATTCACCCACCAAAAAGCAAGTGCTGTCCAGTGTCTGTACCAAAAAATAGCTTAGATGCCGTCTTTTTCAAATAAAGATAGAAAGAGAACGAAGAAAAATTGAGAATAGGAGTAAATTAGAAAGTTGCTTAAATATGCATGGTCTATATGAATAACAAAATAAAAAATGTGGGTTCGTTGTCCCTTTAAGGGCTAGAATACAAGTGGAGCGCTAAACTATTGCATACAGGCAAATTTGCGGGCACTTGATAATTAACCAGCCATTTCAAGTGACTTGTTATTGCTACCGCAAGCTTTCAGTAGCAATTAGCGCTTATACAGTTAACCAGAGATCAGATCTCTGGTTAATTTTATAAATGTGCCCTAAATGGCCCAAAAATACAGTGTAGAGTATTTTATAAAAAAATAAAGATAGCAGCATCTTTTTTTAAATAAAATAACTGCACTAGGCAGTATTTTGGGGGTAAAGATGGCGGGAGTGAGGTGTTAGAAAAAAATAGGCACTGAGAAGTGCCTTTACATTGCAGTCTAAGGGAACTGTGTGTTCCCAGTAAATATATATGTATATGCTTATGTGTTAATATGTGTATATACAGATATTAACACATACATATATGTACATAATCATATACATATATATTTATATTTGCTGCCATCACTGCACTACTTACCCCTTTTGCTGCGCTCAGGTTTTGTGGCGTCTCTGACAGCATCAGAACGATGCTCCAATTGGAGCCAATGGAAACGCGCTCTTGTGAGCGCAATTCTTCTCAGCAATGAGCTGAAAACTTGTAATACCAGCGCATATAAGAGTGCGCTAGTATTACACAGTGCAGCGCAAATATCACTTTTACTAAATCGATAGTTAGCGCTCCACTTGTAATCTGGCCCTAAAAGATTTAAAACTATCATTGATCAAACGTGTCCAGTATAGTGACCCTTTATATTGTTTAACACATCATAAACACCACATGGATTCCATTAACCTCTGTGATTTCAGTGATCGGTATACAGTATCGGCAGTTGAGAGTGGCGCTCTGAGAACTTGGAGACCAAATCCTGTGTGAGTTATCAATCTCTGCTGAGTTTCACTTAAAAATATTGTAATGACTTTGTTAATGAAAAAAGAGTCTGTGGGGATGGAAAGACTGGAATTTACCCCAATATCAGAAACACAATATTGTGGAAATAACTGATATTTTAACCACTTGCATTCTCTTGTAATAATAGAAGCATAATATAAACTAACAAAATCACAAAAGTCTAACTTTTACATAACTCTTGTCATGTAACAATTTTGATTAAAGCAGGAGAGGAGTAATTATATAAGATTATTCAGATTTGTGCAGTAAATACATTACAGGTGCAATGCAGGAAGGAAAAGCAAATTAGAGTCTGTGGGTGTGACAATTAATTTCTTAAACTGACAGGTTATCATGCTGAGCCACTTTTTTCAGATACACAAGAGTGAAGGTAATATTGAAAGCAAATTAAAAATAAGAAGCAGATTTTAAAGTAACAGCAATAACTCTGATGAAGTCTTCCTATTGTCTTTTAAAAATAAATTGGAGTCGGTTCAGGAAAAAAAAATGAATAATTGCAGTTATTAAATGCACTATAACTGGCATTGCATTTATTTTATATTATCTACACAAAAAGTAAAGTTCGTTGATAAATAAATTAAACTGTAGCACCAATGCATTATATATTTATACAATTGTTAAGTATTATTTCAAAATACAAACATATTATGTATAGAATGATAGTTAAATGTTACGTTATATGGTTATTGTACCAGCGCTCATGGTGAAGTGTGTTATCAATGAATGTTTTTTTATACGTTTTAAACTTTGTTAAAACTGAAAAGATTGGGTTACACTTATATTATACTGGACATTTTATTTAAAGACCAAAAGAAGCATGGACAGCAAAGATTTCTGCACTCACAATCCTTTTTACTACATGTTTTGCTCTTTATTTCAGCAACAAATTAACACATAAAGGGTGCTGATTTAGTGCAAAAATTACCTTTTTGAACATATTTGCATGTATTATAGGCAGGGCCATTTCTAGAGAATCTGGCTCCCAGGGCAAAATTCCAAAATGCGCCCCTCTCACAGAATCTAAAGTCCCCCTCCTAGACCTTGCATGTCACTCTGTCATTTAGAGGTCAGCTAAACAGCAGCAGTGCACTACTGGGACCGAGCTGAACACATCCGGTGAGCAAATGACAAGAGACAAATGTGTGTTGCGGCCAACCACCTGTTAGCTCCTAGTAGTGCATTGCTGCTGCTAAGGATATGCACATATGCTTTTCAACAATGGATACCAAGAGAACAAAAATAATAGAATTGTCAAATTTTTTGGTGTATCCTGAATCATGAAAGTTTAATTTTTACTTTCCTATCCCTTTAAATATTTCATTTTTCTACTACAATGTTTTTTTCCAAATATATTGATATTATCTAAAAATATCTTTATATATTTTACTAATTGCCATTATATTTATACTTTTCTTATAGCTATGCATATTTATTTGTTTAATGCATATCAATCCCTTTAAATTCTTATCCAAAATGTATCTACAAAACTTCCAATTTATTTTAAAGTTGAACTTTGCAAAAAAGTCATCAGGTAAAATTTTCTAAAGGATTGCAATATGTTATAACACTTTTTTTTACAAAATTCACTATTAAATTCTATGGCCTAGATTTGGAGTTCGGCGGTAGCCGTCAAAACCAGCGTTAGAGGCTCCTAACGCTGGTTTTGGCCGCCCGCTGGTATTTGGAGTCAGTGATTAAAGGGTCTAACGCTCACTTTTCAGCCGCGACTTTTCCATACCGCAGATCCCCTTACGTCAATTGCGTATCCTATCTTTTCAATGGGATCTTTCTAACGCCGGTATTTAGAGTCGTTTCTGAAGTGAGCGTTAGAGCTCTAACGACAAAATTCCAGCCGCCTGAAAATAGCAGGAGTTAAGAGCTTTCTGGCTAACGCCGGTTCATAAAGCTCTTAACTACTGTACCCTAAAGTACACTAACACCCATAAACTACCTATGTACCCCTAAACCGAGCTCCCCCCACATCGCCGCCACTCGATTTAAATTTTTAACCCCTAATCTGCCGACCGCCACCTACGTTACACTTATGTACCCCTAATCTGCTGCCCCTAACCCCGCTGACCCCTGTATTACATTTATTAACCCCTAACCTGCCCCCCACAATGTCGCCGCCAGCTACTTAAAATAATTAACCCCTAATCTTCCGACCGCAAAGCGCCGCCACCTACGTTATCCCTATGTACCCCTAATCTGCTACCCCTAACACCGCCGACCCCTATATTATATTTATTAACCCCTAATCTGCCCCCCTCAACGTCGCCGACACCTGCCTACACTTATTAACCCCTAATCTGCCGAGCGGACCTGAGCGCTACTATAATAAAGTTATTAACCCCTAACCCCCCTCACTAACCCTATCATAAATAGTATTAACCCCTAATCTGCCCACCCTAACATCGCCGACACCTACCTTCAATTATTAACCCCTAATCTGCCGAGCGGACCTCACCGCTACTGTAATAAATGTATTAACCCCTAAAGCTAAGTCTAACCCTAATACTAACACCCCCCGAAGTTAAATATAATTTTTATCTAACGAAATTAATTAACTCTTATTAAATAACTTATTCCTATTTAAAGCTAAATACTTACCTGTAAAATAAATCCTAATATAGCTACAATATAAATTATAATTATATTATAGCTATTTTAGGATTAATATTTATTTTACAGGCAACTTTGTAATTATTTTAACCAGGTACAATAGCTATTAAATAGTTAAGAACTATTTAATAGTTACCTAGTTAAAATAATAACAAATTTACCTGTAAAATAAATCCTAACCTAAGATATAATTAAACCTAACACTACCCTATCAATAAATTAATTAAATAAACTACCTACAATTACCTACAATTAACCTAACACTACACTATCAATAAATTAATTAAACACAATTGCTACAAATAAATACAATTAAATAAACTAGCTAAAGTACAAAAAATAAAAAAGAACTAAGTTACAAAAAATAATAAAATATTTACAAACATAAGAAAAATATTACAACAATTTTAAACTAATTACACCTACTCTAAGCCCCCTAATAAAATAACAAAGCCCCCCAAAATAAAAAATTCCCTACCCTATTCTAAATTAAAAAAGTTACAAGCTCTTTTACCTTACCAGCCCTGAACAGGGCCCTTTGCGGGGCATGCCCCAAGGATTTCAGCTCTTTTGCCTGTAAAAAAAAACATACAATACCCCCCCCCCCAACATTACAACCCACCACCCACATACCCCTAATCTAACCCAAACCCCCCTTAAATAAACCTAACACTAAGCCCCTGAAGATCTTCCTACCTTGTCTTCACCATACCAGGTTCACCGATCCGTCCTGGCTCCAACATCTTCATCCAACCCAAGCGGGGGTTGGCGATCCATCATCCGGTGCTGAAGAGGTCCAGAAGAGGCTCCAAAGTCTTCCTCCTATCCGGCAAGAAGAGGACATCCGGACCGGCAAACATCTTCTCCAAGCGGCATCTTCAATCTTCTTCCATCCGGTGCGGAGCTGGTCCATCTTGAAGCAGGCGACGCGGATCCATCCTCTTCTTCCGTTGTCTCCCGACGAATGACGGTTCCTTTAAGGGACGTCATCCAAGATGGCGTACCTCGAATTCCGATTGGCTGATAGGATTCTATCAGCCAATCGGAATTAAGGTTGGAATTTTCTGATTGGCTGATGGAATCAGCCAATCAGAATCAAGTTCAATCCGATTGGCTGATCCAATCAGCCAATCAGATTGAGCTCGCATTCTATTGGCTGATCGGAAAAGCCAATAGAATGCGAGCTCAATCTGATTGGCTGATTGGATCAGCCAATCGGATTGAACTTGATTCTGATTGGCTGATTCCATCAGCCAATCAGAAAATTCCTACCTTAATTCCGATTGGCTGATAGAATCCTATCAGCCAATCGGAATTCGAGGGACGCCATCTTGGATGACGTCCCTTAAAGGAACCGTCATTCGTCGGGAGACAACGGAAGAAGAGGATGGATCCGCGTCGCCTGCTTCAAGATGGACCCGCTCCGCACCGGATGGAAGAAGATTGAAGATGCCGCTTGGAGAAGATGTTTGCCGGTCCGGATGTCCTCTTCTTGCCGGATAGGAGGAAGACTTTGGAGCCTCTTCTGGACCTCTTCAGCACCGGATGATGGATCGCCAACCCCCGCTTGGGTTGGATGAAGATGTTGGAGCCAGGACGGATCGGTGAACCTGGTATGGTGAAGACAAGGTAGGAAGATCTTCAGGGGCTTAGTGTTAGGTTTCTTTAAGGGGGGTTTGGGTTAGATTAGGGGTATGTGGGTGGTGGGTTGTAATGTTGGGGGGGGGTATTGTATTTTTTTTTTACAGGCAAAAGAGCTGAAATCCTTGGGGCATGCCCCGCAAAGGGCCCTGTTCAGGGCTGGTAAGGTAAAAGAGCTTGTAACTTTTTTAATTTAGAATAGGGTAGGGAATTTTTTATTTTGGGGGGCTTTGTTATTTTATTAGGGGGCTTAGAGTAGGTGTAATTAGTTTAAAATTGTTGTAATATTTTTCTTATGTTTGTAAATATTTTATTATTTTTTGTAACTTAGTTCTTTTTTATTTTTTGTACTTTAGCTAGTTTATTTAATTGTATTTATTTGTAGCAATTGTGTTTAATTAATTTATTGATAGTGTAGTGTTAGGTTAATTGTAGGTAATTGTAGGTAGTTTATTTAATTAATTTATTGATAGGGTAGTGTTAGGTTTAATTATATCTTAGGTTAGGATTTATTTTACAGGTAAATTTGTTATTATTTTAACTAGGTAACTATTAAATAGTTCTTAACTATTTAATAGCTATTGTACCTGGTTAAAATAATTACAAAGTTGCCTGTAAAATAAATATTAATCCTAAAATAGCTATAATATAATTATAATTTATATTGTAGCTATATTAGGATTTATTTTACAGGTAAGTATTTAGCTTTAAATAGGAATAAGTTATTTAATAAGAGTTAATTTATTTCGTTAGATAAAAATTATATTTAACTTAGGGGGGTGTTAGTATTAGGGTTAGACTTAGCTTTAGGGGTTAATACATTTATTACAGTAGCGGTGAGGTCCGCTCGGCAGATTAGGGGTTAATAATTGAAGGTAGGTGTCGGCGATGTTAGGGAGGGCAGATTAGGGGTTAATACTATTTATGATAGGGTTAGTGAGGCGGATTAGGGGTTAATAACTTTATTATAGTAGCGCTCAGGTCCGCTCGGCAGATTAGGGGTTAATAAGTGTAGGCAGGTGTCGGCGACGTTGAGGGGGGCAGATTAGGGGTTAATAAATATAATATAGGGGTCGGCGATGTTAGGGCAGCAGATTAGGGGTACATAGGGATAACGTAGGTTGCGGCGGTTTACGGAGCGGCAGATTAGGGGTTAAAAAAAATATGCAGGTGTCAGCGATAGCGGGGGCGCCAGATTAGGGGTTAATAAGTATAAGGTTAGGGGTGTTTAGACTCGGGGTACATGCTAGGGTGCTAGGTGCAGACGTAGGAAGTGTTTCCCCATAGGAAACAATGGGGCTGCGTTAGGAGCTGAACGCTGCTTTTTTGCAGGTGTTAGGTTTTGTTTCAGCTCAAACAGCCCCATTGTTTCCTATGGGAGAATCGTGCACGAGCACGTTTTTGAGGCCGGCCGCGTCCGTAAGCAACTCTGGTATCGAGAGTTGCATTTGCGGTAAAAATGCTCTACGCTCCTTTTTTGGAGCCTAACGCAGCATTTGTTTAAACTCTCGATACCAGAGTTAAATTTATGGTGCGGCCAGAAAAAAGCCCGCGGAGCGTTAACAGCCCTTTTACCGCCGAACTCCAAATCTAGGCCTATGAGATTTTTGCACATAAATAACTTGATAAAGATCTGTAATAGCTGTTTATTTTTCAAGTATACTATACACACAGGCAGTAATAGACAGATACATGCACACACAGACAGTAACAGACAGAGATATGCACATACAGACAGTAATAGACAGCAACATGCGCTCACAGACAGTAATAGAGAGAGACATGCACTCACAGGAAGCAACAGACAGAGATATGCACACACAGACAGTAATAGACAGAGACATACACTCACAGACAGTAATAGACAGAGAGATGCACACACAGGCAGTAAAAGACAGACATGCACACACAGCCAGTAATAGACAGAGACATGCACACACAGGCAGTAATAGACAGAGACATGCACACACAGGCAGTAACAGACAGAGACATGCACTCTCAGACAGTAATAGACAGAGAAATGCACACACACACACAGTAATAGACAGACATGTACACACAGGCAATAATAGACAGAGACATGCCCACACAGGCAGTAATAGACAGAGACATGCACAGGCACGGATAGATAGGCATACACACACAGGCAGGGATAGATAGGCATACACACACACACTCAGGCAGTAATAGATAGAGACATGCACACACAGGCAGTAATAGACAGAGACTTGCACACACAGGCAGTAACAGACAGAGACATGCACTCTCAGGCAGTAATAGACAGAGACATTCACACACAGACAGTAATAGGCAGAGACATGCACACACAGGCAGTAATAGACAGAGACATGCACAGGCAGGGATAGATAGGCATACACACACAGGCAGGGATAGATAGGCATACACACACACACACTCAGACAGTAATAGACAGAGACATGCAGGCACAGGCAGTAATAGACAGAGACATGCACACACAGGCAGTAATAGACAAAGACATGCACACACAGGCAGGGATAGATTGGCATACACTCACACAGGGAGTAATAGGCAGATGCATACACACAGGCAGGGACAGATAGGCATACACACACTCAGGCAGTAATAGCAGACACACACACAGGCAGGGATAGATAGGCATACACACACACTCAGGCAGTAGTAGGCAGATACACACACACAGGCAGGGATAGATAGGCATACACACACACTCAGGCAGTAATAGCAGACACACACACACAGGCAGGGATAGATAGGCACACACATACACTCAGGCAGTAATAGCAGACACAAACATGTGAGTTTGTGAAAACTTGCCATTGTCATTATGGAGTAAATGACACATACAATAAGTAAATACATTTAAAAAAGGCATAAGATTTTTTTTTATTATTCAACAGTCCTTAACAGAAAACCTGTTCCTTAGTATGTGGAAACCCAATTTTTATAAAGTACCTTTTTAATTAGCTCAGTAAAATGAAAAAATGTGTACATATCATTATGTAAAGACCATGAATAATTTGTCATATGCATAAAACATCACCTCTTTAGTGACACAGATCAGTGAGATAGGAGACTGCTTTCTTCAGGGTGATTCCTCTCCTTTTTACTTTCAGTTTTAGCTCTAAGTAGTTATCTGGTCTTAACACACCCCCTTTGTGATCTTGTTGCTCCATTAGTATGATTGACATTCAATGCAGCCAATTAACATAACAGCTAACTTTCAAATATATATATATTTTTAATGTGATAGAAGTTCCTGTATAAAACAGAAGAAGAAAGGCGCCACCATAGGACAATATCATCTTGAACAAAACTGCAGCTAGGGAAAGAATCCCGCCCCCCCCCCTTGTGAAGTGGAACTACTCACAAAAGCCGCGGCACAGCCAGAGTGCCAGAAACAGCAGATCGGTACTATAGTGAGTCGCCTGACAGACACGCTGGAACATCAGATATGTCACTGATGTCATCACAGGGGATCACCCAATCGAAAGACCCAATCCCCCAGTATGGGCACAGGCTGTGTTAAGCTGGGAGTACCAATGTAGATACACAAACTCCAAGGGGTAGAGCAAGATAGCTGAAGTGGAGCAGCACCAAATGTGCTGATTGAAGCAGACTGAGATCTCACAGTGTCTCAGCTCACTGAACCAGGGTGTGGAGTCTGCTACTCCCAGCTGGGCTCAATCAGCCTCACAGGAATAATTATGTGAGCACAAATGGTTTTAAACAAATAAAATACAATTTCTTAAAAGCATGTTAAAATCTTATAGAGCTGATAAGCATATCTAGCTCAGGCTGAGAAAATAGCCAGCAAGACTGAGAAACCCGTTGCGTACTTGTTTTAAGAGCTAGATATGCTTATCAGCTCTAAGATTTTAACAAGCTTTTAAGAAATGGTGTTTTATTTGTTTAAAACCATTTGTGCTCACATAATTATTCCTGTGAGGCTGATTAAGCCCAGCTGGGAGTAGCAGACTCCACACCCTGGTTCAGTCAGCTGAGACACTGTGAGATCTCAGTCTGCTTCAATCAGCACATTTGGTGCTGCTCCACTTCAGCTATCTTGCTCTACCCCTTGGAGTTTGTGTATCTACATTGGTACTCCCAGCTGAACACAGCCTGTACCCATACTGGAGGATTGGGTCTTTTGATTGGGTGATCCCCTGTGACGACATCAGTGACGTATCTGACGTTCCAGCGTGTCCATGTTTAATGTTGTTCTGTGTGATTATTTAAGTTTTATGTTTGCATTTTCTGATGACAAAAGTGTGGGTCAATATATCAGTTGATTTGTAACAAGAGATATTTTGTTTCCATTTGTTATTATGATTTTATTTTGTATATATGCATATATGATTATTTTTCTAATAAAAGAATTACGAAACGTATGTCTGAGGTTTTGCCGTTTCCCTTGTTCAGGATTGCCTGGTATTTTGGGGCTGGACTGTACTGTTGAGTCAGGACCAGACTGATATGGTACAGGAAAGTTCTTCTCTGTAAAAGGCACATGTTGAGAAAAAAGATACTGCTTCATGGGTGGTAACTAGCCATAGAACAAGCTATTATGCTATTGTTCGTTCCCAGGTTGAGCGCTTCTCTCTTTTAATTTATGCAAATTATGACTCTTAGGGTAGTCTCCCTAAGTATGATGCGGGAATCCAGACGTGGGCCCATTTCTCAGTGTGCCTAGAGGGATATGGCTGCACCTCACTGATGAGGCCCACACTAGGCCGAAACAAACGTCTGGGCTGATGCCGTTTCCCTTGTTCAGAGAGGGATTGCCTGGTATTGCAGGGCGGGACTGTACTGTTGATTCAGGATCAGACTGATATGCTACCGGAAAGTTCTTCTCTGTGAAAGGCACATGTTGAGCAAAAAGAGGCTGCTTCTTGGGTGGTAACTAGCCATAGAACAAGCTATTATGCTATTGTTCGTTCCCAGGTTAAGCGCTTCTCTCTTCTAATTTATGCAAATTATAACTCTTAGGGAAGTCTCCCTAAGTGTGATGCGGGAATCCAGACGTGGACCCATTGCTCAGTGTGCCTATAAGGATATGGCTGCACCTTACTGACGAGGCCCACACTAGGCCGAAACATACGTCTGGGGTTTGCCGTTTCCCTTGTTCAGAGAGGGATTGCCTGGTATTTCGGGACTGTACTCTTGAATCAGGATCACACTGATATGCTACAGGAAAGTTCTTCTCTGTGAAAGGCATATTTTGAACAAAAAGAGACTGCTTCTTGGGTGGCAACTAGCCACAGAACAAGCTATTATACTATTGTTTGTTCCCAGGTTGAGCGCTTCTCTCTTTTAATTTATACAAATTATGACTCTTAGGGATGTCTCCCTAAGTGTGATGCGGGAATCCAGACGTGGACCTGTCTGTTGCACAGTGTGCCTAGAGGGATATGGCTGAACCTCACTAACGAGGCCCCCCACTATAGCCAAAACGTACGTCTGAGGTTTTGCCATTTCCCTTGATCAAAGAGGAATTTCCTGGTATTTCGGGGCTGGACTGTACTGTTTTGTCAGGATCAGAATGATATGCTACAGAAAAGTTATTCTCTGTAAAAGGCACATGTTGAGCAAAAAGAGGCTGCTTCTTGGGTGCTAACTAGCCACAGAACAAGTTATTATGCTATTGTTCGTTCCCAAGTTGAGCGCTTCTCTCTTTTAATTTATGCAAATTTTGACTCTTAGGGACGTCTCCCTAAGTGTGATGTAGGAATCCAGACGTGGACCCGTTGCTCAGTGTGCCTAGAGGGATATGGCTGCACCTCACTGACAAGGCCCACACTTGGCCGAAACCTACTTCTGGGGTTTTGCTGTTCCCCTTGTTCAGAGAGGGATTGCCTGGTATTTTGGGGCTGGACTGTACTGTTGAGTCAGGATCAGACTGATATGCTACAGGAAAGTTCTTCTCTGTGAAAGGCACATGTTGAGCAAAAGACTGCTTCTTGGGTGATAACTAGCCATAGAACTTGCTATTATGCTATTGTTCGTTCCCAGGTTGAGCGCCTCTCTCTTTTAATTAATGCAAATTATGACTCTTAGGGAATCTCCCTAAGTGTAATGTGGGAATCCAGACGTGGACCCGTTGCTCAGTGTGCCTAGAGGGATATGGCTGCATCTCACTGACAAGGCCCACACTAGGCCAAAACATACGTCTGGGGTTTTGCCGTTTTCCTTGTTCAGAGAGGGATTGCTTGGTATTTCAGGGCTGGACTGTACTGTTGAGTCAGGATCAGACTGATGCTCTACAGAAAAGTTATTCTCTGTGAAAGGCACATGTTGAGCAAAAAGAGGCTGCTTCTTGGGTGGTAACTAGCCATATAACTTGCTATTATGCTATTGTTCGTTCCCAGGTTGAGCGCGTCTCTCTTTTAATTTATGTTAATTTTTTTGTTGTTATCAATATTTATAAGCTCTTTGGAGATATCACACTGCAAACACCTAAAACAAAAAACAAACAAACAATGTTTATAGAGATAGTATAAAGGACTCCTATTGCAGCATTTTTCAACTGTGTCATAAGCTAATATGTGCTTTAGAAGAGTATAAAGAACTGCTATCTTACACACTTTCTGTGGAGGGTTGCTGTGTACATTTGTATGCTTTTGACAGTCAAACTACACTTAACACCCCTTCACTTCTACCCAATAATAGTAGCAGATGTAAATAACAGAATATCAAATAGATTCAATAAATAATATCTATCTCTCATCTATCTTTGGGCTAGATTACGAGTGAAGCGCTATTTATCGGTCCCGCTCGCACACTAACTGTGCTTGTCTTCAACTTTTTGCTCGCATTGGATACCGTGCGTATTACAAGTTGAAAGTAATACGTTTTCGGTTGTGCACTAACCAGATATGTGCAAAAAGACGAAGTTAGAATATTGCAAATAAGTTAACGTATTCTCCCATAGACGTCAATGGAGAGTGAAAAGGGGGAGGGTGAACTAACACCCAGCAAATCACAAAAACCCATTTGCATTTTCTCAAGTGTGCTAACCCGACATGAAATATTATTATTTCACATTCCAATGATCTTCACACAGCAGAATATGTTCTATTTAATTTTAAATACATATTTTTATATATATATATATATATATATATATATATATATATATATATATATATATATATATATATATATACTGTATAAACTGTATATATATTGTGACCTGGGATCTTGGAAACACACAGTCCTCAAAGCTGAAATAACAACACAAGGTTGTAGCTTTATAAAATACAGTCTGTTTATTATCAGGTCTGGCAAAAACAGGCAAAATAAACATAAACAAAACAAAAGAGGCTTGCTCCACTGAGCACTTACTAACAAGTACAACTGTCTGCACTAAGTAGCTTTTCACAAAAGTAATATTTAGAGATAATTCCTCTCAGTCTCTCAGGAGAGTGTTTGTAGTTTCCCTTTACTGCTGGCAAATCTACCTCTCAAACCCTGACTGGGGATTTTATTAGCACCTGCTGTCAATTACCATATGCAGGTGAGTAGCTAGCTGAGTCAGACAGAATTCCTGGACTGGACTTTTTGACATAATGTGCTACCTGCAAACTGCGGGGTGGAGCACTGGCCCACCCTACTCTCCAAATACTCCACCCCAGGGACCCAGAAATAAATCACATATTTTCTCTATGTGGCAAACAAACATAACAATTCTCCCTGGGGTTGTCAGACCATACCCCGCACTGCAGCACTTTTGAGGGAATATAGACACCTTCCATTACTATGCCTTGGGTTCTGTCACACATCCTCCCCGCCAGCTCAGACCTAGTGGGGTGAGCGACCATGGCCAAAAGCGTATGCATACGTGAAAGGCCATCAGCATTACCCTGTTTACTTCCTGCCCTGTGTTCTACTGAGAAGAGATAGGGTTGCAAACTAAGGAACCAGCGTGTAACTCTACTATTATTATCCTTATTTTGACTCATCCATTTGAGAGGTGCATGATCAGTAACTAGTCTAAATTTTATGCCCAACAAATAATATTTGAGAGTTTCAACAGCCCATTTAATTGCTAGACACTCCTTTTCAACAATCGAATAGTTCTTTTCTCTAGGTTGAAGTTTACGGCTCAGGTATAGTATTGGGTGCTCTTCACTTTGACTTTCCTGGGAAAGCACTGCTCCAAGCCCTACATCAGAGGCATCCGTCTGTAAAACAAACTCCTTTGAAAAATCAGGGGTGACTAACACTGGTTGTCTACAGATGGCTTCCTTGAGATTTTGAAATGCCTGTTCAGCTTCAGAGGACCATTTCACTATTACTGGAGCTTTTGCTTTAGTGAGGTCAGTTAAAGGACCTGCTATAGTAGCAAAGGTGGAGATAAACCTTCTGTAGTAGCCAACAAGCCCAAGAAATGTTCTGACCTGTTTCTTTGTCATAGGTCGTGGCCAATTCCTTATGGCTTCAACTTTAGCAAGTTGTGGCTTTACTATTCCTCTTCCAATGGAATAGCCAAGATACTTGGCCTCCTCCAAGCCAATGGTACATTTACTCGGATTTGCTGTCAGACCGGCATTTCTTATGGAATTAAGGACAGCTTGCACTTTTGGCAAGTGAGACTCCCAATCTTCGCTATGTATGACCACGTCATCTAAGTAAGCTGCAGCATAATGAGCATGTGGCCTTAAGATCCGGTCCATCATTCTTTGAAATGTTGCTGGAGCACCATGTAGGCCAAAATGTAACACCTTGTATTGGAAGAGCCCATCTGGAGTAGAGAAGGCAGTCTTTTCCTTTGCCCGTCCTGTAAGGGGCACTTGCCAATAACCCTTGGTCAAATCCAATGTGGTAAGGTACCTGGCTCTCCCGAGTCTCTCCACAAGTTCATCAACCCTTGGCATGGGGTATGCATCAAACTTGGATATTGCATTCAGCTTCCGGTAATCATTACAAAACCTGATTGTGCCATCAGGCTTTGGTACAAGCACAATTGGGCTACTCCAGTCACTTTGGGATTCTTCAATTACCCCAAGGTCCAGCATTTTCTTTACTTCCAATTTGATTGCTTCCCTCCGGGCTTCAGGTATTCTATATGGCTTTAGATTTATCCTTTTTCCCGGTTCAGTGACAATGTCATGCTCTATTATCGTAGTTCTTCCTGGGACTGAGGAGAAAACATCTTTATTTAATCTGATGAAGTCTGTTACCTCCCTCTTCTGGTGGATAGTCAGGGTTTCTGAGATATTGACTTTGGGTTCATGCTCCTCCATTGTAGGGAGGTCTGCTGTTTTTATAGCCACAAGTGTTTCTCTTTCTTTCCACGGTTTAAGTAAATTCACATGGTAAATCTGTACCTCCTTTCACCTCCCAGGCTGTCTTACTTTGTAATTTACTTCCCCCACTCTGTCAATGACTTCATATGGCCCATGCCATGTTGCCAAAAATTTGTTCTCTACAGTGGGAACCAGGACTAGTACTCTGTCTCCTGGATTAAACACACGAACCCTGGCATTTCTATTATAGCTCTTCTGCTGGTGCTGTTGGGCATTTTCCATGTGTTCTCTAACTATGGGCATAATGGCTGTCATCCGATCCTGCATCTGAGTTATATGTTCAATCACACTTCTGTGAGGGGTTGACTCTTGTTCCCAAGTCTCCTTAGCTATGTCTAGCAACCCTCTGGGGTGTCTTCCATACAAAAGTTCAAAGGGCGAAAACCCAGAAGAAGCTTGAGGGACCTCTCGGATGGAAAACATTAAATAAGGCAAAAGGAAATCCCAGTTTTTTCAATCTTTATCAATTACTTTTTTGAGCATAGCCTTTAGTGTTTTATTAAATCGCTCTACCAGACCATCAGTTTGTGGGTGATATACGGATGTTTTCAGATGCTTTATATGAAGAAGTTTACACAACTCCTTTGTAATTCTCGACATAAATGGAGTGCCTTGGTCTGTTAATATTTCTTTGGGAATCCCAACACGGCTGAACATTAACATTAACTCCTTAGCAATTGCTTTTGCTGAAGTAGTACGCATGGGTATTGCCTCAGGGTAACGTGTAGCATAGTCTACTATTACCAATATATACTGGTGCCCCCTTGCAGACTTTACAAGAGGACCCACAAAATCCATACCAATGCGTTCAAATGGGACCTCAATTTTGGGTAAGGGCACCAAGGGGCTACGGTATGCTGTAAGAGGGGCAGTTAATTGGCATTCAGGACAAGAAGAACAATAATTTGTGATAGATGCCATTACACCTGGCCAATAAAACCTCCTAAGAATTCTCTCTCTGTTTTTTTCAATCCCCAAGTGCCCCCCAAGTATGTGGCTTTGTGCCAGATTTAATACAGTGTGTCAATATGCCTGGGGTACTAACAGCTGTTTGACAGACTCCTTTTTCCCAACTCTGTACAATAAATCATTTTCCACTTCAAAGTATGGATAGGTGAGTGCTTTATCAGTATTAATGGGGGTGCCATTTCTTACGGAAATATAGTTTCTAGCCGCAGCTAAAGTTGGATCCTCCCATTGTGCAGCCCTAAAGTTACTTGGGCTAACCTCTAGTTCAGTTATTTCTACATCAGGTTCAGATATATTAGATTGACCTGTATTATTCTGTTCAGTATTACCTCCAACTAGGGTTTCCATAGGGGTTGAGTGTTTCCCTCTAGAAGGAGTTATTTTGTCTAAGTCATCCCCCAATAAATCAGAAAAGGGAAAGTCACAAACAGCGCCCTCTACTGAATCCGGTGAATTTTCCTCAGCAGCATCCCATAGATTCAAAAAAATGGGGAAAATCTCTGCCTATTATCATTTCATGGACTAATTTATCCACTAAACCAACTCTATGATTTATAGGGCCATTTTGAGTTTCAATAAGTACTTTAGCAGTTGGATACTTGTGTATGTCCCCATGGACACAAGCAATATCTAGGTTCTGGTAATTATCAATAGGAGTATTTCTCAACAGACCCCTGTCTATGAGCGTAACCATGCTACCAGAGTCCAGCAAAGCTTTAATTTCATTTCCCTCCACCCTTACAGTGCACCAAGGGTGGCCATTTAAACAATCATTTTTGGTAATTACATATACTGAGCGAGAGTACAATGAATAATTGTCTCTCATATTGCCAACATTACATTCCATAGCAACATCATTCTCAGGGCAGTCCTTTGCAAAATGTCCATACTCTTTACATTGAAAACATTTAATATTAGCATTAGACAACATATTTGAGGCTATTGTGGACCCTTCCTGCCTCACAAAACTCTTGTCCCTTGCTGTAATGTCTCTCGGGTTGTAAAAACCCATCTGCTCCTCCCGATACCCCCTTTTCCCCGGAACAGTCTTACCCAATTTACTGGGACTCTGGATCTTCGGGGTTCTAGGTCTTTCCTGGTTGGGGATTTGTAGAAACTCTCCGGCAGTCAAATAGCGTTCCACCAGGGCAACTAGACCATCAGCAGTTTTAGGTTCACTCTGGCTGACCCACCGCCGCAGGGAAACAGGCAATCCTCACAGGAACCAGTCCATCACGAGCTGTTCCACAATGTGACTAGCTGAGTTGACCTCTGGCTGTAGCCATTTCCTGGCAAGATGTATCAAGTCAAACATCTGTGACCGCACGGCTTTGTCTTGACTGTAAGTCCAGGAGTGAAATCGCTGGGCCCTTACTGCTGTCGTTACTCCCAGGCGGGCCAAGATTTCTGTTTTTAGCTTTTTATAGTCACTGGCCATAATATGCCTTCTGAGGTTCTCCACTCAGAAATGGCGCAAGGAGACTTGCCCATTCAGACGCAGGCCACCATTCTCTTTCGGCTGTCCTTTCAAAAGCCATCAGGTAAGCCTCCACATCATCTGTAGCCACCATCTTTTGCAAATAGTTACTCACTCTCAGAGTCTTAGAACTGTGTGGAATTTCTGCAGCACACCTGCCCAGTCTTTCAGATAGGCCTCGAATCTCCTGCTGCATGGTACGTGTGATATTCTGCTGTTCCTCTCTTTGTGTTAATACCAGTTTTTGTAGCACTGCAATATTTTCTTGCTGGCTGGCAGTAGCTTGCTGCTGTGTGGCAGTGGCCTGTTACTGTGAGGCCGTAGCCTGTAGTAAAGCCTTTACAACTTCCTCCATTTTAAGTGTGGTATTGTTTCCTTAACAGACTATTAGTGTGTTGCCCGCATTCTCCACCATATGTGACCTGGGATCTTGGAAACACACAGTCCTCAAAGCTGGAAACACAACACAAGGTTGTAGCTTTATAAAATACAGTCTGTTTATTATCAGGTCTGGCAAAAACAGGCAAAATAAACATAAACAAAACAAAAGAGGCTTACTCCACTGAGCACTTACTAACAAGTACAACTGTCTGCACTAAGTAGCTTTTCACAAAAATAATATTGCACAGACCTTTCAAACTTTGTCCTTTAGAGATAATTCCTCTCAGTCTCTCAGGAGAGTGTTTGTAGTTTCCCTTTACTGCTGGCAAATCTACCTCTCAAACCCTGACTGGGGATTTTATTAGCACCTGCTGTCAATTACCATATGCAGGTGAGTAGCTAGCTGAGTCAGACAGAATTCCTGGACTGGACTTTTTGACATAATGTGCTACCTGCAAACTGCGGGGTGGAGCACTGGCCCACCCTACTCTCCAAATACTCCACCCCAGGGACCCAGAAATAAATCACATATTTTCTCTATGTGGCAAACAAACATAACAATTCTCCCTGGGGTTGTCAGACCATACCCCGCACTGCAGCACTTTTGAGGGAATATAGACACCTTCCATTACTATGCCTTGGGTTCTGTCACAATATATATATATAATAAAAAATAAATGAACAAGCTGCTGGGGATATAAATGGCTATGGACAGGGATCCACATTAACAAAATACACTGCGGATACCCTGGTTCATGGAGGTTTATAAAAAATATTGATACACGAAAGAGACCAACCAGTAAACCTTACCCAGCGTACCCAAATAATGCCAAAAATGAAATAAAGGAAGATCTCTTTCCCAAAATGTAACACAGCAACAACTACAAGTGAAATAAATGTAACATATTTGTTTATTAGGGCATATAAAACATGCCTATTGCAGGGATCCCTGTAATCAAAAATAATAATAAAAGATATCTATTGACACAACAAAAAATGTATCTAATCCCCAATCGTTGCAAAAAAAGTTACAAAAGTGTAGCTCAGATCGTCCTGAAGATACAAAAAGTATCCTGGTGGCCACTATGCAGATGGTAGTATCCTAAATTGCCAACAATTTTGCAAGTGGGTTAGTCCTGAAGACACATAAGTCACATAGAATATCTTAGAAATTTCATACACACAGTCTTAATATGTGTGAAAAAGGGAAAATATTAACACAAACATTTGTGTTATTATGTTCCCTGTTTCACACATGGGCTAGTAGCTTTTAACCCCTGACTAGTAAACTATAGTGATATTTTTCATCCTATAAATAAATATATATATATATATATATATATATATATATATATATATATATATAAATATATATATATATATATATATATATATATATATATAATAGCCTTTTGCAGTCAAATGGCCATATACCTTTTAACCCTTATAAATATTTTTTATGAATATTTATATGACTAATTTGAATCAGATACTGTTTATATGAGTATAACAGTATATTTCAATGTATTTATGTTGTGTTGGGTGAAACTTTTTTATTTATTTATCCCTAACTCTTTACGCATGGTTTTCAGTCGCACTGACCCAACAATCGTGAAATTCGACTGTGCTCAAGCAAATGCACTTAATTTTTACTTAATATGCACGCAAATCAACACGTCCATAATAATTATTTTATTGCAGGCACTAAAGTTAGTGTGCCACTTCTAATCTAGCCCTAAATCTCCTTTCCTCTAGCCTTAAAATGTGACCTCTTGTAAGAAACAACTGACTTGAAATAAGCAGCGCTTCCACCAACTCTGTATATGGGCCTTAAAGTGAAGGTAAACTTTGATGAATGAAAGCCCTGTTTTTAAAAATACTGTTAAAAACAGGGGCACTTTCATTCATCAAAGTTTAGAAAGCAGCCATTTTGTTTAAAAACTTACCTTTCTTTTTTTTCACAGCCGGAGCAGCTTCCCCCACCTGGAGATCCTCTCTTCACACGGGTGGGAGAAGCTGCTTCCGCTGTGAAAAGAAGAAAGGTACATTTTTAAACAAAACGGCTGCTTTCTAAACTTTGATGAATGAAAGTGCCAATGTTTTTAATAGTATTTTTAAAAACCGGGCTGTCATTCATCAAAGTTTACCTTCACTTTAAATATATTTATATAAATTAATCATGTCTCAAGTGCCCTTTTTTATATTAAACAGACCCAGTTAAGCTAACCTCTCTTCAAAGTTTAAATTCTCCATTTCCCTTATTAGTTTTGCTATTTCTACAATGTCCCTTTTTAAAAGTTTGGCAACTGAAAAACAATCACAGCAAACAATTTGCTAATATATTTAGAAATTTTTTACATACATTCAGCATGTTATTGCAAGCCATTCATATAAGCAATGCTATTTTGAAATGATTGCTTTCAAAATTAATTAAATGAGTGATATTTCAAATGAGGTCTGGTATAATAACATCATTACTGACTTTTCAACCTATGAAATATTATTTCAGACCAGAAAAGAATGTGCATTCTTTTAAACACACACAAGAACTAATTATAAAAATGAAATGTGTTTGCAATTTTTTTTATGTAGTATCAGCTGCTGTTTAAACTTTGAATCATCACTTGCATATGTTTGAATTCTTGCTTCTTTTATAAAGTGTTAATCTTGTTATCACGCTTATTTCAAATTGAAAATCAATTTCTTTTGCACATTTTGAAGTTTAAATTGGTTCTTGCTTGAATGTGGACGTTTGGCTCAGTTGACGGATAAACCTCTTTGTTACTGAAAGTAAGTATAAATACATTTATTCTGAGCACATATCTGAATATTAGTGTCTGTGTCTAATTGTGTGTAACTTTTTCCTTTCAATATATATGACAATATTTAAAATGTATAAAGGTTTATAAACTGGACTATTGAACATGTGTATATCATTTTTCACAGTGAATGATTAATGGAATTATTGTATTGATATATCACTTATGGGAACATAATATAATATTGTACAATACTATATTCCAGCTTCCGAACATGTAAATACAGATACACGCAATTAATACCTGATTATATTATAGTTGCTGTACAGAAAATCAGCAGATATAAGAAAGAGGGAGCGCACGGGTTTAAAATATACTGACTCTACAAGATCTGTCACTTTGTGGAATTCTTAAAAAAAATCTTCTATTGAAAGATCTGTTGAGCTTCTTCTTTAGATCTCTGAAACAAATTCAATTGGATTGATTTTATATTTTGTGGTCTGTATTTAGCATTAGAATATGAAACACAGTTTCTAAAATATAAAGTTGTATTTGGTATTACTTTTTTTATATACAATATCAAATGTTGGCAAGTGGCCTAAACAAGGAAATTCCATTAATGGTCAGACTAAACAGCTAGGGTACGAATACATTTGGTTGTGGGTTGTTATTAGGGTTGCATTACTTGGCCTGGTCTTGCCTTAAATGTTTCCACTCACATTAGTGACATGCATGCCCATTCATGGCTGCTATAGTTGTATAAATCAGGCCAAAGATTCAGGGGGGGGGGGCTTCTTCCAAACTTACCAAGCTATGATTAATGAATGTCATCACTGATGCTACAGTGGCTGAAAATGCATTTGGATGATAAAAACATAAAATGTCAACATAAGAAATAAACAAAACAACATCAGTGGGCATAATCTACCATTGAGACAACTTTATGCATATACTGACAGTTTTGCATTGAATTATTAAATTTGTCCCTAAACCTCTAAAACTTATAACACTCTCTAGAATTTGAAAGTTTTATTTTTGTTGGGGGTTTTTGGGGGGATTAAATATGGGTAGATTATATGTGCTTTTAGTTGTTCTGCTTTAAAACATACGGCTAGATTACGAGTTTGGGGTTATGAGTGGATCGGAAACTTGCAAGTTATTTCCAACGCTCACCTCCCTATAGCACTGCTATTACAGGTTTGCAAAAACCCGGCGTTAGCAGGCAATATTGCAGCGTTGAGGAAAATTGAGTTCCATACCGCACTCAAATACCAGCACTGCTTTGAGCTGGTTTTACATGCTCGTGCACGATCTCCCCATAGACATTAATAGGGAGAGCTGGCTAAAAAAAAGCCTAACACCTGCAATAAAGGAGCGTAAAGCTCAGTAACACAGCCCCATTGATTCCTATGGGGAAACAAAAGTTATGTTTACACCTAACACCCTAACATAAACCCTGAGTCTAAACACCCCTATTCTGCTGCCCCCGACATCGCCGACATCTACATTACAGTTATAAAAGGGCCTTTATGCTGGGCATTGACCCAAAGAAATCAGCTCTTTTACCTGTAAAAAAAATACAAACAACCCCCCAACAGTAAAACCCACCACCCACACAACCAACCCCCCAAATAAAATCCTATCTAAAAAAACCTAAGCTCCTCATTGCCCTGAAAAGGGCATTTGGATGGGCAGAAGTCTTCATCCAAGTGGGCCGAAGTCTTCATCCAAGCCGGCAGAAGTCTTCATCCAGACGACATCTTCTATCTTCATCCATCCGGCGCAGAGCGGCTCCATCTTCAAGACATCCGGCGCGGAGCATCCTCTTCTTTCCACAGTTAACGAAGAATGAAGGTTCCTTTAAGGGACGTCATCCAAGATGGCGTCCCTTGAATTCTAATTGACTGATTGAATTCTATCAGTCAATCGGAATTAAAGGTGAAAAAATCTTATTGGCTGATGCAATCAGCCAATAGGATTGAGTTTCAATCCTATTGGCTGATCCAATCAGCCAATATGATTGAGCTTGCATTCTATTGGCTGATTGTAACAGCCAATAGAATATGAGCTTGGATGAAGACTTCTGCCGGCTTCGCTGAGGACTTCTGCTGCTTCGTTGAGGATGGATGTCCGGTCTTCAAAAACTGTAAGTAGATCTTCGGGGGTTAGTGTTAGGTATTTTTAAGGGTTTATTGGGTGGGTTTTATTTTTAGATTAGGGTTTGGGCAGAAAAAGAGCTAAATGCCCTTTTAAGGGCAATGCCCATCCAAATGCCCTTTTCAGGGCAATGGGGAGCTTAGGTTTTTTTTAGATAGGATTTTATTTGGGGGGGGGTTAATTGTGTGGGTGGTGGGTTTTACTGTTGGGGGTTGTTTGTATTTTTTTTTTTTTACAGGTAAAAGAGCTGATTTATTTGGGGCAATGCCCCGCAAAAGGCCCTTTTAAGGGCCATTAGTAGTTTATTGTAGGCTAGGTTTTTTTTTATTTTGGGGGGGACTTTTTAATTTTGATAATAAATAGGGATTAGATTAGGTGTTAATAGTTTAAATATTTGATCATTTCTTTTTATTTTGTGTAATTTAGTTTTTTATTATGTAATTTAGTTAATTGTATTAAATGAATATAAATTATTTAATTGTAGTGTAAGGTTAGGTGTTAGTGTAAGACAGGTTAGGTTTTATTTTACAGGTAAATTTGTATTTATTTTAGCTAGGTAGTTATTAAATAGTCAATAACTATTTACTAATTAGTCTACCTAGTTAAAATAAATACAAACTTTTCTGTGAAATAAAAATAAAACCTAAGATAGCTACAATGTAACTATTAGTTATATTGTAGCTAGCTTAGGGTTTATTTTATTGGTAATTATTTAGTTTTAAATAGGAATTATTTAGTAAATGATAGTAATATTTATTTAGATTTATTTTAATTATATTAAAGTTAGGGGTGTTAGGGTTAGACTTAGGGTTAGGTTTAGAAGTTAATAACTTTAGTATAGTGGCGGTGATTTTGGGGGCAGCAGATTAGGGGTTAATAACAGTAATGTAGGTTGCGGCGATGTTAGGGACAGCAGATTAGAGGTTAATAATATTTAACTAGTATCGCGGGAGTACGGCGGTTTAGGGGTTAATATCTTTATTATAGTGGCAGCGATATCCGGAGCGGCAGATTAGGGGTTAATAATTTTATTTTAGTGTTTGCGATGCAGGATGGCCTTGGTTTAGGGGTTAATAAGTAGTTTATGGGTGTTAGTGTACTTTTTAGCACTTTAGTTATGAGTTTTATGTTACGGCTTTGTAGCATAAAACCCATAACTACTGACTTTCAGTTTACGGTACGGGTCTTGACGGCATAGGCTGTACCGCTCACTTTTTGGCTGGACAGGCAAACTTGTAATACTGACGCTGTGGAAGTCCCATTGAAAAAGGACTTTTTAAAAGCTGCGATAGTTACCTTGCGTTAAGGACAAAAAAGTGTGCGGTACAGATATACCTGCAAATCTCTGAATACCAGCGGTAGTGTCAAAAAAAACCATAACGCTGCTTTTTCACTCATAAACTCGTAATCTAGCCGTTAGTTTCTTAATACAATTGTTGTTTACTAAAAAATAATTCAAAGGTAGCAGATGGTAAGAACTAAGGAGAAACCTGGTTTTATTTATGTTACACTGTTAGACTATTGTGATGCAGTGCTGTAAAATCCAATGTATAAAAACTAAAATGGAATACCTGACCCTTATTCATTGGATAGACAGCAAAAACAATTAAAGGGCCATGATACCCAAATGTTGAAGCACTTGAAATTGATGCTGCATATCTCTACAGAGCTGGTTAAAAAATATCACCTGAACATTACTATGTAAAAAAGGAAGATATTTTACCTCTAGATTTCCTCAGTAGACAAATCCCATTGTAACGGGATTTTAAACAGCCAATCAGGATGCTAGCCCTAGGACTTGCAAGTGAGCGTGCATCTGGCATGTGCAGGCACAGTCATGTTATTTCCGTATTCACTTTAAGGAAGTTGACTATCAAATCTCACAAGATTTCATTGAAATCTCATGAGATCACAGTAAAGCAAAGTGGGACATCAGCTGATTCACTGCTGTTTTTTATCTTTCCGAAATGCAGCCGACAGCTGCTGAAGGATAACTGTTCACAGAGCGCTTACTCTGGTGAGCTGAAGTAATTTTGAGGTGAAATATCTTTCTTTTTTACATAGAGATATTCATGTGATATTTTCTTGTCAACTTTTTACAGTTAGGCTTTTAAGTGATTTAGCATATGGGTATTATGTCCCTTTATACATAAAATTGAAGTATTTAGGTACAGCTATTGGACCTTAGTATGAGGCTCCTATTGCTGGTTTCTGATAATTCTTTCTAACTGCACCTGTGAGAGTGCTTTAGTTAAGTTTAATTTCACTAGAAAATAAATACATATGGACTACACTCACAGTTTGGAGGTGGTACCCACCCCATAATCTGGCATTAGCACAGTAACTTGGGTGCATAACCTGCTCTGAGCAGAACGAGCTCAAACCCCACTAAGGTTAACCACAAATACAAATAAATACAACCAAATATGGGCTAGATTACAAATGGCATACTAATGTTAGCATGTGCGATAATGAAATGTTATCCATGCATTAACTAGCACTCATATTAAGTTGAGTTAAGTTGAAAGTAAATGTGAATGCACAAGTGAAATTACATCATTATTATTATTAGCAGGTATTTGTATAGCGCCAACAGATTCTGCAGCTCTATAAACATAGGCAGTATACAAGATAACATTTAATGGATCAAATGGGTAGAGGGCCCTGCCGAGAGTTGCACTCTTGTAGTCGGCTCTTATGAAGGTGACCTACAAACAGCTGTGCTCATAGGCTTACATGGTAAGGGGTTCAAGGAGATAGCAATGGAGTTAGGAAAGGCTAGTGCAGGTTGTATGCATCCCTGAATAGTAGAGTCTTTAGGGAGAGCTTGAAGTTTTCAAAACTAGGCGAGAGTCTCGTGGAGCGGGGCAGAGAGTTACACAAGATGGGAGCCGGTCTGGAGAAGTCCTGTAATCTGGAATATGAGGAGGGGACAGGAGAGGAGGAAAGTAGGAGATTGTGAGCAGAGTAAAGGGGGCGGGAGGGAGAGTATCTGGAGACAAGGTCTGAGATGTAGGGGGGGAGCATTTTACGGGTTGGCAAAACCTGTAAAGGAAAAGGAGTTAAAAAAAAGTTGCACCACCAAACAGAACATATATACATTAAAATATGCATACATGTCTACATACGTTTATGTATGTATATATATATATATATATATATATATATATATATATATATATATATATATATATATATATATATATAGGACAAAAAAGAGCAAAGGTACAGCACTGTAAAGCAAATTCAAATCCAACTTGTCTATTAAGTGCACTGGAAAAAAAGGGGTCCTGCAGCCCCTATGGTATAGACAAGGCAAAAGAGTATTCCCAGCACTGTTTCTTTAGGATAACATCCTTTATTGAAGTTTCAAATAATAAAACAACAGCTACGTTTCGGGCCTACATAGCCCTTACTTATGCTTACAGCATGAGTAAGGGCTATGTAGGCCCGAAACGTAGCTGTTGTTTTATTTTTTGAAACTTCAATAAAGGATGTTATCCTGAAGAAACAGTACTGGGAATACTCTTTTGCTTTGTTTGTACTCTTTTTCTTTGACCCTGCCCAGAAGTGGACTCCTTGCATACATGCCCATAGAGAGATGCAACTGCACTTAACTGACGAGGCCCACAGAAGGCCGAAATGATCGTCTGGGGTTGTTGTTTCTCTTGTTCAGAGAAGAATTACCTGACAATTCTACACTGGACTGTCCTTGGGCAGGGTAAGACTGATATGCTACAGGATATTTTTTCCCTGTGAAAAGGCATAGTATGCTAAAAGAGTATACACCCTAAGTGGCAATGAAAATGAACAGGCATGGAAGTTATTCTAACTTTTGTTCTGTATCAGCTGAGTGTGTTTCTCTGTCTCTTCTCATATTTATGCAAATTGCTCTTGGGTCTCCCTAAGAGTAATGGGGTAAACCAGACGTGGACTCCTTGTACACATGCCCTTAGAGAGATGCAACTGCACCTCACTGAGGAGGCCCACAGAAGGCCGAAATGATCGCCTGGGGTTGTTGTTTCTCTTGTTCAGAGAAGAAGGGTCAGACTGATATGCTACAGGATATTTTTTTCTCTGTGAAAAGGCAGAGTGTGCTAAAAGAGTATGCACACTGAGTGGCAATGAAAATGAACAGGTATGGAAGTTATTCTAGTTTTTGTTCTGTCTCAGCTGAGTGTGTCTCATTTTTTGTTGATCCTTATTACCCCTAAAATAAATTACACCATTCCTACATTGTAAAAAAGTATATATGCAGGACATATACAAGGAATGATACATCTAATATCAAAGACATGTAACTAAAACCAAACCAAAACAAAACTGGACCAAATTAGCCCTTAGGCTTAGGCATATATATATATATATATATATATCTACCTCAGTGGGCAAGCCCTGTAGTTCAGTGAGAAAAAAACAACATTTAGGAGAAATATCAATTAAGCAATTTGGTCAGTGTTCCACATAGTTCAACATCCGTCAAAAACGGCCTGCACAGACAAAGTTAAAATGTTACAGCTTGCTCCATATCCCTAAAAGGAGGGGATAGAAGCTTACCAACTGGTTTCAGTGCCTTTCGTTCAACTGAGAGCAGCGGTTTGTTTAGCCCGCTCTTAAATAGGCTCAGGGAGACAAGACGCTGATTGCTGTGAAGTCATCAGCGGCACGTCTATCATGTGACCTATGGGTTCAGGATTGTAAGATGTGGTAGTCATGGAAACGAGTTCCAGCTGTAATTACTGTATGGAGCTTGATAAATATGCCCCATGATGTGATATATTTTAAGGGTAATAATGATCAACAAAAATGACATTGCCCTTATATCTCCAATTAGATACAGTCTTGACAAAAGTCCCTGTGAGGACCGAAACAACAACTAAATGATGTAATCCTATGATGGATATCTTGCAGAAATAAAGTTGTAAATATTGGAAATTAAGACCTGTGAGTGACTATTCTTCCATTTGACTTCATACATGTATACTATGGAGAGCACCCAGGCACATTAACAATACAAGGAGTGCTTGGAACACCAAAACATTATATATATCTGTCTGAGGAAGGGGAGTTTTGTCACAATAAAAAGGCACTTTGATAAAAGACCAGTGAGTGCAAGCCTGCTGTTTAGTATATATATATATATATATATATATATATATATATATATATATATACATATATACACTTTATTAGGTACACCTTACTAGTACCAGGTTAGACCCCCTTTTGCCTTCAGAACTGCCTTAATTCTTCATGGTATATATTCAACAAGGTGTTGGAAAATTCCTCAGACATTTTGGTCCATATTGACATGATAGCATCCTGCTGTTGCTGCAGATTTGTCAGCTACTCATCCATGATGCAAATCTCCCATTCCACCACATCCCAAAGGTGCTCTATTTGATAGAGGTCTGTTGACTGTGGAGGCCATTGGAGTACAGTGAACTCATTGTCATATTCAAGAAACCATTTTTAGATGATTTGAGCTTTGTGACATGGTGCACTATCCTGATGGAAGTAGCCATCAGAAGATAGGTACACTTTAGTCATAAAAGGATGGACATGGTCAGCATCAATACTCAGGTATGCCGTGGTGCTTAAACTATGCTCAATTGGTACTAAGGGGCCCAAAGAAAATTTCTTCCACACCATTATACCACCACCACCAGCCTGAACCGTTGAAATAAGGCAGGATGCATCCATGCTTTCATGTTGTTTACACCAAATTCTGACCCTACCATCTGAATGTTGTAGCTGAAATCAAGGCTCATTAGACCAGGCAACGTTTTTCAAATCGTCTATTGTTGAATTTTGGTGAGTCTGTGTGAATTGTAGCCTCAGTTTCCTGTTCTTAGCTGACAGGAGTGGCACCCGGTGTGGTCTTCTGCTGCTGTAGCTCATCTGCTTAAGGTTCAACATGTTGTGCATTCAGAGATGGTATTCTGCATACCGTGGTTGCAACAAGTGGTTATTTGAGTTACTGTTGCCTTTCTTTCATCTCAAACCAGTCTGCTTATTCTCCTCTGACCTCTCACATCCACAAGACATTTTCATCCACACAACTGCCACTCACGGGATATTTTCTCTTTCTCGGACTATTCTTTGTAAATCTTAGAGATTATTGTGTGTTAAAAGCCCAGAAAATCAGCAGTTTCTGAAATATTTAGACCAGCCGTCTTGCACGAACAACCATGCCACGTTTAAAGTCACTTAAATCCCCTTTCTTCCCCATTCTGATGCTCAGTTTGAACTTCAGCAAGCCGTCTTCACCACATCTAGATGCCTGAATGCATTGAGTTGCTGTCATGTGACTGGCTGATTAGCAATTTGCATTACCAAGCAATTGAACAGGTGTACTTAATAAAGTGGCTGGTGAGTGTATATGTGTGTATATACATGTGTATTGTGTATTTATGTATTTATATATGTATATACATAAATATATACACATATAAACACATATACACATATACAGTATATATATATATATATATATATATATATATATACCTGAAAACATGAAATATCATTTTGATTCAGTATTAATATTTAATAATTAAAGCATTTTTAAATAGATATTTATTTATATATATATATATATATATATATATATATATATATATCTATCCGTATAGATCTGTATAAATCTATATCTATACCTGTAGCTCACAGTAATATATAGGTTTACAAACAGTTATGCTTTTCATTGCTGTAAGTTTCTATGGTTCTTCATTGTTCCATAGTAAGATGGAGTGCAGCTAAAGTTGTTCAGGTGATGAGAAGTGTCCAGCATTCAAAACAGTTGCGCAATGTCTTTTGAAGAAAGCAAAAGTAAGGCACACAAGTCATTAACCTTTATTGTACACAATAATACAGTGCTCATGCTAAACCATTGTTAAACAGCAATAGATATTTTTAACTTTGTGACTTCATTGAAGTCTATAGGGAGATGTTAATGCGGTCACGATATACAAAGTCCAGCAGTTAGCTAAAAGCTGACCTTTGGTGCTTTTAAAGTTTTGGACACTGCTGTACACATTCTCACATCTACATTTTTTTAGCATGGAAGCTCCTAATGCAGAATATACTTGTGAAGAAGGAGCTTTGTAAGACAGTGGAGGAGATTCCGCTAGCAGATGAAAGAGAATCCAACAGACAAAGCATGATAATTAGGCTAGAGCTTTTGTGAATAAAATTCATGCTATAAGAGACTTTAAGATGGCCAATGAGCTATGGGAATGCTTAGGGGAATTATTTGGAAGCAAGATACTTAATAAGAGATTTATTTTATTCCAGAACATTATTTAAATTAAATTTGCCTCAGGGAAGAAATACAGATAATAATAGTGTATACATTTGGAATAGAAAGGAAAAGTTTCAACAGAGAAAAATGTTATACAATTATAATAGAGGTCACAACAGGTCTAGAGGTAGAGGTACAGGGAGACGTTTAAATGAAGTGAACAAAAAAGTCACTTTTTCTGATAGTGAAGGAGATTCCTGGGGGGAAGACTCTGTATCTGGGGGGGGGGAGACAACATATCATTCCAAATAGAGGGATCAGAACAAGATCCTGAAATTGTCAGACCAAAAATCACAGCCCCACCTACTGTCTCGATCCTTAAAAGAGTGAATGAACAAAGCAAATATGTTGAAACTCCCCCGATATTATCTGATAGAATATCAGAAGAAAATGATATAGAACAGGTTTTTCCCATGCCCCAACGCAGACCCAGGGGAGGGGGAGGGGGAGGAAGAGGCAGAAGAGGCAGAGGAAGAGGGGGACAAGACAGAGAGGAGTGGAACAACCAGAATCAGTACAATCCCCCACAGGAAAGATATCAGTTACGCAGAGGGAGCAGGGGGAGAGCACCTGCACAAACAAAATACCAATGAAAAGTGTAATTAATCTCTCTAAATATACACTCACACACAAACAAAATAAAGTATTATCACTGGGTTTGGGATTTTCACCCTCTACATCTTTTGATTTATTTCAAACGTTAATAGACGTCAATGGCCTAATCAGAAACCTTACTTTAAGGAAGCATTTTTCAAAAAGTGAGGGTAATGTGATCAGTGAGAGAGACACTCAAATTTTAAATGAACAACAAGGTGATGAATTATCTTTCACAGAGATATGTGATATGGAAACCTTGGAATCTCTTCTCTCAGAGAACACATTACACACACAAGAGTCTCAACAACAGCATGCTACCCTACCAACCTTTAAAAAGAAGTCAAAGTTTTACCCCATACAAGATAGGGGTCCAATACTAATGACTTTCCAGAGGAGAGTTGAGAAAGAGCTAACTGAGTTGTCAAACAGTATAAATAAGACTAAAAATAATTTAACTTTGAGACACAGACAGGCACTTCAAGAACTAAGGAACAATCAAGACATTACAATTAGGAATGCAGACAAAGGTGGATCCATAGTGGTCATGGATAGGATATGGTTTATTGAGGAAGCACTTAGACAACTGAATGATCCAACACAGTATATGAAACTAAGCAATAATCCAACCAGTAGATTTGTGAGAGAGTTGGAGCACCTAGTAGATGAAGGATTGGAAATTGGCTTATTTAACCAAACAACAGCTGAGTATTTGATTGTGGAACACCCTGTTGTTCCAATATTTAACCATCTACCTAAGGTGCACAAATCTCTCACAGAGATAACTGGAAGACCTATAGTGAGTGGCATTGGTTCCATAACAGAAAAACTATCACAATGGCTTGATACAATCCTTCAACCAATGGTATTGGAATTATATAGTTATCTGAGGGACACAAAATACCTTTTAAATCACTTGGCAGACTTCCAGTGGAAAAAGGGATTTGGGTGGTTAACCATAGACGTAAAAGCACTATACACGTCCATACAACATGACAAGGGCCTACAAGCAATTGAATTCTTCCTGAGGAGATCAGGCAAATACAGCAGTACCCACATAAGCTTTATAGTGGAAATAACAAAATTTTTACTGACACACAACTATTTTTTGTTTGAGGGCACCTACTACCTCCAGAGGTGTGGAACAGCTATGGGGGCAAAATTTGCCCCCTCGTACACCAACCTGTTCATGGGTTGGTGGGAGCTGTTCCACATCTTTGGAGGGGGTGGAACCCAAAAACAATACATTAAATTTTATAGAAGATTCATAGACGACCTGATAATTATCTGGGAAGGAAATAAAGAGTCAGCTAATGTATTTGTGGATGAACTAAACCACAATAGTCTAGGTATTAGTTTCACGTATCAATATGAAGAAAGTAGCGTGGAATACTTAGATATTAAGATCACAGGATCAGTGGAAAAAGGAATAATGAGTACAATATTCAGGAAGCCCATTTCAGGGAATACGGTACTCCACGCAAACAGTTGCCATCCAAAGGGCATCTTTAAAGCTATTACTAAAGGCCAATTTGTAAGGTTTGAATACAACAAACAGGCAGAAAATCTAGAGAAAAGACTGGCAGAGAGAGGATATAACAAGAAAATGGTGACAAATACCAGGAGAGACATAGAGAAAATTGAAAGGGAAACCTTTTTGAAAAATAAACCTAGAAAAAGTGTGAATCAGAAATCTGATCAAGGCATGTTCTTTGTGACTGATTACAGTGACCAATATCACGCTGTGTGTGTGAAATAATTAGACAAAATCTGTCCATATTGAGTGCAGATGACAGCCTAGCAAACATTGCTAAGAAAGGTTGCCAATTCTCTTATAGAAAAGCTAAGACCATAGGAAATGTAATAGCACCAACAAAGTTACAGGAAAACAGGGAAAGTTTGAGTTCTTGGCTAACCTGTGTGGGGGTCTATCCCTGTAGCAATCACACATGTACAGCATGTGAGTACCTTATCCCAGGGAATCAGTTTAGGAGTGAAGCCACTGGTAAAGTGTATAATCATAGAGAGTGCCTAAACTGTAGGGCAACAAATTGTATATACCTTCTAACCTGCAAAACATGTAACATCCAATACACAGGGTTAACTACCCGTGAGGTAAGGAGCCGTATTAGGGAACATGTAACTAACATTAAAGCAGGCAAAATGACTACCCCTTTTGTTGAACATTTTCTTAGAAAACATAATAAGAGTCCTAACACTCTGGGGTGGACAATTATACTGAGGGTAAGACTACCAAAAAGAGGGGGTAATATGAATTACCTACTATCGAAGCAGGAAGTATTCTGGATGATAAAACTACAGACCAGAATCCCAAAAGGGTTAAACTTGGAGTCAGATGTTATAAATTTCTGGGAATAGATTGGTTATGTATAGCAAAGAGCCATACATTACAATAATAAGAAGGAATATATAAATGCAATATTTACTATAGAATTCTAAGGAAATTAATCTCTATCTATAATTCAGTACGCAAGGGGTTAATAAGGTAAAGGATATACCGGTAAGAAAAACACAGAAAAATACAGATAAACAGTGCCAGTTCCAATAGTAGTGTACAGTCAACAAAAATAATATTAATATCAATAATGATTATAATGGAAATAAAGCAAGGAAAAAATGTACCCGAATAGATAAGGAAATAAAATTCTTACGGAAATAGTTTTTTGAATAAAAAATTAATGATTTAATGAGTAGTTGAAGTTAGAGTAGATGAAAAAAGGCAGACATGTATGAGTATTGCAAACATTGTTTTGATATAACACGCATTGTGATAGAAACAATACAATAATTGTTTCAAGTTAGAGAAAATGTATCAATGAAATGAGAGAGTAGCATCATGTTTTTAAGCAACCAATCAGAGGTGAATCACTGTTTTAAATAAACGGGGAGGTGTAATAGTGGGTCATACAGCTTGGACTACGGCGATTTGCCGAAACGCGCCAGCTAACCCCTTGGCGCTACCGTTGGTGGAAATGAAAGTTTAAGGCAGATACACAATTTGTCTTTATGCTGCCGCAAATGTTTTTATATAAATGGAAATAAAGTATTTGGATTTTTAAAGTGCTCCCCGGGTGAATTGTCCTTCATTCAGTTACGGCAGATTAGGGGTTAATAAAATTTAACTAGTGTTTGCGAGGTGGGAGTGCGGCGGTTTAGGGGTTAATTAATTTATTAAAGTGGCGGCAATGTCCGGTCGGCAGATTATGGGTTAACATTTTATTTAAGCGTTTCCGATGTGGGGGGGGGCTCGGTTTAGGGGTTAATAGGTAGTTTATGGGTGTTAGTGTACTTTTAGCACTTTAGTTAAGAGCTTTATGTTCCGGCGTTAGCCCGTAAATCTCTTAACTACTGACTTTTATATGCGGTAGGAGTCTTGCCAGGAGAGGGTCTACCGCTCACTTTTTTAGGCGATCATAATACCTGCGTTAGGCAAATCCCATTAAAAAGATAGGATACGCAATTGACGTAAGGGGATTTGTTGTAAGCTAAAATTGCGGAAAAAAAGTGAGCGGTATACCCTTTCCTGCCTGACTCATAATAACAGCGGGCGTTAAAAAGCAGCATTGGGACCCCTCAACGCTGCTTTTTAAGGCTAATGCAAGACTCATAATCTAGCCGATACAAATTTCAAGCATTTCTATTCAAAATACAGAAAAAACATATTAAAATTGTTTAAAATTGATATTCATATGTCAAGGTATTTGACTTAGAAGGGCTCAATGTGTATATACACTGTGTGCAGAATTATTAGGCAAATTAGTATTTGACCACATCATCCTCTTTATGTATGTTGTCTTACTCCAAGCTGTATAGGCTCGAAAGCCTGCTACCAATTAAGCATATTAGGTGATGTGCATCTCTGTAATGAGAAGGGGTGTGGTCTAATGACATCAACACCCTATATCAGGTGTGCATAATTATTAGGCAACTTCCTTTCCTTTGGCAAAATGGGTCAAAAGAAGGACTTGACAGGCTCAGAAAAGTCAAAAATAGTGAGATATCTTGCAGAGGGATGCAGCACTCTTAAAATTGCAAAGCTTCTGAAGCGTGATCATCGAACAATCAAGCGTTTCATTCAAAATAGTCAACAGGGTCGCAAGAAGCGTGTGGAAAAACCAAGGCGCAAAATAACTGCCCATGAACTGAGAAAAGTCAAGCGTGCAGCTGCCAAGATGCCACTTGCCACCAGTTTGGCCATATTTCAGAGATGCAACATCACTGGAGTGCCCAAAAGCACAAGGTGTGCAATACTCAGAGACATGGCCAAGGTAAGAAAGGCTGAAAGACGACCACCACTGAACAAGACACACAAGCTGAAACGTCAAGACTGGGCCAAGAAATATCTCAAGACTGATTTCTCTAAGGTTTTATGGACTGATGAAATGAGAGTGAGTCTTGATGGGCCAGATGGATGGGCCCGTGGCTGGATTGGTAAAGGGCAGAGAGCTCCAGTCCGACTCAGACGCCAGCAAGGTGGAGGTGGAGTACTGGTTTGGGCTGGTTTCATCAAAGATGAGCTTGTGGGGCCTTTTCGGGTTGAGGATGGAGTCAAGCTCAACTCCCAGTCCTACTGCCAGTTTCTGGAAGACACCTTCTTCAAGCAGTGGTACAGGAAGAAGTCTGCATCCTTCAAGAAAAACATGATTTTCATGCAGGACAATGCTCCATCACACGCGTCCAAGTACTCCACAGCGTGGCTGGCAAGAAAGGGTATAAAAGAAGAAAATCTAATGACATGGCCTCCTTGTTCACCTGATCTGAACCCCATTGAGAACCTGTGGTCCATCATCAAATGTGAGATTTACAAGGAGGGAAAACAGTACACCTCTCTGAACAGTGTCTGGGAGGCTGTGGTTGCTGCTGCACGCAATGTTGATGGTGAACAGATCAAAACACTGACAGAATCCATGGATGGCAGGCTTTTAAGTGTCCTTGCAAAGAAAGGTGGCTATATTGGTCACTGATTTGTTTTTGTTTTGTTTTTGAATATCAGAAATGTATATTTTTGAATGTTGAGATGTTATATTGGTTTCACTGGTAAAAATAAATAATTGAAATGGGTATATATTTGTTTTTTGTTAAGTTGCCTAATAATTATGCACAGTAATAGTCACCTGCACACACAGATATCCCCCTAAAATAGCTATAACTAAAAACAAACTAAAAACTACTTCCAAAACTATTCAGCTTTGATATTAATGAGTTTTTTGGGTTCATTGAGAACATGGTTGTTGTTCAATAATAAAATTAATCCTCAAAAATACAACTTGCCTAATAATTCTGCACTCCCTGTATATGTATACATCTGTTTGCATGTATGTATGTGTCCAAATACACATTAACACATATAAACACTTAAATACATAAATAAGTAATTGGTGTGCTAGAGCAATGTCGGCCATGTTATACCTTCTCTGGTAATATCAAGTAGCACGCTCATTTTAATGAAGTCCAGCAATACTGCCTATCACATCCTGCATTGGCAATAGCGCACCACTTGTAATCTGGGCCAAAGTAGGTATACACAAAATTAATTATTCAAATATTAATTGGTTATGTATAACACATTTTGCACATACCTACTAAAAGAGTATTTATGGTACAAAAAGCAGTAGTGCATATTATAGTGAAACAAAATAATATGTACATTTATCATTGACTTATAGATGTAGATACAGCATTCCACCTGTGTAAAAACTGAAATTCCTACAAATAATTCTAGAATTCTACAGATATGGTGAGCATAGATAATGGTAACAGACTTGCAATACAAGTAAAAGATCAAGATTTTCTGTAATGTGTTACAGAAATAAAGACATTCAATACATTTACTCACCTGAGCTTACAGGAAATGTTTCTAGAGTTTCTGTTTCAACTAAGCCGTGATACAATGTGAACTTTAATCACAACACATTTAGAGTAATGGAAGGTGGACTTTTGTATGCACAAGGTTTTGAAAATAATGGTATTTGTGTATTCCATACAAGCAGGGAAGGTCAATAAAACTAAGAATTGCTCAAGTTCAATATTCATTAACATTCCATAAAAACTTTGACACAAGGACATCAAGGGCAGTTCTGTCTGAAAGGTTTGGTACAAGGGACATAAAGGTTTGTAAAGGGTAACGTGAGTGAGAAGTATTTATGTTTGAGGGAAATATTAATTTATTGTTATTATATGTCTTACTCCTGATCGCTATGGTACAAGATGGGGGAGTTCTTCCTCTGTGACTGCGCTAAATAGTCATATTAAAGGTTTTCCTAAACCCCTACCTGAGGACTCATTGTTTTCAATTATCCAGTATGTTTAAATAAACATGTTCTGCTTCACAGGTCCATGCTGCCTCATTAAGTAAGATTCATAACAGTGATGAGCTAAACCCTTCTAACCAGGACCTTCACTATTTAATGATAATTCTAGCCCATCATCTACAGGTGAAACTCGAAAAATTAGAATATCGTGCAAAAGTTAATTTATTTCACTAATGCAACTTAAAAGGTTAAACTAATATATGAGATAGACTAATTACATGCAAAGTAAAGTTCAAGCTGTGATGTGTCATAATTGTGATGATTATGGCTTACAGCTCATGAAAACCCCAAATCCACAATCTCAGAAAATTAGAATATTACATGCAATCAATAAAACAAGGATTGTACATACCTGTAGAACAATATTGGACCTCTGAAAAGTATAAGCATGCATACTGTATGTACTCAGTACTTGGTTTGGGCCCCTTTTGCAGCAATTACTGCCTCAATGTGGCGTGGCATGGAAGCTATCAGCCTGTGGCACTGCTGAGGTGTTATGGATGCTTCAATAGCGGCCTTCAGCTCTTCTGCATTGTTCGGTCTCATGTCTCTCATCTTTCTCTTGGCAATGCCCCATAGATTCTCTATGGGTTTCAGGTCAGGTGAGTTTTCTGGCCAATCAAGCACAGTAATCACACAGTCATTGAACCAGATTTTGGTGCTTTTGGCAGTGTGAGCAGGTGCCAAGTCCTGCTGGAAAATAAAGTCAGCATCCCCATAGAGCTCGTCTGCGGAAGAAAGCATGAAGTGCTCCAAAATCTCCTGGTAGACAGCTGCGTTGACCCTGGACTTAATGAAGCACAGTGGACCAACACCAGCAGATGACATGGCTCCCCAAATCAACACAGACTGTGGAAATTTCACACTGTACTTCAAGCATCTTGCAGTGTGTGCCTCTCCATTCTTCCTCCATACTCTGGGTCTTTGGTTTCCAAATGAGATGCAAAGTTTTTCTGCACAACTGTCAGGTCAGCAGTCTTTCCCATGATTGTGATTCCTACTGAACCAGACTGAGAGACCATTTAAAGGCTCAGGAACCCTTTGCAGGTTTTATGGCTTAATTAGCTGATTAGAGTGGGACACTTTGAGCCTAGAATTTTGCACCTTTTCACAATATTCTAATTTTCTGAGATTGTGGATTTGGGGTTTTCATGAGCTGTAAGCCATAATCATCACAATTATGACAAATCACGGCTTGAACTATCTTGCTTTGCATGTAATGATTCTATCTGATATATTAGTTTCACCTTTTAAGTTGCATTAGTGAAATAAATGAACTTTTGCACGATATTCTAATTCTTCGAGTTTCACCTGTATGTTTTTAAAAGCTTCTGCAGTCTGCCTCATGACTGGGCCTATAAATATCTTTGAATTCCTAATTTGGCTTGTGGTTTGAATTTTTTTTATATATCAGATCAAATATATCACACTATAAAATGGTAAGGCACATTGTTAAAAATGTGTGATCACATGGTGTGTCCAGGCTATGGCTTTGCTTCAGGAATTACACTCTGCCATGTAATCTGGCCTCTTTCTAACCTCATTTTGTCTTTATCTTTGGATACTTCCGAACCTCTCTATATCTATATTTTTTTACTACAGTCCTTAGATGGTCATACAAATATGATACAAAAGAGAGGTTTATATCTAGCCTTGCTTGGCCTTCATTTATCTGATTGGAAGTGGAGATGATAGAAACATGCTTATCATACCTTATAGTTAATGTAGAGTTTGTGTAGTATGTGATATATGTCCACAATATACAATAGAAAATTGTAGTTTCTAGGTCAATTTAATCTGATAGTTGGCTAAAATTTATACTAGTGTTGTATTATAGTGGAAGTAGTTTTGTTTTGTTTTTTTGTTTTTTTTATTTCCCTCTAACATTTCTATATAAAGGGTAAGGCTCAAGAGTATTTTTTAAAACTATTATTTAAGAATTAAAGAGCGCTAGGTATAATCTCCAAGGTATAGTAACACCTTCTGCAGAAACAGAGTAAATCGGCCAAGCTGTAGGCGGAAATAGAATTTATGAAGCAGAGGGCTAAAGACCGCTGCTCCATAACTTGTCCCCCTACTCTGAGGCCGGCGACAGAAATCAATCTGCAGGGGCTGCATTGCACCAGTAGTTCACAACAACTGCTGGTGAAATGATAAATGCTAAATGATAAATGCCGACAGCATATGCTGTTAGCATTTATCAATGTGCAGCGGACATAATACGATACATTGTATCATTGTATCATGTCTGCTCGCACTATGATAAATATACCCCCAAGAGTGAACTTTTATTTTTTTCAGAAATGTCTTGAGAGGGTTATCATATAGCTATATAGTTAATTTCCTTTATAGGGGTTACATTTAACTGATGGTGACAGACAAATATTTACTTTTGCCTAAGAATAGTTAGTCTCATAGAGACACAAGAGTTGTTAATTATTTTGCAGATGTGAATTACTTATGGGCCCAAGAGTGGTTTATTATTTTTATCAAAATGCTCTTTTAAAAGTTTTATTAAGCGACCCCCTCTAGTCTTAATACCCCAGTTTTTCACCCACTATAATTAGAATATAAATTCAGGGGTCCAAAAGTGATGCTCAGTTTATTAGAAGGGGATATCTTTCTCTTATGAGTCAGCTATTTCAAGGGGGGGATATCAATTTCATAAAATATGAGGTTTTTCATTTTAGACAGATCAATTTATTATTTCTTCTGCATAGATTAATATTAATATTTTAGCTCATGTTAACTAAAAAAAATGTCATGGGCCCATGAATAGCCCTTTTTGTTTTTTTCACCCAAGTTTCTCCACTTTCTTCTAACTTACGGCTAGATTTGGAGTTTTGTCGGTAACGACCCGAAAAGCTAACGCCGGCTTTTTTCTGGCCGCACCATAAAAATAACTCTGGTATTGAGAGTCCACATAAAGGCTGCGTTAGGCTCCAAAAAAGGAGCGTAGAGCATATTTAACGCAGCTTCAACTCTCGATACCAGAGTTGCTTACGCAAGCGGCCAGCCTAAAAAACGTGCTCGTGCACGATTCCCCCATAGGAAACAATGGGGCTGTTTGAGCTGAAAAAAAACCTAACACCTGCAAAAAAGCCGCGTTCAGCTCCTAACGCAGCCCCATTGTTTGCTATGCGGAAACACTTCCTACGTCTGCACCTAACACTCTAACATGTACCCCGAGTCTAAACACCCCTAACCTTACACTTATTAACCTCTAATCTGCCGCCCCCGCTATCGCTGACCCCTGCATATTATTATTAACCCCTAATCTGGCGCTCTGTAAACCGCCGCTACTTACATTATCCCTATGTACCCCTAATCTGCTGCCCTAACATCGCCGACCCCTATATTATATTTATTAACCCTAATCTGCCCCCCACAACGTCGCCTACCCTTGCCTACACTTATTAACCCCTAATCTGCCGAGCGGACCTGAGCGCTACTATAATAAAGTTATTAACCCCTAATCCGCCTCACTAACCCTATAATAAATAGTATTAACCCCTAATCTGCCCTCCCTAACATCGCCGACACCTAACTTCAATTATTAACCCCTAATCTGCCGACTGGAGCTCACCGCTATTCTAATAAATGTATTAACCCCTAAAGCTAAGTCTAACCCTAACACTAACACCCCCCTAAGTTAAATATAATTTACATCTAACGAAATTAATTATCTCTTATTAAATAAATTATTCCTATTTAAAGCTAAATACTTACCTGTAAAATAAATCCTAATATAGCTACAATATAAATTATAATTACATTGTAGCTATTTTAGGATTAATATTTATTTTACAGGCAACTTTGTAATTATTTTAACCATGTACAATAGCTATTAAATAGTTAAGAACTATTTAATAGTTACCTAGTTAAAATAATTACAAAATTACCTGTAAAATAAATCCTAACCTAAGTTAGAATTAAACCTAACACTATACTATCATTAAATTAATTAAATAAAATACCTACAATTACCTACAATTAAACCTAACACTACACTATCAATAAATAAATTAAATACAATTCCTACAAATAACTACAATGAAATAAACTAACTAAAGTACAAAAAATAAAAAAGAACTAAGTTACAAAAAATAAAAAAATATTTACAAACATAAGAAAAATATTACAACAATTTTAAACTAATTACACCTACTCTAAGCCCCCTAATAAAATAACAAAGACCCCCAAAATAAAAAATGCCCTACCCTATTCTAAATTACTAAAGTTCAAAGCTCTTTTACCTTACCAGCCCTGAACAGGGCCCTTTGCGGGGCATGCCCCAAGAAGTTCAGCTCTTTTGCCTGTAAAAAAAAAACATACAATACCCCCCCAACATTACAACCCACCACCCACATACCCCTAATCTAACCCAAACCCCCCTTAAATAAACCTAACACTAAGCCCCTGAAGATCATCCTACCTTGTCTTCACCTCACCAGGTATCACCGATCCGTCCTGGCTCCAAAATCTTCATCCAACCCAAGCGGGGGCTGGCGATCCATCATCCGGTGGCTGAAGAGGTCCAGAAGAGGCTCCAAAGTCTTCATCCTATCCGGGAAGAAGAGGCGATCCGGACCGGCAACCATCTTGATCCAAGCGGCATCTTCTATCTTCATCCGATGACGACCGGCTCCATCCTGAAGACCTCCACCGCGGACCCATCTTCTTCCGGCGATGTACAACTGAAGAATGACGGTTCCTTTAAGGGACGTCATCCAAGATGGCGTCCCTCGAATTCCGATTGGCTGATAGGATTCTATCAGCCAATCGGAATTAAGGTAGGAATATTCTGATTGGCTGATGGAATCAGCCAATCAGAATCAAGTTCAATCCGATTGGCTGATCTAATCAGCCAATCAGATTGAGCTCGCATTCTATTGGCTGTTCCGATCAGCCAATAGAATGCGAGCTCAATCTGATTGGCTGATTGGATCAGCCAATCGGATTGAACTTGATTCTGATTGGCTGATTCCATCAGCCAATCAGAATATTCCTACCTTAATTCCGATTGGCTGATAGAATCCTATCAGCCAATCAGAATTCGAGGGACGCCATCTTGGATGACGTCCCTTAAAGGAACCGTCATTCTTCAGTTGGACGTCGCCGGAAGATGGGTCCGCGGTGGAGGTCTTCAGGATGGAGCCGGTCGTCATCGGATGAAGATAGAAGATGCCGCTTGGATCAAGATGGTTGCCGGTCCGGATCGCCTCTTCTTCCCGGATAGGATGAAGACTTTGGAGCCTCTTCTGGACCTCTTCAGCCACCGGATGATGGATCGCCAGCCCCCGCTTGGGTTGGATGAAGATTTTGGAGCCAGGACGGATCGGTGATACCTGGTGAGGTGAAGATAAGGTAGGATGATCTTCAGGGGCTTAGTGTTAGGTTTATTTAAGGGGGGTTTGGGTTAGATTAGGGGTATGTGGGTGGTGGGTTGTAATGTTGGGGGGGGTATTGTATGTTTTTTTTTACAGGCAAAAGAGCTGAACTTCTTGGGGCATGCCCCGCAAAGGGCCCTGTTCAGGGCTGGTAAGGTAAAAGAGCTTTGAACTTTAGTAATTTAGAATAGGGTAGGGCATTTTTTATTTTGGGGGTCTTTGTTATTTTATTAGGGGGCTTAGAGTAGGTGTAATTAGTTTAAAATTGTTGTAATATTTTTCTTATGTTTGTAAATATTTTTTTATTTTTTGTAACTTAGTTCTTGTTTATTTTTTGTACTTTAGTTAGTTTATTTCATTGTAGTTATTTGTAGGAATTGTATTTAATTAATGTATTGATAGTGTAGTGTTAGGTTTAATTGTAGGTAATTATAGGTATTTTATTTAATTAATTTAATGATAGTATAGTGTTAGGTTTAATTCTAACTTAGGTTAGGATTTATTTTACAGGTAATTTTGTAATTATTTTAACTAGGTAGCTATTAAATAGTTCTTAACTATTTAATAGCTATTGTACCTGGTTAAAATAATTACAAAGTTGCCTGTAAAATAAATATTAATCCTAAAATAGCTACAATGTAATTATAATTTATATTGTAGCTATATTAGGATTTATTTTACAGGTAATTATTTAGCTTTAAATAGCAATAATTTATTTAATAAGAGTTAATTTATTTTGTTAGATTAAAATTATATTTAACTTAGGGGGGTGTTAGTGTTAGGGTTAGACTTAGCTTTAGGGGTTAATACATTTATTAGAATAGCGGTGAGCTCCGGTCGGCAGATTAGGGGTTAATAATTGAAGTTAGGTGTCGGCGATGTTAGGGAGGGCAGATTAGGGGTTAATACTATTTATTATAGGGTTAGTGAGGCGGATTAGGGGTTAATAACTTTATTATAGTAGCGGTGCGGTCCGCTCGGCAGATTAGGGGTTAATAAGTGTAGGCAGGTGGAGGTGACGTTGAGGGGGGCAGATTAGGGGTAATAAATATAATATAGGGGTCGGCGGTGTTAAGGGCAGCAGATTAGGGGTACATAGCTATAATGTAGGTGGCGGTGCTTTGCGGTCGGCAGATTAGGGGTTAATTATTGTAGGTAGCTGGCGGCGACGTTGTGGGGGGCAGATTAGGGGTTAATAAATATAATACAGGGGTCGGCGGTGTTAGGGGCAGCAGATTAGGGGTACATAAGTATAACGTAGGTGGCGGTCGGCAGATTAGGGGTTAAAAAAATGTAATCGAGTGGCGGCGATGTGGGGAGGCCTCGGTTTAGGGGTACATAGGTAGTTTATGGGTGTTAGTGTACTTTAGAGTACAGTAGTTAAGAGCTTTATGAACCGGCGTTAGCCCAAAAAGCTCTTAACTACTGACTTTTTTCTGCGGCTGGAGTTTTGTCGTTAGATTTCTAACGCTCACTTCAGACACGACTCTAAATACCGGAGTTAGAAAGATCCCATTGAAAAGATAGGATACGCAATTGACGTAAGGGGATCTGCGGTATGGAAAAGTCGCGGCTGAAAAGTGAGCGTTAGACCCTTTTTTGAGTGACTCCAAATACCGGAGTTAGCCTAAAACCAGCGTTAGGAGCCTCTAACGCTGGTTTTCACGGCTAACGCCAAACTCCAAATCTAGGCCTTAAAGTCTAGGTGGTCCAAGAGAAGACACTATTCACCATTGGGGGAACCCTTTTTTTTCATAATGTTGACCTTCTCACATGGGAAAATTAGCCGTACCTTATTTAGAAAATATGAGGTTGTCCTTTAAGTATATTGCCATATTAGATTAGATCATTTTATTGCTTACTATATCTATGATATTTCTCTACATAACTTTATATCTCACTATTGCTATCATTATTTTATATGAAAAATTGGTATATTACATTGTTATGTATATAAATAATCCTACATAATGTAATCAGATTTGTTGAATAATGGTCCTAGGACTATGGCATTTTTGTATCATCTTTGTTTTCAACCTCAATAAAAGAGTATTTATATAAGAACATGTTATCACCCTAATTTGTCATGTCTACATGTATTGTGATTCTGTAATATAAAAAATATTTTTTGGTATATTTCATGGAACCATTTCACCGCCAAATGCAATAAAATAAAAAAAAAAAAAACATTAACTTTTTCACAATTTTAGGCTTCTCACAGAAATTATTTATAAACAGCTTGTGCAATCATGGCACAAATGGTTGTAAATGCTTCTCTGGGATCCCCTCTGTTCATATATAGCAGACATATATGGCTTTTGGCATTGCTTTTTGGTAATTAAAAAGCCGTTAAATGACGCTGTGCACCACTTTTATTATGTCCAGCAAGGAAAGGGTTAAATAAATAACTTGTAGGGTTAATTTTAGCTTTAGTGTAGAGATCAGCCTCCCACCTGGCATAGCCCACCCCCTGATCTCTCCCTGATCCCCCTCAAACAGCTCTCTTCCTTGCCCCACCTCACAATTGTCACTGCCATCTTAAGTACTAGCAGAAAGTCTGCCAGTATGAAAAAAAGCCTTTTTTTTATTTTTTTAAATATATTTGCTGCAGTGTAGGTTCCCCACTAACCCCCCAAACTCCCTAATCTCCCCCCAAAAAATCTCTCTAACCTTCCCCCCTCTGCCTATTTACTGCCATCTTGTCTGCCAGTACCCAGTTTGCTGCAAATTTGGCTATTTAAAAAAAAAAAAAATTCTGTAGTGTAGCTGCCACCCCTCTATACCCTCCCCCTCCCAGATCCCTTTCTGTTAACGGATCCCACATGGGATCATTGCCCCTACTCCCTCCTTCCCCCTCAATGACAAAGTTATTTTTTTTTATTACCTGTAGCGTGGCCGAGCGGTCCCACCCCCCTCTCCTCCCTCCCCCTCTAGCGATTAGCCGCCCACCCGCCTCCCTCCTTACCCTCCAACCCACCAACGATCGGCACCACCGCTGTCCGATGCAGAGAGGGCCACTCGTGGGGCATGCAGAAATCACACAATCTCACTATTTTGAGCAAGATCACAGCAGAGAGAAGCCCAGGACTGCAGCAAAGTACAGGGTACATCGCAGGTCCTAAGGGCATAACGATCAGCGTTGTACAGGGTACGGTGCTGGATGTTAAGGGGTTAATAACTATTAATAATTAGTATAGATGTTCTTAAAAATTCTAAAAAAAATCATTTGAATATACAGTATATGTATATTTTTCAGAAACTATCGGCTAGATTACGAGTTGTGCTTTATGCGTAAAAAAAGTCCTAACGCTGCTTTTTCCCTACCGCTGGTATTACGAGTTTCCATAACCCCCCAAAAAATCCATCTCCGCTCAAATCATTAACGTAAACGCAGACCCAGTAGTTAATCATATACCGCTAACAAAAATATCCACAAATCACTTCAAAAACATTACACAAAGTACACTTACACTCATACAAACACTACACAATATTTATTTTTCAGAATTTACATTTTCATGTCAAAATAGAACGGATCAAAGTTACGAGATCTCGGGTGTTTGAAAAAAAAGCCACACAAATCCATTTTACATTGACTTACATAGACAGATGGGAACATACACTCATATAGCTACATCTAACTACAAATATTATCACATACATACACTAATCGATACATACAAACAATATATAGCACATTACCTACACAAATCAGATTTTTTTCTAGGAAATAAACACGATTTAGCTACTTTTTCACGCAAGAACATAACGTCACTCACTTTACGCTCAAAACAAGTGTTGGATTTTATTTCTCAACAAATTTTTCTTCTCCATTGACTTCTATGGAAGATGTGCCCGTGCACGTGACAAGCAGATTTACCTAACTCACGTAAAATGCGTAGACAAGAAAACTCATAATGCCAGCGTTACAATTGTGAAACTAACTCATTCTTTCTTGCGTTAGTCCCGCTATGACAAATAGATCAATAATTTACTATTTCCCTATGGACTTATGGCTTTTACTTGTGTGAAATTAACTACAACATCAAATTGTTATATAAATTTACATTACATCAACTACAAATCACCATCACAATACGAAATCGTTTGGAAAAATTACATCAGAATTAAACGGACAGAAAAATAATTTTTACATTTCATTATTCACAAACAGTAGACAACTGGAAACACATCTCATCTACCTCTATTAGAACATTTCATTTATTAAATTCATATGCTTGCATGAACAGCATATCTACATAGGCTCAACACATGATCATTAATGAATGCACATACATGACTTTTGTCATTGACTCATACATGTGCATTAATATTCTGGGGGAAAAACACATATAAACAATGAACACATTTACATCATACAACTACATTGGAAGGTTGCTTAACATTAGATTCTCTCTATGAATCATGAAACATAAAATATGGATTTACTGTCCCTTTAACATCACGATTAAGTCATAATATACCATTAGGAATTACGTAGAATAAGAAAACAGCATTAGAACAGATTACAGCTGTCACTTTTTTGGAAGGAACAACAATGCTATACTGCTTTATATAAGTCAGCATATGTGGGAGAGAATCACCATACATACATAGATGTACATAACATGCATCACACAACAGCAAAGCACATATTTATATTTTTAATCAGCACACAAGAAAAATGTTTTTAAATACAACACAATGAAGATAACTAGACAGGCAGGTTGCTAATATGATGATGTCATTATAAGCTTCAACCATACAGATTACAGCTTTTGGACTGTACCGCCCCTTTCAGAAATTTCTCACTCAATACTACAATATTACATATACATAAACGAGAGTTTGGAAGACCTTCATTATTATTGCGATTTTAATGGGACGTGTACAATATTGACATCTCGCAAATCACTTATATATACAATACTACAGATGTCAGCCGGAAGATCTTTATTGTTATTACGATTACAATGGGACACGTAAAATATTGACATCTCGCCAATCACTTATATATAAAAGATTGCAGATGTCAGCAGTTACTTTATCGTTTAGAAACAATATTGCAGCAACATTGATCGATCAGATTCTATGCCATGTCTATGCACATTATACACAACTATGCACTTTCATTCATGTTAGCGTGGACGTGTGCTTTTTACTATAACATATAATATGTAATATGTATTTATTATGCATATGAACAAACATTACGAAGATGCACTGTATATGTTATATTTTACACTTTCACATTACGATTCATTGGGGGAAAACAAAATTTAAGCAAACACCTAAAAAAAAGCCCACTTTGAAAGCATTCGTGCCGCTCACATACAATCAAGTGTATACAATCAGCAATCATTGCAAACTCACTACCATTGGACATATTGCACTATAAATCCCCCAAACAACATGGCCAAAGCGTCCCTTGTGATCGACATTGTATCAAATCACTTTTGTGTTTTTGCATACCTTGTTACTCCTTTTGTGTTTGCTCTGCTGTTTGGCTTTGTGCTGCTTAACTTGGCAAATATGGATGAGCCGCAGTTAGTTGCTGCTGGTGCTGTTGCACGAGTGGTGTACAATAGAATCAGGCGGGCTCGGTGTCTCCAAGAGAGACAAAGGGCTCGTTTGGTTAGAGGTCCTCCTGTTCACAGGGTGAGGCCCACCTTGGATAACATGAGCGACTTCAAGGTTTATGACAAGTATAGGCTCAATCGCGAACAGCTCATTAGCCTTTACGATGTTCTTAAACCTCATATGGAGCCACGTAGACGTATGTGAACTGCAATCCCTGGCATGACCAAGATGCTAAGTTGCATACACGTCCTGGCCTCTGGGAGTTTTCAATCTGGAGAGCGGTACATGCATGGGCTGGCTCAGGATACCTTCTCTGTGGTTTTTGACAACTTTCTGGACGCCATGGTATGAGTCAGTAAGCGTTATATAGGATTCCCTCAAAATGATGATGATTGGAGGTGCCTGCAGAGGGAATTCTATGCAATAGCTCAAATGCCCAATGTCTTGGGAGAAATAGATTGCACCCACATTGTGCTGCGTGCTGCAGAAGATGACTTGCCCTTCCGAAATTGCAAACACTTCCATAGTCTCAATGTGCAGTTTGTTTGCGACGCGTGGATGCGGATTATGCAGGTGTGTGCGAATTTCGGCGGGGCTTGTCATGATGCCCGCATACTCAGGCAGACGTCCCTGTGGCGGCGGTTTGAGGGCAGACAGTTTCCCCCTGGGTGGCTCGTTGGTGAGTACTTGTGCACAACATGGTTAATTAGTTAGACAATTGCCACTGTAGTCTTCAAAAACAGTTGTGTTTGTGTAATGTGCAGCTCTAGGATGCAATTTAACTATTTCTTTCTCTTTTAGCAAATGTCTGGTTTATGCGAAATACGCATAGGTAGCATGTCTTAGCTTAAATGGGCATTTAGAGAATGCGCTTTTACCATGTCATTGTCTCCGCAAATGTCTAGTTTTAGCTCCAAACAGCTATGTAGCATGTCTTAGCTTAAATGGGCAGCTCTAGGATGCAATTTAACCATTTCTTTCTCTTTTAGCAAATGTCTGGTTTATGCGAAATATGCATAAATAGCATGTCCTAGATTAAATGGGCATTTAGAGAATGCGCTTTAACCATGTCATTGTCTCTTTCCGCAAATGTCTAGTTTTAGCTCCAAACAGATATGTAGCATGTCTTAGCTTAAATGGGCAGATAGAGAATGCGATTTAACCTTATAATTGTTATTCTGAAAATGTTTATTTCAGGGGATTTTCGTGTACGCAAATGAATTGTATTTTAATATAATAATTTTAACGATATTTTTAATATTTGTCATTTTGTTATGTTCATTATTTATAGGTGATTCAGGTTACATGAGCCGGCCTTGGCTCATTATGCCATTACGTAACCCCATGGACAAGGCCCAGGAGTGCTACAATCGGGCACACAAGCGGACTAGGGCTGTAGTGGAGAGGATGTTTGGGCTCCTCAAAATGAGACTAAGATGCCTGGACAGGTCTGGAGGAGCCCTCCAATATAGCCCTAGGAAGGTTGCGAAGATCGTTATAGCCTGCAGCGTCCTGCATAACATTGATCGGCGGGCTGGGATGCTGCAGGCCGTCCAGGCACCCCGAGACCTCCTCCAAGATGAGGAGGACAACCCTGTTCTAGAGGGGCCATTCCAGGACGAGGGGCTCAATGTCAGAGCAAACATCATCAACCGCCACTTCAGACAGTAAATATTAGAAGTTATATAGGAACATTGCAAAAATGTGTACATTTTAGGGAAATGAGAAGTAGAGAATTGTGCAAACATGTTAGGATTGTTCATCAAATGATTTTAAAAAAAAGATAATTTATTATTATTATTATTATTATTATTATTATTATTATAGGTAATTTATACATCAGATGATTCTGGGTCCTGTAATGACTTTGCCACCTGGTTTTCAAAGGCAACATCAGATGGTAAGTATAAACAATGTATGGACTGTGGGTGGGGGGAATTTTGCATATGGCATACATTTTAAAATTTAGTATTTAGTTTACACATTACTAGATTTTTTGGATACTCAGAAAGGGATCCTCTAGCAATACGATATGCTTCCAAGTCAAATTCCAAGTAATACATCAGAGGTTAGGTCTGCACAATGTATGACTCATCTTCACACTTGATTGATAGAACATAACACAATATGTTACACACGCTTAGTAAGCTAGTGATATAAATAGTTTCAGATATGGGGGGGGGGATCCAGAACTAAGTCACACACTTCTATTAATGATTTGATTTACACTTTTCTGCCATTAGGGAGATGACTTCATCTAAAGACTGAAAGTGAAGAATTCAAGACTGAAAGTGAAGAATCCCAGACTGAAAGTGAAGAATCCCAGACTGAAAGTGAAGAATCCCAGACTAAAAGTGAAGAATACCAATGTGATCATGTCTGTGGCATTGTCTTTTAAATGTGCTGACCTTGAAAACCATACAAAGACATGTTCACATGGTAAGTGGCAACAATTCTATGGAACAAGACTGTGGATGCATCCTATTGGAGACACTTAGATTTATTATATTTTTTTAGATGGTATTTCAAAATCCTCTATTTTGAAAATGATTAATAGGACACCTAATGAAGATAAACTGATATTTTGAAGAGCATTGCCTTTCAAAGACCATAAATCCAGGTTAGTTTGCACAATGCATGCTATTTAAGAATCATAGGAGGAAGAATGTTCAAAGAATTAGGAATATATACTTGTCCTATATTAGAATATGTTTATTTAACATACATTACCCCTACTTTGTGCTAGAGAGGACTCAGATTCTGACCAATCAGACAAAGGGATACATTTTATAGTTGATATAGAGGTACATTATTTGAAGGGACATGAAATATTACATTCAATTATGTTACTCATACAATCCAATATAAAAATATTTTAAAAAATGTATATGCATTATTTTGTCTAATTTTAAATGCTAATGTGTAATTCAGCTATTGATTAGACAATATAATGGTATTAATTTCAAATTATGGATAGATATAGAGATTTCAAGTATGAACCTGTTTTTAATATCAAGACAAAAAATACATGTTAGAGCATAGACACAAGAGGATTTACCATTATTAGATTTCATGAATATGTTAAGACGTGTTCATTAAATAACCTAAATGACTAATGTTTTTAATATTTCTTTTCTTTCTTTTTCAGAGTTTCATCTGTGATGACTTTCCTTTTTTTTATTTTTGTCAATAAATTTATTGTCATACTATATATTTTTAGATTAAATTTTTTTAAATACATATTCTTTGAGACATATCTCTATCACAGTAAGATAAGAAGACATATATCCATCTAATATTCTGACATGTAAACCAAATATTAGTCCCATGACTGTTAAAGTAATCTATTTTACAAGCACATGTCTGATATCAAATATACTATTTTTGTTTAATGTATTGAATGAAAAATATCAACACAGCTTTTTCAGATAATGTTATAGTCAAGTATCTTACAAAATTTAAGTTGGAGTTAAATACATCTATCTATGCTTTTATTGTGCGATTCATAGATGTTAAAATAATAAAATGTTTATGATGAGGATATGTAGTCTAAATTATACAGAACAACTTTGTTCATTTCACTTTTAAGAAATGTAATTGTCTAACTTACATTAAAGTGACAGTGTAGTTGAATGTTAGATTTACATTCTAATCTCTATAATCTTTCTTAGGTATCCAAAAACATTCTTACACTAAATATTGGTTATTCGGCTTTAATTATTTTTAAGGTAATATGTAAGAAATTAACTTTAAATAAAAAGTAAGTTAATTTCACATTTATACCAAGCTAGTTATTGTATGCCATATTGATTACTTTTTAGCTCTAGTGGAGTTATATGAAGGGTTTAGTTTAGTTTATTTCTACAATGTTAACTCCACATATTCCTAATGGTTTTGTCCTTAAAGGGACATTGAAACAAAAAATAATTTAATGATTCAGAGAGATAATACAAATCTTTTAAAACAACATTTATATTTACTTCTATGATCTAATTAGATTCAGTCTTTAGATATCCTTTGTTAAAGAAATAGCGATGCACATGGGTTAGACAATGACACAAGGCATCTATAAGCAGCCACCAATCAGCAGCAACAGAGCCTATCTAGATATGATTTTTAGGAAAGAATATCAAGCTAAAAAAGCTAATGAGATAATAGAACTAAATTTGAAGTTGTTTTAACATTGTATTATCCATCTAAATCAGGAAATAACATATAGCTTAATGTCCCTTTAAGGTAAAGCTGTATAAATACAGCCATTGGAAGATATTTCATTCACAGTGGGGCAAACAATACAGAGGGTAATACAAATATGCTTTATTCTCATGTTATACAAATTTTGAGAAATGGAGATGCATAGGTTTATGATCAGCAAAACATTGCTGGGAAATATCTACTTATTTGTGGGTGGCCAACAATGCATATTTACAATGTTTAGACAGATTATTTAGATCAAGTTTAAGATTGCATATTAGCTCATTAAATGGACGGTAATTCAAAAGCGTTTATTTCAGGATTCCTAAATAAAATATAATTTTAAACATTAAAATGTAATTATATAATCGATTTTAATTCATTCTTTTGATATTATTTCCTTTACAACCATATCTAGATATGCTCAGTAGCTGAAGATTGGTGGATGCACAGAGATGCCTTTTGTGATTGGCTCAACCATGTGCATTGCAATTTCTTCTGTAAAGGATATCTAAAGAATAATCTAAACCAATCGAGTTACATTTTAAATTTTAAAACTGTATTCTCTATCCGGATCATTTTAAGAAAATATTTGGGTGTAATGTCCCTTTAAAAATAAAGACTCCGTTGCCCAATAACATATGTGAGCAGTTCAGACAAATACAAGCTCGAGGTTTATTTACTAATAATAAACAAATGTGTATTTTAAAATTTATAAACATATTATCCAAGTTCCGTCCATTATAACTAGAAATTATGCATTTCTGAAATATAGCGTGGGAAACGTATCTTGCAACACGAGATTCGCATCTTTAAAAATTCTAGTCTAATGCCATGCACCAGCACACAATCGATGTGCATTATAAATACATTTAATAGAGCAATGTCAATACTTCACAATAAGTCACAACATTTATTTAATAAACAATAAATACATGCAATGTTTACTTTTTAATAATAAAAATTATTTGTATTAAATAACCTGATCGATATTAGACATCGAAATGTGTAAAACATTTACTAATGTGACTGGATTATATTTAATAAAAATCAAATAGAGATCAAATGTAAAATTAATATTTAACGGATCACGTATATTAAATATGCATCACACATATCCGCATAACTTTCCAATGAATTACAAATAAGTGTACATGAAAAATGTAGTAACAGCACCCCCTTGAAGTATGTGTATGGAAGTTACTAAGAAATGAAACATTAAGTAACAGCCAATCAGTTCATCACACAAACATAACTTGAGTCAGTATGGTCTCACAGACATGATAACAAAATTTCAATATTTTATCCAATCAGATGTACAGATACCATGTCCCATGGTGCATCTCATGTTTACTTCACCATATAAAAGTCCATTACACGTTGCCATATTTTTCAGTTCTCTAATGCCTGCTGGTACTTATACAGTATATATATTTTATATTTCATATATACCCAACTCGGCAGGCATGACGTCTCCCAGGTTCACCAAGCCGGAGAGTGCAGCACTGGTCAACGCCGTCGATGACTTCTATCCGCAGCTGTTTGGGAACAAGAAGTCGTCGATGAAGCAAAGCATTAAGAAGGCCCTATGGGGGTCTATCACCAATGATGTTAATTTGGTGTGTGGCATCCAGAGGACCACATTTCAAATCATGCAGAGGTTCGGGGATATGAGTTTGCATCTAAGTAAGAAAGTCAACCTCATAAAGGAGTGGGTAAGAGCCCGTCGGAGGGATGAAAAGAAAGTTCCACCCCCACAGAAACTGTACCTGCTAACTTATGAGGTGACTTTATGCGACCTCCTCAATCTCCGGGTCCCCAGCAGATATAGATCCTCTCACTCCTCTGCTTTTTCTTCTTTCCTTCCAGCTGCTGGATCTGAAAGTCCTGACCTGGAGGCCATTGCAGCTCCTTCTCCGTCCGGTGGCCTGGGAGATGAAAGTCGAGAGGCTGAACCAGGTAAATATCAGACTTCATATGATAAATTAATATTTGAGTATATATTTAATAAATGTGTATATAGTCATATATTCAACCTATATAGATCTCACAACACATGCTACATATGTTTAGATATCTGAATTTAGAATCGTCACACATGAAATAGGAATGATGTTTCTTGCACTCTGCAGAATATGCGTCACAGAGCAAAAATTAAATTGTGCATCTGTGAAATCCCTATCATCCGCCATTTCATACATTAACTATCGAATCATACCACAGTTCCAAATATTAATTGTTATCATTCAATATTAACAAATATACGATTGGAATCTCATAATACACCCAATTGGAAATATATTTGAAGTCTTTAGAAATGATACTCATCACACTACTATATCCAAATCAATTCAGAATCACGGGTGCGTAATTCCGCTTTGAATCATTGCGCAATGACCCCGAAAGATAGAATTGCGCACACGTGAACATGTATTTGCTGTAACAGTGGCATAACTTTAGACATGTTGGTCAAATCACGGATGTGCAATTCCGCTTTGAATCATTGCGCAATTATCCCGAAAGATAGAATAGCGCACACATGTGAACATGTGTTTGCTGTAACAGTGACATAACTTTAGACATGTTGGTCAAATCACGGATGTGCAATTCTGCTTTGAATCATTGCGCAGTTATCCCGAAAGATAGAATTGCGCACACACGTGAACATGTGTTTGCTCTAACAGTGGCATAACTTTAGACATGTTGTTAAAATGTATACGTTAATTAGTATATATGTGAAGAATACAGTATCCTTATTTACAATATTCTACATTATAAAAGCCATACTAGCAAGATCGAAATAAAAATTGAACAATCTCTATCAATTGATGACAATGCAAGAAGACACAAAATGACTTAAAGCGACAGTCAACAACATAAAAGATAGAAAATAACAATACATGATCAATTTATTTATATGTTAATTTAGTCAACAATGAACTCATGTAAATACAAATATAATTTGAGTTTGTCAATTAGAATATAAAAATCTGATTGTTCGTGTTTATGGCCTGATTTGTATTAATGATATCCAATCCTGATTGAATATTTTACAGATATGGATGTTGTTGCTGGAACCTCGAGCCCGTGTTCATCACAGCATGGTATGTCTCATTTTAATTTACCTTTGTCTTACAAACTTGGACATAACATTACATAATCACATTGATCTATATTTATATGGATACTCTAATTCTCTTTTCTTGTTATTTTCAAAGAAGAATCACGAATCAGAGTTGGGATTCCATTGTAATACAAATCTCAATTTATGAGTATTTGAAGATATTCCTTCGATTCTTGATATCTTCTTTTCATCATGCTCATTTTATATTCTGCCCCTGGGTAGTGCTTGACATTTTTTGGCTACATTTAGACAACACTAACACATTTCTACATATGTGCAGAATAGAGAAATATACATCTCATATGCATTGATAATTTATTCTTATCATTAAAGGGACATGAAAACCAACATTTAAGTTTTATGATTTAGACACAACATGTGATTTTCAAAAACCTTATAATTTACTTCTATTATCTACCTTGCTTCAGTCTATTGTTATCCTTAGTTCAAAATCATATTTAGGTAGGCTCAGGATCAGCAATGCATTACTGGGAGTAACCAGCTGATTTTTTGATGCACAAAATTGCCTATTTTCATTTGTTCAACACATGTCTTCAGATAACAGTAGTGCATAGTTGCTCCTAAATAAATCTTTCAAAGACAAACTAGAAAACAAAAAGTATATTTGAAAGTTTTTTAAATCACAGGCTGGATTTGAATCATGCAAATTAATACAATTACACATTTGGAGTTTCATGTCCCTTTAAGAGCAAAGGATAATTTAAGAATCCTGATGAAAACCTTAAATTACATACAGGGAGTGCAGAATTATTAGGCAAGTTGTATTTTTGAGGATTAATTTTATTATTGAACAACAACCATGTTCTCAATGAACCCAAAAAACTCATTAATATCAAAGCTGAATAGTTTTGGAAGTAGTTTTTAGTTTGTTTTTAGTTATAGCTATTTTAGGGGTATATCTGTGTGTGCAAGTGACTATTACTGTGCATAATTATTAGGCAACTTAACAAAAAACAAATATATACCCATTTCAATTATTTATTTTTACCAGTGAAACCAATATAACATCTCAACATTCACAAATATACATTTCTGACATTCAAAAACAAAACAAAAACAAATCAGTGACCAATATAGCCACCTTTCTTTGCAAGGACACTCAAAAGCCTGCCTTCCATGGATTCTGTCAGTGTTTTGATCTGTTCACCATCAACATTGCGTGCAGCAGCAACCACAGCCTCCCAGACACTGTTCAGAGAGGTGTACTGTTTTCCCTCCTTGTAAATCTCACATTTGATGATGGACCACAGGTTCTCAATGGGGTTCAGATCAGGTGAACAAGGAGGCCATGTCATTAGATTTTCTTCTTTTATACCCTTTCTTGCCAGCCACGATGTGGAGTACTTGGACGCGTGTGATGGAGCATTGTCCTGCATGAAAATCATGTTTTTCTTGAAGGATGCAGACTTCTTCCTGTACCACTGCTTGAAGAAGGTGTCTTCCAGAAACTGGCAGTAGGACTGGGAGTTGAGCTTGACTCCATCCTCAACCCGAAAAGGCCCCAGAAGCTCATCTTTGATGATACCAGCCCAAACCAGTACTCCACCTCCACCTTGCTGGCGTCTGAGTCGGACTGGAGATCTCTGCCCTTTACCAATCCAGCCACAGGCCCATCCATCTGGCCCATCAAGACTCACTCTCATTTCATCAGTCCATAAAACCTTAGAAAAATCAGTCTTGAGATATTTCTTGGCCCAGTCTTGACGTTTCAGCTTGTGTGTCTTGTTCAGTGGTGGTCGTCTTTCAGCCTTTCTTACCTTGGCCATGTCTCTGAGTATTGCACACCTTGTGCTTTTGGGCACTCCAGTGATGTTGCAGCTCTGAAATATGGCCAAACTGGTGGCAAGTGGCATCTTGGCAGCTGCACGCTTGACTTTTCTCAGTTCATGGGCAGTTATTTTGCGCCTTGGTTTTTCCACACGCTTCTTGTGACCCTGTTGACTATTTTGAATGAAACGCTTGATTGTTCGATGATCACGCTTCAGAAGCTTTGCAATTTTAAGACTGCTGCATCCCTCTGCAAGATATCTCACTATTTTTGACTTTTCTGAGCCTGTCAAGTCCTTCTTTTGACCAATTTTGCCAAAGGAAAGGAAGTTGCCTAATAATTATGCACACCTGATATAGGGTGTTGATGTCATTAGACCACACCCCTTCTCATTACAGAGATGCACATCACCTAATATGCTTAATTGGTAGTAGGCTTTCGAGCCTATACAGCTTGGAGTAAGACAACATGCATAAAGAGGATGATGTGGTCAAAATACTCATTTGCCTAATAATTCTGCACTCCCTGTATTTGTTTGTAATTGCATGCTCCATCCCATTCATTACATCAACATATGGACTAGACAATTCATTAACAGCGACATTGTCAAATAAAGATATTTTAATATTTAATATTAAAGGGACACTGAACACTAAATTGCTCTTTTGTGATTCAGATAGAGCATTCAATATTTATAAACTTTCTCATTTACTCCTATAATCAAATTTTCTTCATTCTCTTGGTATCTTTATTTGAAATGCAAGAATGTAAGTTTAGATGCCGGTCCATTTTTGTGGAACAACCTGGGATGTTCTTGCTGATTGGTGTATACATTTACTGACCAATAAACAAGTGCTTTTCATGGTTCTGAAACCAAATATTGATTAGCTGCCTTATTTTTCAAAGAAAGAAAGCAAGAGAATGCGGACAAATTCATAATAGGAGTAAATTAGAAATATGCTTAAAAATGCATGCTCTATCTGAATCACAAAATTAAAGATTTGTGTTCAGTGTCCCTTTTATAATAAATATCTTCATTAATCCTTACACTGTTTGGATGAAACAATATTAATATCTATATCACATATTCCCTCTAGGACTTCCTTTATATATATAAGCAAACTCTAACAGCACAATGATGACATATTTTTACAAATATCTTCTTATTTGCATTGTGATAAATATGTGTTGTGTCCTAAAACAGATTACTGTACATTGCACAAATGGATCGAAGTGCCACATGGCATAGGTTCGATTTGTCACCAGTTGTTATTCCAAGTGTTGTGTGTGTGTATTATTTTTAAAACATGGATCAATAGTTATATTTAGATATGCCATAGAATCATATGTGAAGAATTGACTGTCTAATATAGTAAGAAATCAAACATATGTGAAAGACATCATTTTCTTTACAATCACCTTGATTAACTCATAAATTTATAGTTCATATTAGTGCTCTATTCTTCACATTTCTAAGTATATTATTTGTTAGATTCTCGACCAATGTGATTTAGTGATGTCCAAACTGTGTTCACTAATATATTTTAATATCATTAATAGATGTAGTTGTTGTGGCAAGCATAAAGGGATACAGCAGAAATGGTGACTTGCCTTTGCAGGATTCTGGTAAGTCCATTGACTCATTTATATGTCAATGAAGCGCTGCGGAATCTGTTGGCGCTCTACAAATACCTGATGACCTGAATGAAGGTGTGTTTTTAATAAATATTATGATCATGATTCTGATGAAGCATTCCATTTGAATAAAACATATAATTTACTCCTCTGATTATATATTTTTTTTTTATTTGTTAAGATTAAGATCTCAAAGCTTCTTAATCTACACCTTTGTGCTTCAGAACATGGCTAGCATATGTTTATTTTTAGTATAAATTTAGACAACAATCATCAAGTGATACACACATAAGAACTCTTAAATGTTCCATGCACTCAGCTTTTAAGAATATTTTAAAAATACAGACACTAAAATGTAATTATTACTCAACAATAATTACAAATCTAATTTCATATGTATGCTCCATCAAAATGATGTAATTCCTAACTTTGGATCAGTATTTCTTTACTGCAACATTGATGTGTGTCCAGTAACATATGGTTAGAATATAGGATTTTAATGTGTACACAACATGTTATGTTTTACAGAGATTGATCTATCATGTGAGATGGAGGAGAAAGTGGCTTCCTTGGAGTCTGATGGTATGTCAAATATATCTAACATGTATCGAACATGTATTATTGTTTAAAAATCATTCTCTTGAAGAAAAAGAAAGTCTACAGCTTTGGCACTTTAAAATATATTATTCCATTATTTTTCCAATACATTACTGCCCCCCTTTCTATATCATGGTCACTCAGAGAGTTTGGAAAACAGCACACCTTTTCTTTCCTTTTTCTTTATGGGGCATGGAATACAAGGTCCTGCCACGTCCCAATGTACAATCCAAAAACAAGAAATATTCCAGCCTCCAAAATTCTTTAAAAGAGCCTTTATTTTCACATAGGGTCCTCAGAAACAAACATACCATGGGTATGTTTGTTTCTGAGGACCCTATGTGGAAATAAAGGTTCTTTTAAAGAATTTTGGAGGCTGGAATATTTCTTGTTTTTGGATTACCCCTTTCTATATCATGCCGTATGAACATGTTTGTATTTTTCTAAAAGTTATGTATGATTTGTCATTAATGACATCATTATGTCACATGCATATTCCATGCAAAACCACAATAATAATCTTCTGATTGTCCAGACAGTCATTGCTATTCATCTGAGTGCCTAGATGCAGACCATAACCTTATGTCATCATTGTTTATAAATTTTAAACCACTTCTAAGTATACATAAAACATAATCATGTTTAAAATCCTTGTTTTAATTTCATGATGTATGAGATGTAAATATATTTAAAATATATTTATGGGTAGACTGTCCATTTCAATCCAACAAACATTAATTTTCCCCAAAATTAAAGCATGCATTGATGAATGTGTCTATTAATATTGGGATGACATATATTTAATCCTAATGTAAAAGAGAGATTCACAACATTTGAATCAGATAGAGAAGATTATATTATTGATTGATAATATGAATGGTAGTATCTACTGTGTATATATTCTGAAGAGTAATTGATTGAAGCATCAAGCTTAAAATGAGACCATTAAAGATTCCAAAGGCAATCACCAAAATATATATGTAAATCAGTGTTTACATGGTTTAAAACGTTAGGTGGAGTGGCCATTTCAATTTCATAATATTACACACTCCCATATTATTCAATTGTTGAATATTCTGAGATCAATCTACGGGCATGTGTCTTAAAAGAACTCTATTAAATTTAAATCTCAAATGCATACATGCATACCGAAAAATTCTACAAAAGATACATACATTATCAATTCATAAATATTAGCACATAATGTTGCCTTTGATAAATATGATTTGTAATCTATTTATGAAATGTTACATGAAAAATAACAGTGAACATTCAGAGTTTAAAGGATCTATTAAATCTTCTAAGTAATTATATTTGATTCCAATCAATCAATAACTTAAAACATAGTCATTATTGTGACTTTGTATCAATATTTTATGAGAACAAGAATCAAGACTTTAACTAATATATATATATAATCTTTATTTCTTTCAAGATAATAATATTTATTGATATCATATATGTTTTTTTTTATATATTTCAGATGGACCTTCCACTTCTGGGCATCAGCCTCCTGCCCCTCCCCAGTCACAAGCCCCTCACCAGTCAGAAGCCCCTCCCCAGCCACAAGCCCCTCCCTAGTCAGAAGCCCCTCCCCAGTCAGAAGTCCCACCCAGCCACAAGCCCCTCCCCAGTCAGAAGCCCCTCCCTGTCAGAAGCCCCTCCCCAGCCCCAAACCACTCCCAGCCCTTCTCATTCCTCCTGTCCTGTCCCTCCCAAAAAACACCCCTTTGCCCCCCTCGCCACTCTCCCCGTATTACAGCTCCCCCACCTGCCCAGCCCTCAACTTACCAGTCCCCTGACTCCCCAGCTGTATGGGCTATCCCAGAGCAGCAGCCCAATGCCATCCCTCCCCCCTCCCCTCCCTCTCCAGACTTTTACCCCAGACCCCACCTTCATTGTCCTGGGTGTCAGATTGTCCTTCCCAGCCACAGATGTAAGTATCATTACAAATCCACATTATAACAAACTTTCCTAAAGGGACATTATAGTGATATAATTCGACATAAATTGATATTTAAAAAAAAAAAAAAAAAAAATCTTTTCTTTATTTGATTAATCTAAATGTTTCCGATGTTCAGTTTTGTGAAATCAACATCCACATTTTCGAATCACTGCCCTTTTCACAGTGTGTCATAAACCAAAGAAATATATTTTTCAAGATTTAGAGGGTTTTGATTTGTGTTAAGATCTTAAAGGGACAGTATACTATCAAATAGTTTTTCCCTTAATGTGTTTACAATTAGTTTTTGTACCAGCTGCAGAGTATAAAATATATGCGATTTGCTTGTTAAGGCTTCTTTGTGTATATGAATTAGCTGATTTTGTGTTTTGAAGCCACAACCTAATAAAATGGTTTGAACTTCTAGGTATTATCAGATCTCATTAATTTCTCCCATTTAGAAAATATACATGCTTATTTATCTCATATCACTCCATATACCAATCACCAATACTTGGATAGAACAATTGAAAATTAACTTTTTCTTACCTTATCTCCTCTATAACCCACTGGGAGTGTAATTTCTTCTGCTTGCTGTGTTTACACAGCTTGGCCTTGAGGCCAAAATATTTAAGGATAGGTGTGGATACCACAGGCTAAATAAACTATTTCAGATGCAAATGTAAGGACAATGGAAATACTTATAAAGAATTTAATACAACTCCAGCAGGTAAAGTGGATCATTGTGAAAAAATTAAAGGGGAGAACATTTTTGAGTAAACTGTCCCTTTAATGGTTTATCTATGAAGAACATATTTAATGTGTAAATATTATATATAGAATATTTAATTATAATAATGATTTGTCTTTTTATTATTACAATGTCTCTTTGCTCTCTTTTTATTATATGCTGGAATTAACATTTTGATACTTTTTTTTTGTTTAGGTTGTGACTCAGCATGGTTAACGCTAGAGGCTCTAGCACGTATAGAGCAGACCATGCTGAGGAACAGTGTGTTGCTGGGAAGGATGCACAACACCATGCATACCCAGCTGCAGATGCAGCGCTTGACTCTAGAGCACATTCTGCGTCTAGAGATAATGCATGGATCTGCAGCTGGTAATGCACAGGACAATGAGGGTGATGCTGATGCCCCATAAGTGGAGGATCCAGAGATGCTCCGAGGGCGCAGATACAAATCCACATGTTACATTGTTTGTTCAGTTTTATTGCTGCCATTTGGCCTTTTTGGTTTTTTTGTTGTGCCTGTTGCACTCTTTCACCTTGTCAAATGGCTCCAGTGGGGCTGTGTTGGCCCTTGTCAACTCCCTCCAAGGACTGTGATACAGTATGGCACCTTGTCAGATGGCTCCAATGGGGCTATGTTAGCCCTTGTCAACTCCCTCCAAGAACTGTGATACACTATGGCACTTTGTCAGATGGCTCCAATGGGGCTGTGTTAGCCCTTGTCAACTCCCTCCAAGGACTGTGATACACTATGGCACCTTGTCAGATGACTCCAATGGGGCTGTGTTGGCCTTTATCAACTCCCTCCAAGGACTGTGATACACTATGGCACCTTGTCAGATGACTCCAATGGGGCTGTGTTGGCCTTTGTCAACTCCCTCCAAGGACTGTGATACACAATGGTACCTTGTCAAATGGCTCCAATGGGGCTGTGTTGGCCCTTGTCAACTTCCTCCAAGGACTGTGGTACACAATGGTACCTTGTCAAATGGCTCCAATGGGGCTGTGTTGGCCCTTGTAAACTCCCTCCAAGGACTGTGATAAACTATGGCACCTTGTCAAATGGCTCCAATGGGGCTGTGTTGGCCCTTATCAACTCCCTCCAAGGACTGTGATACACTATGGCACCTTGTCAAATGGCTCCAATGGGGCTGTGTTGGCCCTTGTCAACTCCCTCCAAGGACTGTGATACACTATGGCACCTTGTCAAATGGCTCCAATGGGGCTGATTTATCAATATGACTTTTTGTAACATTATCTTATTTCTTTATGTTTTATGACATAATAATAAAATAAATGTCAATAATATATTATATGTCCTCTTTATTCATGTCATTTATTAAAATCTATATTTTATGTGCTTAATCCTTAAAGGGACATGGAACCAAAAAATGGTCTTTCATGATTCAGATATATGATATTATTGTCAGTAAATTTAATATTTACATCTCTTATTTAATTTGCTTCATTTTCTTGATATACTTTGCAGAAAGGTTTATCATTGAAAGATCATAATTAGCAGAGAACTGAGGTTCTAGATGTAGATTGTTGGTTGTATATAAATATATATATATATATATATATATATATATATATATATATATTGGTTGTTTTTGGCACATCTATGTGTTCATTTATACACTATTCATGAATTGATGCACCTTTAACAAATGATCCCAGGATTATTAAAATGAGATAATCAATGTAAATTATGAATTTGCTGGAAATTGTATCCTCTCTGTGAATCCTGAACTTAATTGTTTGTATTTCATGTCCCTTTAAGTGATGCTGACCACAATTCTTAAGGAATGGATATTCATTTCTAATGTATTTTTGTCCTTTTTACATCAACATAGACATATCATTTTTTTAAAAAGACGATTTTTTTAATGTTGACAGCACATGTATTCCAATTTCACTTATATCTTATTGTAGTATTCTAACAAAAGCAATCACTGTGTGTAATGTGCATATTTTAGCTGATTAATATCTTTCTCTTATTATTGTTTCTGTTTAATGATCCAGCGATATATTGCTATAGGTAGGCTGACCATATTTCAACTTGAATAAGTGACACATCTGATAAATACATGTGTCATTATTCTTATTCCAAAAAAAATCTTTAAACATATCTGAAAACATCCCTGACATATGTATTTCTCATGTGTCCCTTTTTAAAGCGTAAAGATGGAACACCATAGCTATAGGTAACATATAATGCATAACCAATCCAGATTTTCATAATGTATCTCGTAGCATTATTAATGAATTAAATAGACATGAAACACAATCTATTTTCTCATTTATGCCTAACATACGATTTTTTTATTAATTTTCTTTCCATAAATTCTAGAATTTGCTTCAGTCTCTTTGTATCATTTGTTTAAGGAGCAGCAGGGCACTACTGGTTTCTAAATGAACACATGTGTGAACCAATGACAATCGGTATATATATGTAGCCACCAATCAGCAGTTACCACATCGTAGTTTTCCGCTCTGCGATTACCTCTAAACACATTTCATCAAAAGATTAAACTTAAATTTTAAAATTATGTTCAAATTGCAATGTCGTACATAATCGTGTGACATAAAATGCTTGCTAAATAGTTAATAATCCTCCGATTCTAATGAAATATATCCTTATTACCAACAATGGATTCTATTTCATATATCACAGTATTACGTTATCTAGCGTGACATTCATAGATAACAATATAGCACATACTAGTTTTTAAAATATAAATAAGTTTCTTATTGACATGCAAATATGTAAAATTATTCCTTAGATTGGATGCCGTTTTCACGTGATCTCGGATGCACCTTTGATTAGTTGGTGTTGATACGCGATCTCGGATGCGCCATGTTGCTTAAGACGTCACATGCCATGCTGTAAAATGAGTCTTTGTATTGGCTGACGTTTTTACACGATCTCGGATGCGCTTTTGATTGTCTGATGTTGTTACGCGATCTCGGATGCGCCATGTTGCTTAAGACATCACATGCCAAGCTGTAAAATGAGTTATTGGATTGGATGCCATTTTTACGCGATCTCGGATGCGCCTCTGATTGGTTGGCGTTGTTACGCGATCTCGGATGCGCCATGTTGCTTAAGACGTCACATGCCAAGCTGTAAAATGAGTTATTGGACTGAATGCCGTTTTTACGTGATCTCGGATGCGCCATGTTGCTTAAGACGTCACATGCCAAGGTGTTAAATCCGTCTGATTGGATTATGTTGTCCCGCAATATTTGATTTTGCACGTAACCCACGTTTGTGAATGAGAAGACAAGTTTAAAACCATCACGATTATGGATTGTGTCAATCCTGTACATTGTTGAACCATAGCTGATAAAGAACACAAAAATATATTTTGTTGGCTGTCTGATTGAAAAAATGAATGAAGGCAATATGTTTTTCATGCATAATATATTTTGAGGCAAGTGCAAATCCATGAATATACTCCATCTTGTTTAATATGTTTGTCAACAATATTTTCCTTTTTATAAATAATTACTGTGTTGTGTTGAATTTTCTACATATTTAATTCCTAAATATGCGCTATTGTATTTGAATCAAGTAATCAATATGCATTGACCTTTATCATATGCTAAATATATGAGATACCTACTTATTCTAGATGTTATGTCCTGGTCTTTTTTCTTAAAGGGACATTATACACTAATTTTTTCGTAGCATATATGTTTTGTAGATGATCTATCTATATAGACCATAATGTTTAAAATGTATAGTTTTGCTTATTTTTAGATATCATTGCTGTGATTTTCTGACTCCTAACCAAGCCCCAAAGTTTGATGTGAATACCATCAGCTACCTTCTCCAGCTTACTCCTGTTTGTGTAAAGGGTCTTTTCATATGCAAAAGAAGGGGGAGTGGGGAGTGTCTTATTTCCCACTTGCAATGGGCTTTTCAGCTAACTTTTCAACATAGCTAAACTGAGAGTTTCTAAGTAAGTATTTAAACCATTTTATCCTGGATTTTTATATCAGTATCTGTGCATCTTGTTCTTTATAGCAGTGTCTATTACATGCAGTTCTATGAAAATTAATGTATACTGTCCATTTAATGTAAATGCTCAGTATTGTGTCATGTATGACTTCCACATTGTCAATCTCCAAATATATTACTGTGAGCATATACAGGGAGTGCAGAATTATTAGGCAAGTTGTATTTTTGAGGATTAATTTTATTATTGAACAACAACCATTTTCTCAATGAACCCAAAAAACTCATTAATATCAAAGCTGAATAGTTTTGGAAGTAGTTTTTAGTTTGTTTTTAGTTATAGCTATTTTAGGGGGATATCTGTGTGTGCAGGTGACTATTACTGTGCATAATTATTAGGCAACTTAACAAAAAACAAATATATACCCATTTCAATTATTTATTTTTACCAGTGAAACCAATATAACATCTCAACATTCACAAATATACATTTCTGACATTCAAAAACAAAACAAAAACAAATCAGTGACCAATATAGCCACCTTTCTTTGCAAGGACACTCAAAAGCCTGCCATCCATGGATTCTGTCAGTGTTTTGATCTGTTCACCATCAACATTGCGTGCAGCAGCAACCACAGCCTCCCAGACACTGTTCAGAGAGGTGTACTGTTTTCCCTCCTTCTAAATCTCACATTTGATGATGGACCACAGGTTCTCAATGGGGTTCAGATCAGGTGAACAAGGAGGCCATGTCATTAGATTTTCTTCTTTTATACCCTTTCTTGCCAGCCACGCTGTGGAGTACTTGGACGCGTGTGATGGAGCATTGTCCTGCATGAAAATCATGTTTTTCTTGAAGGATGCAGACTTCTTCCTGTACCACTGCTTGAAGAAGGTGTCTTCCAGAAACTGGCAGTAGGACTGGGAGTTGAGCTTGACTCCATCCTCAACCCGAAAAGGCCCCACAAGCTCATCTTTGATGATACCAGCCCAAACCAGTACTCCACCTTGCTGGCGTCTGAGTCAGACTGGTGCTCTCTGCCCTTTACCAATCCAGCCACGGGCCCATCCATCTGGCCCATCAAGACTCACTCTCATTTCATCAGTCCATAAAACCTTAGAAAAATCAGTCTTGAGATATTTCTTGGCCCAGTCTTGACGTTTCAGCTTGTGTGTCTTGTTCAGTGGTGGTCGTCTTTCAGCCTTTCTTACCTTGGCCATGTCTCTGAGTATTGCACACCTTGTGCTTTTGGGCACTCCAGTGATGTTGCAGCTCTGAAATATGGCCAAACTGGTGGCAAGTGGCATCTTGGCAGCTGCACGCTTGACTGTTCTCAGTTCATGGGCAGTTATCTTCTTGAGACCCTGTTGACTATTTTGAATGAAACGCTTGATTGTTCAATGATCACGCTTCAGAAGCTTTGCAATTTTAAGAGTGCTGCATCCCTCTGCAAGATATCTCACTATTTTTGACTTTTCTGAGCCTGTCAAGTCCTTCTTTTGACCCATTTTGCCAAAGGAAAGGAAGTTGCCTAATAATTATGCACACCTGATATAGGGTGTTGATGTCATTAGACCACACCCATTCTCATTACAGAGATGCACATCACCTAATATGCTTAATTGGTAGTAGGCTTTCGAGCCTATACAGCTTGGAGTAAGACAACATGCATAAAGAGGATGATGTGGTCAAAATACTCATTTGCCTAATAATTCTGCACTCCCTGTATTTCTAATGTAACTCTTAAAAGTACATGAAACCATATTCCATCTAAATGAAATGTCTTTCTTAAATAATTTAAACACTATAATGTATCTTTAAGAAAATAGACTTTATTTAACACGTCGATAGAAATATGGCATACAGGCTTAGTATCCTATTCAAATATTTTCTTGTTTGAACAAGTACGTGTAGATATACCAACAATCACTAAGGATTAGTATATGTTAGCATATGTTCTTGTTTAAAGGGACAGTCAAGTCAAGCAAAACATTAATGATTTAAATCTCAAAAAAAGCAATTTTTATAAAATATATCTCAAACGTTTATCAACAATTTATCTTAGTTCTCTTGGTATTCTTAGTTGATAGCTAAACCGAGGAGGTTCATCTGCTCATTTCTTCGAGCTTGAAGAGTGCATCTAATCTGAATGCATTTTGACTACTAGAGGGCATTTTTTTTGTGTTTCATATAGAAAACATTGAGCTCATGCAGTATAGTTACCCTTGATTAATCAGTGATTGGCTAACATGCCGGTCTGCCAAAAGAACAGAAATATTTTTTTTGAGGCATAGATACAATGTTAATCACAAAAGTAAAATGTGTATTTCTCTAAGTCTTGGTTTTCCAAACTTGATAATGCATAATAAAGTGTTTTCTTTGTAACCAACAATAATTAATGTTATGACTGTCCCTTTAAGCTGTGTTGTTGGCATCAAAAGAGTGATATGCCATCATGTATAGTTGTAATGGTCATTTTGTTTGAGATTAGGGAATCAGTTTGGACATCACATCACAGAAACCAATCAATGTAATGAACAAGGATAGGTATGTGATGATGTGGTCTCCACACACTTGTAAAACACACTCTGCAAACAATCTGCCTCCATGGACCCGGTCCCATAGAAGCAGATTATATACAGAGTGTGCTCCACAAGTGTAAGAAGACCACATCATCACATACCTATCCATTAAACATTAAATAACTAAATATATATATATATATATATATATATATATATATATATATATATATATATATATAAAAACTTACTTCCTCTTCCTTCCCCTCTTCCCACGAGACTGAGGCTCTGGGGGGAGCAACTGCTCCCTCTGACAAGTTCTCATCAGAGATGTTTAGGGAAGAGGGGAAGGAGGAGTACTGGGATCACCCAGCTGAGGAGGAGATTGAGGATGAGATGGAGGAGGGCCAGGAGCAGATGGTCCAGCAGCAGATGACCCGGGATCAGATGACCCAGCAGCAGATGGCTCAGGATCAGATGGCCCAGGATCAGATGGCCCACCAGCAGATGGCCCAGCAGCAGATGGTGCATTATGCACCTCCCGAAGGACCTGCAATATATCTTTCAGAGTAAGCAAGATCTCTCTTTGGTCTTGGCGAAGCTCTCTTTGGTCTAGTCGAATCTCATCAATTGCTTCCGTCAGATGGATTCTTGTTTCCGCCTGTTCCATCTGGGAGGTACGCATCTCTTCCAGAAAATCTCTTAATATCTGCAGCTCTTCTATCTCCTCCTGAGGGGCTGATGGTGCATGATGGGCTGCTGGTGCAGGAGGGGCTGCTGCAGGGATCTCTTCTGCAGTATGGGCTTCTTCAGAGGATGAGGATAAAGGGATGTCTTCCATGTCTCCCTGAGGTGGCGAGTCATCTCCACCACTCTCATACCTGGGTGAAGGAGGAGCCTGTGGGTGCTGTGCTGCCTCCTCCCTGGGCTCAGACTCTGTATATTGTAAAAAGAAAGAAATTGAGATATTAGCACAGTTCCAAATAAAGATATAAATGCTTTTGCTTTTAATATAATTACAAAGGCAGCCTCATTAATACACTTTCAAATACAACAATCAATACGATTTCCCCATTTTCCAAACCATGTTTCTGATATCTATATGGTCAATCTGAATGTGTTTTCGCGTTTGTTTTCAGTCTGTGTAAATGCACACCTAACCTGTAGCCTAGATACCAATGTGATGGCTTTTCATGAAATGCAACTTTGTTGTGAATGCGTTTACGTAATAATGTCTAAAAAAGCGTAATTGCGTTAATGATATCCTTAAATTAATTCTTTATTTTTGATGTAAAGAGATTATTAAATGAGCTTACCTGAAGATGAGAGTGGCAGGTTCTCGATATCAACTCCTCCAATACCGACTATAGCCGCCTCAGAGATGCTGGGACGCAACATTTCCTCCCATCTGGAATATTCCATGATCATTTCTGAACTGCCACCGGTCCCTGTTAGATATTGGTTCTTCCTCGAGAGCTTTCTTTTGAGTTCCATTTTGCAGTCCCGGTAGCGATGCTGTATGGACTTGACATCCCTGTTCTTGACCCCCACTGCATTAATGGCATCCCTGATCTCCAGACATAGCTTCCTCTTCTCCCTAGGGGTGGCCTTCTGAGCCTGCAGCCTCCTAGCCCTCTCCATATAAGCCTCTATGAGGGCCTCCTTCTCATCCATAGTATATCTGGCCTCCCTAGTCAGCTTGGCTTTCCCCTGTGATGTGAGCCTCTGTTTACCGGACTGTGAAGCTCTACACTGGCCGCCACTGGGCCCAGCCACTTGTTCATCTTGAACAAAGTGGCCAGGTCCACTCACCGCTTCCTCCCCCCTTCCTCTCCCCCTTCCTGTCCTGTTCCTCTTCCTCTCCCTCTCCCTCTCACCCTCCCCCCCTCCCTCTCCTGCCTGACCTCCTGCCTAACCTCCTCTACAATCTCTTCTCTGACCTCCTGCCTAATCAGCTCTAATAGCTGCGGGCTAATCTGCCCCCTATCCCAACCTCCCGACATACTCAAACAAAAAGTGAATGTGCCCAAATGAAAGGGGGTCAAAATAAATAACAACAATGGGAATAAAATTTCTCAAAGTGTGGAAGGGATATAAATAAAAGAAGGTAAGGAATATTAAACAGACAAAAATGTAGAAAAAGACTAAAATGAGGATATGTAAACAAAATCTAACTATGGGATAGGTATGAGCTTACAGTGAATGGGGTATGGGCTTAAAGGGAATGGGGTATGGGCTTACAGGGAATGGGATATGGGTTTACAGGGAATGGGGTATGGGATTACAGGGAATGGGGTATGGAGTGTAGTATGAGAGGGGATGGGGTATGGAGTGTATGTAGTGTTAATGATAAGTGTATGTATGTATTGAATGTGTTTGCGTGTAAATGTGTTAAGTATTCAGAAAATCCACTCGCACACTCACCCAAACAAACTCTCGCTCACTACCGTTCTCTCACTATCTCACACTACCACTAACTAACTCACTATCTCACACTACCACTAACTAACTCACTATCTCACACTACCACTAACTAACTCACTTTCTCACACTACCACTAACTAACTCACTATCTCACACTACCACTAACTAACACACTCTCTCACACTACCACTAACTAACTCACTATCTCACACTATCACTAACAAACTCACTCTCTCACACTACCAATAACTAACTCACTATCTCACACTACCATTAACTAACTCACTATCTCACACTACCACTAACTCACTCACTAAATCGCATAATACCAATAACTCTCTAATCTCCAAAAATCCTCCAGCAACAAAGTCAAAGAAGCCATGCTTGTAGCGTGCTTATATACCCTATGTAAATGTTTAATGATGTACTGGTTTGCAAAGTAAAGTATGTTCAGGTGTGCTTTGTTAGTAATTAGTATGTGTGCAATGTGTATTAGTTGTGTGAATTTGCGCATGCTCATATTGAGTTAGTATTTGTGGAATATGTCTATAATGCGATGATGTCATAGTGATCGTTTTGCATAACATTGTCCAAAAGTATTATCTGTAAATGTAAATGGTGATTTGTAATGGTGTCGTATTTGTGAAATGGTGTAAATGCTTCTTTGTACTAATGTTCCGTAATCTTGAATGCAAATGTTTTGTTTGTGTATGAGTGTGCAATTCTTTTTTCGTGTTGTTTTGTTCCGTGTTGCAAGATCATAAGGTATTTATGTATTCCTCGTTTCATGTAAATGTTGTTTATTCTTTTTCTTTTCCGATTCTGAATGTGTAATGCGTATGTGCTATGTTGCGTGATTGTTGTTTGTACATTTGGGGCCCGATCCGATATGCAGCGTCGCCCGCAAAAGCTGGCGACACCGAATTTTGCGCGGGTTTGGTATCCTATATACGGCGTAACCTAGAAGTTACGCTCGTATATTTCTGCCTTCACCCGCAGTTTTTTGGGCCATAGGCAGGTATACCAAACCCGCGCAGTTTGGTATCCAATATACAGCGTAAGGACTTACGTGGCGAAAATGGAGAAATCTTACTCCATTTTCACCTCGCCACAAAATGCAGCCGTAGTAAGCCTTATGCTGTATGTTGGAGCCCCGTAACTCCCTAAACTACCTGCCAAATAAAACCTAACACCTAACGCATGCGCAATGTCTATCTACCTGTCAACCACGATCCCCCGCCGCAATACCTAATAAAGTATTTAACCCCTAAACCGCCGCTCCCGGACCCCGCCGCCACTTACATTAAAAGTATAACCCCCTAATGTGATCCCCCTACACCGTCGCCAGCTACATTACATACCCCCTAATGTGAGCCCCTTACACTGCCGCCATCTAAATTACCTACCCCCTAATGTGAGCCCCTTATACCGCCGCCATCTACATTACCTACCCCCTAATGTGAGCTCCTACCCCGTCGCCATCTATATTACCTACCCCCTAATGTGAGCCCCTTACACCGCCGCCATCTACATTATCTACCCCCTAATGTGAGCCCCTTATACCGCCGCCATCTACATTACCTACCCCCTAATGTGAGCTCCTACCCTGCCACCATCTACATTATCTACCCCCTAATGTAAGCCCCTTACACCGCCGCCACCTACATTAACTACCACCTAATGTGAGCTCCTACCCAGCCACCAGCTATATTAAAATTAACCCCTAATTTAATCCCCCTACCCCGCCGCCACCTATATTAATTACATTAACCCCTAATTTAATCCCCCTACCCCGCCGCCAGCTATATTAATTACATTAACCCCTAATTTAATCCCCCTATACCGCCGCCAGCTATATTAAATTAATTAACCCCTAATCTAATCCCCCTACACCGCCGCCAGCTATATTAACTATATTAACCCTAACTATATTAGGGTTAATATAGTTAATATAGTTATTATATTATATATATTATATATATTAACTATATTAACCCTAATTATATTAGCTTTAATATAGTTAATATAATTATTATATTATATATATTATATATATTAACTATATTAACCCTAATTATATTAGGGTTAATATAGTTAATATAATTATTATATTATATATATTAACTATATTAACCCTAATTATATTAGGGTTAATATAGTTAATATCGTTATTATATTATATATATATTAAGTGTATATAACTCCCTAACTAAATTCTTATTAAAATAAATCTAATTAATATTAATGTTATTAATTAAAATATTCCTATTTAAATCTAAATACTTACCTATAAAATAAACCCTAAGATAGCTACAATGTAATTAATAATTACATTGTAGCTATTTTAGGGTTTATATTTATTTTACAGGTAACTTGGTATTTATTTTAACTAGGCACAATAGCTATTAAATAGTTAAACAGCCAATAGAATGCAAGCTCAATCTGTTTGGCTGATTAGATCAGCCAATCCGATTGAACTTGAATCTGATTGGCTGATTCAATCAGCCAATCAGATTTTTCTACCTTAATTCTGATTGGCTGATAGAATCCTATCAGCCAATCGGAATTCGACGGACGCCATCTTGGATGACGTCATTTAAAGGAACCTCATTTGTCGGGAAGTTGTTGTGCCGGATGGATGTTCCGCGTCGGAGGAGCAAAGAAAGAAGATTGAAGATGCCGCTTGGAAGAAAACTTTGCCCCTATGGAGGACCTCTAATTATTAATTACATTGTAGCTATCTTAGGGTTTATTTTATAGGTAAGTATTTAGATTTAAATAGGAATATTTTAATTAATAATATTAATATTAATTAGATTTATTTTAATAAGTATTTAGTTAGGGATCTTAGAGTTAGATAGGGTTATTACACTTAATATATATATATATATATATATATATATATATATATATATATAATATAATATAATAACGATATTAACTATATTAACCCTAATATAATTAGGGTTAATATAGTTAATATATATAATATAATAACTATATTAACCCTAATATAATTAGGGTTAATATAGCTGGCGGAGGTGTAGGGGGATTAGATTAGGGGTTAATCTATTTAATATAGCTTGCGGTGGTATAGGGGGATTAAATTAGGGGTTAATGTAATTAATATAGCTGGCGGCGGTATAGGGGGATTAAATTAGGGGTTAATGTAATTAATATAGCTGGTGGCGGGGTAGGGGGATTAAATTAGGGGTTAATAATTTTAATATAGCGGGCGGCGGGGTAGGAGCTCACATTAGGGGGTAGGTAATATAGCTGGCGGCGGGGTAGGAGCTCACATTAGGGGGTAGTTAATGTAGGTGGCGGCGGTGTAGGGGGCTCACATTAGGGGGTAGTTAATGTAGGTGGCGGCGGTGTAGGGGGCTCACATTAGGGGGTAGTTAATGTAGATGGCGGCGGGGTAGGAACTCACATTAGGGGGTAATATAGATAATGTAGGTGGCGGCGGGGTCCGGGAGCTGCGGTTTAGGGGTTAATAACTTTATTAGGTGGCGGCGGGGTCCGGGAGTGGAGGTTTAGGGGTTAATAACTTTATTAGGTGGCGGCAGGGTCCAGGAGCGGCGGTTTAGGGGTTAATACATTTTTTATTGTTAGGATAGTGAGGGGGGATAGCGGATAGAGGGTTAGACGTGTCGGGCTATGTTTGGGAGGCGTGTTAGACAGTATGGGAGATTTAATAATTTAGTCAGGTTTTGTAGGCGCCGGCAGTTTCTAAAGTGCCGTAAGTCACTGGCGACTCCAGAAATTTGTACTTACGCAGATTTCTGGACATCGCTGGTTTATCCGACTTATGGCACTTTAGCATCTTACGGCGCTGTATATAGGATAGCTCGAGTTGCGAGCTGAAACTACGGGCGGATGGGGTTCCCTCACTTGCGCCGCAAACTACGATCTTTATCGTATCGCTCCCCCGAGCTGTGTTTTTGTTGTGCATTATGTGGTAAACGTAATATGACAGAGCAGTGCGTATTTCTCGCGAAATCAAGTGTTAGCTGAAAAATCTGTGCTTCTTTCATTTATCACTGATCTCTATGGGAGAATGTTTAACGCTGCCGTGATTACACTTATTAAATAAACGCGGTAGTTGTGTTACCGCGATGCGTTACGAGGTTGTTTTGAGACTCATAATACTTACGTTAAGAAATGTGCGCAATGGAAATAAAGTACACGTAACTAACGCACCCCTCCTGACGCACAACTCGTAATCTAGGCATATTACAATTATTAATAAATATTATTTATATTTTTCAATATTTTATTTTTAATATTTACATAACAAGCCTTTAGCTAACTAATTCTTTATTTGTGATAATCTAACACCACGTTAGACCTACAGCACGAAACCCAAAGCGTGTTACGCATATTTTACATTCCATATTTTATACTTCATGAATGAAAGTCACCTTTATTTGTTCCAATGGTAAATCCTAGCATTTCACAAACACTAGGATTTACCATCAATTTAAGTCTCATGGGTTTTCCAGTGATTTCCATGTATTCCTCCCACATTATATAACTGTGAGATCCTTGTGTTTAAAACATGGAATTCCTCAACTACAGCAGTGCTTACTGCTCCTCATATCTCATAGCATTTCCTGAATCCAATGCTGTGGGCAGATTTGTGGATGTTCTACTGACAGAGTTATTACAAGGGTGGTGCTCTATAGTTGGGGTAGAACTTAAAGGCTTGGGTGTGCCTGAGGGAGGGGTGGTGTAGGAAGTCCCTGCTTCCTGAAGAACTCAGTATATGGTAGAATGAGCTATGGGAAAGGAAGAGGCTGGAGCTGTTGTTTACCTAGTTCCTTCTTGCAGGATCCAATATTTAGGATTCTGGTTATTAGTGTCCATGAAGGTTTCTGACACTTGTGCAATCATTAGAAGCCCTGTATATCATGTAAAACCACTGTGTATATACAGCTTGTTTATGTAGACAGATGTGATATTGTACTAATTAATAAAATGGTCAAAATTCTTTCTCCAGTTCCAATTGAATAATTTATAAAGTCTTAGGGCTCCATGTACTAAGCCGTCAATTCATCCGTCATTGTAGACGCGGCTAAACTGGCCGTCACTCGCCGCGGCCGAAATGATGTCCGCTGTTGCTATGTACTAATAATCCCACAATAAATAGACACGTCTAGCCCGCCGCGAGCAGTGGCGGAATATTGATAAATGTGACGCCTCGCTCGCCGCGACTAAGCTGATGTACTTTCAGTTGAATTGTCTGGCCAATTGTTAACACGTGACATGCAAGGTGTCACGAATGTCATAGTAGTCGCGGGAATAGAATTTTGTTCCTATAAATGTACAACTTTTCTAAACAACTTTATTATTGTTCCAAAATTTTGGGAGAGTGATTACAGAGCGTTATTTTTTGTGATCTTTATTTACAAATTAGATATGGCTTCATCTGGATCTGAAACCGCTTCAAAATCCAAGAATCTTCACTTTTCTCATGTTTCAAGATTGTCATTTTGTAATAAAATAATTTATTTTCCATTATTTTCTATATGCCACTCTTCTTTTAACAAATCTTGAATGGAAATAGATATTATTAAGGATAAGAAAATAAGTGTTAAGAGTAAGCCCTTAAGGTATTTTTAATTTGAATATGGGACAACTTAGTAGCTGTTAAAAATTGAGATTAGAATAAAACAAAGCAAATTAGCAAATCTTTTTTAACTCAAAAATCCTATCTGAAAACATAAAGCACTTTGGAATATACTGCCGCTTGTTACAGCTACAATTCAATGACACAATACAATGAATTAGCATCAGCTATGGAGGGATTACATTACACTAAACACATTATGTAAAAGAGTGAGAGCAGCTGTAGACACTAGTGTGATGTCACAAAGACAATGTATTACCTATAATATATTGTCTGTAATAACTTTGATCATAAACTTTATTTATTTGAAACCTTTGATAATTGAAGAGCAACAACTGTTATGTATTTAACTGTTTATCAAGAGTGATTTTTAATAACCTTAATTCTTAAAAAAAAAGTAGAAGACAAGTTAATAAAGAAAGTTTTTTATTGATCAACTGAAACTTTAATCTTCAAAATATTGTTCTGAAACCATGTCCCTTGTTGCCATACCACGCCTATTAGCTTGTTCTACACATATTTCTTCTGGTAAATCATCAGCATCTATGGTATTTTCATCTTCTAATGGACAGCCTCTTTTTATTGCTATATTGTGCAGTATGCAGCAAATCAATATAATTTTTGCAACTTTCTCAGGTGCATACTGCATAGCACCACCAGAACGATCAAGACATTGAAACCGCATTTTCAAAAGACCGAAAGTCCTCTCAATAACCCCCCTGGTAGATCGGTGAGCTTCATTGAAACGTACTTGACTTCTGGTCTGTGGGTTGTTATAGGGAGTCAACAGCTATTCTGTACATGAGTACCCTCCATCTCCTAATAGAAGATATAATAAATATAAATATTAATATAAGAATAATTATAAAGATTGAGAACTATACAATACAAATTTAAAATATACCGATTACAGTCGACAAATTGGGCTCAATTTTTGTACATTGAAATGAGAGACAAATTAGACGCCAGTTATGCTTACCTAGAAGCCATCCTTCAGGCATATTTTTCAAACTTCCGGTATAACCCAGTCTGCCTTAAAATGTAAGAATCATGACAGGATCCAGGAAAGTTAAAACGGACACTGATAATCCTCATGTTAGGGTCACAGACCATCTGGACATTCAAGGAATGGAAATGCTTTCTATTCCCATAGATCTCCTCACGAGCTTGAAGTGGTCTTACAGCAACATGGGTACAGTCTATGGCACCTAGGACATTGGGCATCCCAGCCATCCTATATAAATTTGACTTGATAGATTGCCATTCTTCAGGGGTAGATGGCAAACAAACATATCGATGAAAAATAACCATCATAGCCCCAATGACTTTGGATAAGTGGCGTGAAAAAGCAGATTGACTCATTCCAATAATGACGCTAGAAACTGCCTGAAAGGAGCCTGTTGCCATAAAATGCAATGCAGCAAATAGTTTCAGAAGTCCCGGAATAGCTTGTGAACGAGCCGTCATCGGCTCCAAATGATCTTCAATCTCTCGATACAGGTGTAATATGGATTCACGATCAAGCCGGAATCTTTGTATGATCTCTCGGTCAGAAAGGCCGTGCAAACCAACCCATGGAAGGAATACACGGGGGACACAAACTCTCCTTCTTCTAACCATTCGATTAGCAACATTTCCAGTATTCTGTCTTCTAGCCCGGATTTGCATCACACGGAGAATAAACAAATACAGAATTCTCTCCATAGCTGCTGAAATTAACAATGCAAGTACAATGCTGATATTACTGCCTTTTATATATGTCTAGACTGGCGTCTAGAGTGACTTTCCTGTTGTTTTGTACCTTGCCCGCCACCTAAAAGGTGGCGAGGCAAAAATAACGAGGTGGGGGTGGAAATTGACGCGAGCGGACAAATAGATTTTTTAGTACATTCGTTTTTGGCGAGTTGGTGGTTAAATGTGTCTAATTACAGTGAAAATGGAGAGGTAGCGAGGTTTGGCGAATAAGTATGCTCGCAATTTTAAAGATGCGAGTTTAACATAGTTGACGTCTTTGTACATATCAGTTTGCGAGTTTTGACGCGAGATTTGTTGCGGGTAGCTCGCTGACTGCTTAGTACATGGAGCCCTTAATGTCCCTGAGCTATAGAAATCAGTTATTTCTATATACACTACCCATTGGTACAAACATTTATTTTATTTTTTTCTATTTTGCTTGTATGACATCTCAAATAATCCACCATTAACCTTCAATTAAATATTGATGGAAGTCTAAACCTGTCCTGACAAGAAAAATATAGTTTTCAATCTAACAGCCAGTGGGATCATACTTAAATTAAGCTCAAAAAGCTAAAAATATGTTTAGAACACAGATGTCAAATTTCCCAACAGAAAAGGTTAAACAAACTATTTATTTCTACATTTTTGGAAGACTATTTGCATATTCTACATACAGTGCTGATTAACATTCTGACACAGCCACAATGACAGTATGTTTTACTTTGTCATCATGCTGGAATAATCTTTATGTTATGCAGAAAAGCTGACATATAAGTACATTTGGAAGTATGCTTCAGATATTTATGTTTTTCAGCTAACTCCATATACTAGCATTACCACCAGATGCTGCAGTGCTATTTCCAAATTCCTGAGCATAAGCACTGACTTGTTGTGACTGGTTCAGGAAAAAATGCCTCTTTAGCTTAAGCATGTGTGAAATGAATCCATCAAAAATAGATAAGGACAGCACACAGGGAGTTTGCATAATAGTTGCTCCAGTGGACTGTAATTCATAATGTACCCATAAAACCTTAAGAAAAGCAAAGCAGTGCAGCGATAAATAAACCAGGACAGGTAATATGGAAAAAGGTGATAAGAGAGAAATATGTAACCGCCTGCAATGAAACTAAATAAGGTAGCAATAAAGATGCCTGGTTAAAGAGATAGCAACATTTGAACACTATCTATAATGTATTTTCATTTAAATCGTTGTGTGATCTGTGATGATAATTACTAAATATTGTAAGTACAGAAAAAGCTGTGTAATTAAGAAAGTAATAGATCATCATTAAAACTTAAAAAATAAAAGATACTTACTTTTTCATTTGAAATATGTTTTTATAAAATGACATAAAAGTTTAAAATTTTAAAAAAGTGACTGAACTGGTTGGAGTTTTTATTTTCAGGTTAAGTTGCAAGTTTCTTAAAATCCACCAAACTTAAAGGGATATGAAACTCAAAATTTTTCTTTCATGATTCAGAAAGATCATACAATTTTGGACAACTTTCTAATTGCCTTCTATTATCTAATTTGCTTCATTTGCTTGGTATCCTTTGTTAAAGGAGCAGCAATGCACTACTGGGAGCTAGCTGAAAGCCAATGACGAGAGGCATACTGTATATGAGTAGCCACCAACCAGCAGCTTCTAAGCCTACCTAGGGAGACTTTTCAATAAATGATACCAATAGAACTAAACAAATTAGATAATGGAAATAAATGAGAATGTAATTTACAATTGCATGCTCTAGCTGAATCATAAAAGAAAGGTAACTTTCGGTAAATAAATACTATATATATACATATATATATACTTTTTTATTGATTGCAGGTTGTTTTCTCATTACAGTTTTTATTAAACTTGTGCAATTACCCTCAATCTAGCCCATATATGGGGCGCGATCCGATATAGATCGCAGTTTGCGGCGCAAGCGAGGGAACCGGCGTCGCCCGCAGTTTCAGCTCGCAACTCGAGCTATCCCTTATAAGTCGCCGTCAGATGCTAACGTGCCGTAAGTCTGACAAACCAGCGATGTTCAGAAATCTGCGCAAGTACAAATTTCTGGCGTCGCCAGTGACTTGCGGCACGTTAGAAACTGCCGGCGCCTATAAAACCTGACTAAAGTCTAAAACACCCGCACTGTCTAACACGCCTCCCTAACATAGCCCGACAAGTCTAACACGCCTCCCTAACAAAGCCCGACACGTCTAACCCTCTATCCGCTATCCCCCTCACTATCCTAACAATAAAATATGTATTAACCCCTAAACCGCCGCTCCCGTACCCCGCCGCCAGCTATATTATATCTATAACCCCCTAAAGTGAGCCCCTAACACCGCCGCCATCTATATTAAAATTATTAACCCCTAATGTAAGCCCCTTACACCGCCGCTATCTCTATTAAAATGATTAACCCCTAATGTAAGCCCCTTACACCGCCGCCATCTCTATTAAAATGATTAACCCCTAATTTAATCTACCTACCCCGCCGCCAGCTATATTATCTATATTAACCCTAAGTATATTATAGTTAATATAGGTATTACATTATATATATTAACTATATTAACCCTAATTATATTAGGGTTAATATAGTTAATATAGTTACTATAGTATTTATATTAACTATATTAACTCTATCTAACCCTAACACCCCTAACTAAATTTATATTAAATTAATCTAATTCATTTATAAACTAATATATTCCTATTTAAATCTAAATACTTACCTATAAAATAAACCCTAAGATAGCTACAATATAATTAATAATTACATTGTAGCTATGTTAGGGTTAATATTTATTTTACAGGTAAATTGTTAATTTTTTTAACTAGGTATAATAGCTATTAAATAGTTATTAACTATTTAATATCTACCTAGTTAAAATAATTACCCAATTACCTGTAAAATAAATCCTAACCTAAGTTACAAATACACCTACACTAGCAATAAATTAAATAAACTACAAACATCTATCTAAAAATACAATTAAATTAACTAAACTAAATTACAAAAAAAAAAAAACACTAAATTACAAAAAATAAAAAAAAGATTACAAGATTTTTAAGCTAATTACACCTATTCTAAGCCCCCTAATAAAATAATAAACCCCCAAAATAAAAAAAATTCCCTGCCCTATTCTAAATTAAATAAATTTCAAAGCTCTTTACCTTACCAGCCCTTAAAAGGGCCTTTTGTGGGGCATGCCCCAAAGAATTCAGCTCTTTTGCATACAAATACAATACCCCCCCCCCATTACAACCCACCACCCACATACCCCTATTCTAAAACCACCCAAACCCCCCTTAAAAAAGCCTAACACTACCCCCCTGAAGATCTCCCTACCTTGTCTTCACCACACCGGGCCGAACTCCTGATCCGATCCGGGCGATGTCTTCCTCCAAGTGGCAAAGAAGAATTCTTACTCCGGCGATGTCTTCCTCCAAGCGGCAAAGAAGAATTCTTCCTCCGGCGACGTCTTCCTCCAAGCGGCAGCAAAGTCTTCATTCTTCCGGCGGCATCTTCAATCTTCTTTCTTCGCTCCGCCGCCGCGGAGCATCCATCCCGGCCGACTACTGAATTACGAATGAGGTACCTTTAAATGACGTCATCCAAGATGGCGTCCGCCGAATTCCGATTGGCTGATAGGATTCTATCAGCCAATCGGAATTAAGTTAGAAAAATCTGATTGGCTGATTGAATCAGCCAATCAGATTCAAGTTCAATCTGATTGGCTGATCCAATCAGCCAATCAGATTGAGCTCGCATTCTATTGGCTGTTCCGATCAGCCAATAGAATGCGAGCTCAATCTGATTGGCTGTTCGGATCAGCCAATCGGATTGAACTTGAATCTGATTGGCTGATTCAATCAGCCAATCAGATTTTTCTAACTTAATTCCAATTGGCTGATAGAATCCTATCAGCCAATCGGAATTCGGCGGATGCCATCTTGGATGACGTCATTTAAAAGTACCTCATTCGTAATTCAGTAGTCGGCCGGGATGGATGCTCCGCGGCGGCGGAGCGAAGAAAGAAGATTGAAGATGCCGCCGGGAGAATGAAGACTTTGCTGCCGCTTGGAGGAAGACGTCGCCGGAGGAAGAATTCTTCTTTGCCGCTTGGAGGAAGACATCGCCAGAGGAAGAATTCTTCTTTGCCGCTTGGAGGAAGACATCGCCCGGAGTTCGGCCCGGTGTGGTGAAGACAAGGTAGGGAGATCTTCAGGGGGGTAGTGTTAGGCTTTTTTAAGGGGGGTTTGGGTGGTTTTAGAATAGGGGAATGTGGGTGGTGGGTTGTAATGGGGGGGGGGTATTGTATTTGTATGCAAAAGAGCTGAATTCTTTGGGGCATGCCCCACAAAAGGCCCTTTTAAGGGCTGGTAAGGTAAAGAGCTTTGAAATTTGTTTAATTTAGAATAGGGCAGGGAATTTTTTTTATTTTGGGGGTTTATTATTTTATTAGGGGGCTTAGAATAGGTGTAATTAGCTTAAAAATCTTGTAATCTTTTTTTTATTTTTTGTAATTTAGTGTTTGTTTTTTTTTGTAATTTAGTTTAGTTAATTTAATTGTATTTTTAGATAGATGTTTGTAGTTTATTTAATTTATTGCTAGTGTAGGTGTATTTGTAACTTAGGTTAGGATTTATTTTACAGGTAATTGGGTAATTATTTTAACTAGGTAGATATTAAATAGTTAATAACTCTTTAATAGCTATTATACCTAGTTAAAATAATTAACAATTTACCTGTAAAATAAATATTAACCCTAACATAGCTACAATGTAATTATTAATTATATTGTAGCTATCTTAGGGTTTATTTTATAGGTAAGTATTTAGATTTAAATAGGAATATTTTAGTTTATAAATGAATTAGATTAATTTAATATAAATTTAGTTAGGGGTGTTAGGGTTAGATAGAGTTAATATAGTTAATATAAATACTATAGTAACTATATTAACTATATTAACCCTAATATAATTAGGGTTAATATAGTTAATATATATAATGTAATACCTATATTAACTATAATATACTTAGGGTTAATATAGATAATATAGCTGGCGGCGGGGTAGGTAGATTAAATAAGGGGTTAATCATTTTAATAGAGATGGCAGCGGTGTAAGTGGCTTACATTAGGGGTTAATAATATTAATATAGCTGGCGGCGGTATAGGGGGATTAGATTAGGGGTTAATAATTTTTATATAGGTGGCGGCGGTGTAAGGGGTCAGATTAGGGGATAGATAAGGTAGATGACAGCGGTGCAAGGGGTTCTAATTAGGGGATAGATAAGGTAGATGGCGGCGGTTTTAGGGGCTCACAGTAGGGGGTTAGTTTATGTAGATGGCGGCGGGGTCTGGGAGCGGCGGTTTAGGGGTTAATAACTTTATTAGGGATTTCGGGGGGGGGGGGGAATCGCGGTTGACAGGTAGATAGACATTGCGCATGCGTTAGGCTTTTGCGGGCGACGATTTTTATCAGATGGACCCCCTGGTAACCAAACTAGAGAACCTTATTGCCAGGTGTGGAAATGTGCACTTTCTTCCATGCCAGTTCAAAACTATGGGGACAATTATAATTTGTTGCTTGTTTTCAGTAGACAACAATTTCTGAACTTCTTCAGAAAGACATCCAGTGCCTGAAGCAGCAAAGCAACCTGAAAACATCAGTGAACCTCCACCATGTGTTTGCCTGTAGGGACTGTATTCTTTTCTTTAAAAGCCTCATTTCTTTTTCTGAGAGCAGTAAAAATGATGGGCTTTACCAAAAAGCAGTAATTTTTGTTTCATCTGTCCACAGCACATTCTCCCAAAAGGATTTTGGCTTCCTCAAACTCCAATCTGGCTTTTTTATGTTTCTGTGTCAGAAGTGGGGTCCTCCTGGGTCTCCTACCATAGCATCACTTTTCTTTCAGATGGCGACATATAGTGCAAGCTGGCACATTTGTACCCTGTGCCTGAAGGTCATCTTGAATTTGTCTGGAAGTTGATTGAGGTTCTTTATCCACCATTCAAACCATCCTTCCTTGTAATCTTCGATCATTTTTTCTTATTCGTCCATGTCCAGGGAGATTAGCTTCAGTGCCATGGGCTGTAAACTTCTTGACAATGTTGCGCACAGGGGACACAGGAACATTAAGATCTCTGGAGATGGACTTGTAACCTTGAGATTGTCCATGCTTTTCCACAATTATTGTTCTCAAATCCTCAGACAATTATTTGCTGTTCTTTCTCTTCTCCATGCTCAGTGTGGCACACAGAGACACACAACAGAACTTTTGAGTCAATTTTCACCATTTCAACTGGTTGCTGGTGTGATTTCTATATTGTCAGCACCTGATAATTGATACAGGTGAGTTTAATTACAAATTACAGCTTCATCACAAATTTGGAATGCAATTATTTCTTATAATTGAGAAGGTGACAATAATTTTGTCCAGTCAATTTTTGGAGTTTTGTGTGGAATGTGTCAGATTTGGCTTTTTTTTCTCCACTTTTTTGTGTTCTACCAATACAAACAAAATAAATAAATAAATATGAGAATGCCTAAACATTTGTAATTGCAACAATTTTCTGTGCAAAGTGGTGCATTATCTGACAGAAATGCAGGGGTGCCAATATTTTTGGCCATGACTGTATATTTGCATTGGCAAACTTTGCAGTCAAGAGGATGAAAATATGTAAAAGCCGATTTATGCAATATTCATATTCAATAAAGTGTTATACTGTGTTAGTACTGTAAATATTTCACATTCCAATGTTCTGCACATAGCAGAATAAGTTCTAAGTATTTTTAAATAGATATTCCTATATATATCTGTATATATCTATACCTATATATAATAAAGTATATGTATATACAGTATCTCACAAAAGTGAGTACACCCCTCACATTTTTGGAAATATTTTATTATATCTTTTCATGTGACAACACTGAAGAAATGACACTTTGCTACAATGTAAAGTAGAGAGTGTACAGCCTGTATAACAGTGTAAATTTGCTGTCCCCTCAAAATAACTCAACACACAGCCATTAATGTCTAAACCGTTGGCAACAAAAGTGAGTACACCCCTAAGTGGAAATGTCCTTTTTGGGCCCAAAAAGTCAATATTTTGTGTGGCAACTATTATTTTCCAGCATTGCCTTAACCCTCTGGGCATGGAGTTCACCAGAGCTTCACAGGTTGCCACTGCAGTCCTCTTCCACTCCTCCATGACAACATCACAGAGTGCTCCCTCACCTTCCGTTTAATGATGCCCCACAGATGCTTAATAGGGTTTAGGTCTGGAGACATGCTTGGCCAGTCCACTAACTTTACCCTCAGCTTCATTAGCAAGGCAGTGGTCATCTTGGAGGTGTGTTTGGGGTCGTTATCATGTTGAAATACTGCTCTGTGGCCCAGTCTCTGAAGGTAGGGGATCATGCTCTGCTTCAGTATGTCACAGTACATGTTGGCATTCATGGTTCCCTCAATGAACTGTAGCTCCCCAGTGCCGGCAGCACTCATGCAGGCCCAGACCATGACACTCCCACCACCATGCTTCACTGTAGGCAAGACACACTTCTTTTTGTACTCCTCACCTGGTTGCCACCACACACGCTTGACACCATCTGAACCAAATACGTTTATCTTGTTCTCATTGGACCACAGGACATGTACCATTTGTAGGTTGCAATACACAGGGTGCACCACTAGGGGGGCCAGAACAAGAGTAAGGGAACACCTGAACGATAATAAAAACAAGATTGAATGCTCAGACTTGTCAAGGCATTTTATTAACTGCCACAATCAAGATGTCACTTCATTTAGTTGGCAAATCATAGAGACAGTGAAACCTAACTCAAGAGGAGGTGATAGAAATAGTCATCTCCTATACAGAGAAGCTTTCTGGATCTTCCAGCTACAAACCAGAAGACCACTGGGCTTGAATATTGAAGGGGATGTTATTAATTTCAGGAAAAGAAATTAAATACAATCCCCAAATTTGATCTTTATCAAAAAACGGAATGGGGTCTTACTATGGTAATATTGGAAATAGAAATTTGATCCAATATTAATATGGTTATGCGTTGCTTTCTAACACTAATAAAGAGACCCATTTTGTTAGTGTCAGGCTACTGTATAATGTTGCTCACTACACTTAAGCTCCTTACTTTAACTGCTAGGGTATAACAGATATCAATAAGCTAGTTTCATATACTTTAGGATTAAGATTACAATACTAAGTATCATCTTTTGGGCAGTTATGTAAACACAAAATAAACTACTAGCTTTCTTTTTATTATTGATGAGTATTTAAATGAGTTTTAAAAAATCATAGGAGCTTAAGACATTAGTGATCTATTCCCTAAATATCTAAGAATGTTTTGAAAATGATGGCCAGCATATTTGAATATAAAGAAGAACTAATCTATTTCTAAATAAATGTGTATCACATTAGATAATCAGATTTCAAATTTGAAACTCAGTATAAAGTCATACAGTTTGGATAGATAATTAAACTGTTATAGGTGATACAAGGGTATTCGCTGTTCACAAAAATATATACATATTTAATCATAATTAGTAGATAGCTGTTTCTTTTGTAGCTGGCAATGAAAAGGTTAATCCCACACAAGTGTTTCCAATAGAGCAATTAATGTCCAGGCAAATGAAATCACAGCAAATCCCAGGAGCCATTTTGGCTATTATGTATATAATGAGGGAATTTACAACATAGTTTTATGTCTATGAATAAGGCCAGGGGGGCCGAAACGCATTAGACAGCTAAGGGGATGAGCTGTGACTAATTTGTGGATTTTAAGCATATATTGCATGTAACGAATAAAAGTTGATTTTTTTAACTAAGCGCTATGTCTGACTCGCTGGTGTTCTAAAGTTTTTTGCACAGAACATGATTCCAGTAATCCATGCCCTTAGTCTGCTTGTCTTCAGCAAACTGTTTGCGGCCTTTCTTGTGCATCATCTTTAGAAGAAGATTCCTTCTGGGATGACAGCCATGCAGACCAATTTGATGCAGTGTGCAGCATATGGTCTGAGTGCTGACCGGCTGACCCCCACCCCTCCAACCTCTGCAGCAATGCTGGCAGTACTCAAACGTCTATTTCCCAAAGACAACCTCTGGATATGACGCTGAGCATGTGCACTCAACTTCTTTGGTTGACTATGGCGAGGCCTGTTCTGAGTGGAACCTGTCCTGTGAAACTGCTGTTTGGTCTTGTCCACTGTGCTGCAGCTCAGTTTCAGGGTCTTGGCAATCTTCTTATAGCCTAGGCCATCTTTATGTAGAGCAACAATTCTTTTTTTCAGATCCTCAGAAAGTTCTTTGCCATGAGGTGCCATGTTGAATTTCCAGTGACCAGTATGAGAGAGTGTGAGAGCGATAACACAAAATTTAACACACCTGCTCCCCATTCACACCTGAGACCTTGTAACACTAATGAGTCACATGACACCGGGGTGGCAAAATGGCTAATTGGGCCCAATTTGGACATTTCCACTTAGGGGTGTACTCACTTTTGTTGCCAATGGTTTAAACATTAATAGCTGTGTGCTGAGTTATTTTGAGGGGACAGCAAATTACACTGTTATACAGGCTGTACACTCACTACTTTACATTGTAGCAAAGTGTAATTTCTTCAGTGTTGTCACATGAAAAGATATAATAAAATATTTACAAAAATGTGAGGGGTGTACTCACTTTTGTGAGATACTGTATAGATATATAAAAAATTATATATATATATATATATATATATTTATATATATATATATATATATATATATATAATGCACATAAATACTATAAGATATATGTTGAAATATTTATTTATGAATAAATAGAACATTTTATTCTATGTGAAGACCATTGGAATGTGAAATATTCATATTTTCATGTTGGGTAAGCACACTTGAAAATATGCAATCGTTTTGCACGCAAGTTAGGTATTAGTTTTTTCTTTTGCTCCATTGGCTTCTATGGTGGAATACGTGTACGCAATATAGTAAATTCAGCTTAAAACAAACGCAACCCGACGAGCGCAAAAAACTTACTTCTAGCAAAGTTAACGCTCGAGAGGAAGCATTAAATAATGCTCCACTTGTAATCTGGCCCCAAATATGCAGGATTAAGGACAAACAAATTGTTCTTTGAGGGGGGTTGCTTTTATATCACAGGTTGCAGGGCCAGTATGTTGACTGATCCTTTTAAAAAGAGTGTTGTGCTGCTATATGATGATATGTGTGCTATTTACCTGTTGTTATACAAAACCATAGAAATATGTGTGTATATCTTTTTATGGGACTTGAAAAGGGGCCTATAATTTTAATGGGAATGTATGCGTGCTGGATTATTGATTTCTCTCAATTGTACTGTACTTGTACAAAGGTGCTTGATATTATTTTTTGACTGAAATTGATGTCAATATTTGTTTGCCAATGGGCAAAAACAAGTATAGATTGTGATAAACCTCTATAAGTATTTACATTGGTAATTCATCTGATGTAATCTATAATTGTTAACATTAAGCAACCATGGAAATGAGAAAGCAAAACAAAAACTCAGTCAGGTAGAAGGAATATGAGCTCAAACACAGCATCACTTAAGATCATGGAATACAAATTTCCAATAGGTTCATTTAGTTTTAGTTTTCTTTATTATTATTGCTACAGTAATTTTTCTACCCTCTATCTGAAATGATGGCTCCTAAAGTAGATTTAATGTGTCCATTTATAGTTAAAAGTAAATAAACAAAAATGATGAATTCCTAATATAGCCAATTAGAAGTGGCAACATAAAATTTGCCTTGGGAATCTTAACACTTTACACTAATCAAGTCAGAATGCATCTTCTCTCATTTAATATGAACTGGTTGATATTATTTTGTTTTGAAACAATGTGTTTATGCTTCAACAGAACACATTTTATTTGTTGTTACTATTACTCTTAAAAATATGAACTTCTTTCTGATTTGATTCCGATTTTATTAAATTAAGAAACTGCGTAAACATTCAGGGCTAGATTACAAGTGGAGCACTAAATATCTCTTGCGTGCAAGTGATATTAGCGCTCCACTTTGTAATATCAGCACACAATAATGAGCGATGGTTAGTGATGTCGCGAACATAAAAATTTGGGTTCGCGAACAGCGAACACGAACTTCCGCAAAAGTTTGCGAACAGGCGAACTGGGCGAACAGCCATAGACTTCAATAGGCAGGCGAATTTTAAAACCCACAGGGACTCTTTCTGGCCACAATAGTGATGGAAAAGTTGTTTCAAGGGGAATAACACCTGGACTGTGGCTTGCCGGAGGGGGATCCATGGCAAAACAAAACTCCCATGGAAAATTACATAGTTGATGCAGAGTCTGGTTTTAATCCATAAAGGGCATAAATCACCTAACATTCCTAAATTGTTTGGAATAACATGCTTTAAAACATCAGGTATGATGTAGTATCGATCAGATAGTGTAAGGGTTACGCCAGCTTCACAGTGCGCAGTGTAGGTGATATACCTGCCCTGACCATGCTTTGCAGACCAGGTATTAGTGGTCAGATGGACCCTTGCCCCAACACTGTGTGCCAGACATGCCATTATAGCAGACTTATATGGCTTTGGCGTTGCTTTTTGGTAATTAGAAAGCTGCTAAATGCCACTGCGCACCACACGTGTTTTATGGCCAGCAGTGAAGGGGTTAATTAGGGAGCATGTAGGGAGCTTGTAGAGTTAATTTTAGCTTAAGTGTAGTGTAGTAGACAACCCAAAGTATTGATCTAGGCCCATTTTGGTATATTTCATGCCACCATTTCACCACCAAATGCGATCAAATAAAAAAAAATTGTTCACTTTTTCACAAACTTTAGGTTTCTCACAGAAATAATTTACAAACAACTTATGCAATTATGGCATAAATGGTTGTAAATGCTTCTATGGGATCCCCTTTGTTCAGAAATAGCAGACTTATATGGCTTTGGCGTTGCTTTTTGGTAATTAGAAGGCTGCTAAATGACACTGCGCACCACACGTGTTTTATGCCCAGCAGTGAAGGGGTTAATTAGGGAGCATGTAGGCAGCTTGTAGAGTTAATTTTAGCTTAAGTGTAGTGTAGTAGACAACCCAAAGTATTGATCTAGGCCCATTTTGGTATATTTCATGCCACCATTTCACCGCCAAATGCGATCAAATAAAAAAAAATTATTCACTTTTTCACAAACTTTAGGTTTCTCACAGAAATTATTTACAAACAATTTATGCAATTATGGCATAAATGGTTGTAAATGCTTCTCTGGGATCCCCTTTGTTCAGAAATAGCAGACTTATATGGCTTTGGCGTTGCTTTTTGGTAATTAGAAGGTTGCTAAATGACACTGCGCACCACAAGTGTTTTATGCCCAGCAGTGAAGGGGTTAATTAGGGAACATGTAGGCAGCTTGTAGAGTTAATTTTAGCTTAAGTGTAGTGTAGTAGACAACCCAAAATATTGATCTAGGCCCATTTTGGTATATTCCATGCCACCATTTCACAGCCAAATGCGATCAAATAAAAAAAAATTGTTCACTTTTTCACAAACTTTAGGTTTCTCACAGAAATTATTTACAAACAACTTATGCAATTATGGCATAAATGGTTGTAAATGCTTCTCTGGGGTCCCCTTTGTTCAGAAATAGCAGACATATGGCTTTGGCGTTGCTTTTTGGTAATTAGAAGGCTGCTAAATGACACTGCGCACCACACGTATTTTATGCCCAGCAGTGAAGGGGTTAATTAGGGAGCATGTAGGCAGCTTGTAGAGTTAATTTTAGCTTAAGTGTAGTGTAGTAGACAACCCAAAGTATTGATCTAGGCCCATTTTGGTATATTTCATGCGACCATTTCACCACCAAATGCGATCAAATAAAAAAAAATTGTTCACTTTTTCACAAACTTTAGGTTTCTCACAGAAATTATTTGCAAACAACTTATGCAATTATGGCTTAAATGGTTGTAAATGCTTCTCTGGGATCCCCTTTGTTCAGAAATAGCAGACTTATATGGCTTTGGCGTTGCTTTTTGGTAATTAGAAGGCTGCTAAATGCCACTGCGCACCACACGTGTTTTATGCCCAGCAGTGAAGGGGTTAATTAGGGAGCATGTAGGCAGCTTGTAGAGTTAATTTTAGCTTAAGTGTAGTGTAGTAGACAACCCAAAGTATTGATCGAGGCCCATTTTGGTATATTTCATTCCACCATTTCACCGCCAAATGCGATCAAATTTTAAAAAAACTTAAATTTTTTTGCAATTTTAGGTTTCTCACTGAAATTATTTACAAACAGCTTGTGCAATTATGGCACAAATGGTTGTAAATTCTTCTCTGGGATCCCCTTTGTTCAGAAATAGCAGACATATATGACTTTGGCGTTGCTTTCTGGTAATTAGAAGGCCGCTAAATGCTGCTGCGCATCACACGTGTAATATGGCTAGCAGTGAAGGGGTTAATTAGGTAGTTTGTAGGGAGCTTGCAGGGTTAATTTTTTCTTTAGTGTAGAGATCAGCTTCCCACCTGACACATCAGACCCCCTGATCCCTCCCAAACAGCTCCCTTCCCTCCCCCTCCCCACAATTATCCCCGCCATCTTAAGAACTGGCAGAAAGTCTGCCAGTACTAAAATAAAAGGTTTTTAATTTTTTTTAGCATATTTACATATGCTGTGGTGTAGCATCCCCCCCTTAGCCCCCAACCTCCCTGATCCCCCCCAAAACAGCTCTCTAACCCTCCCCATCTGCCTTATTGGCGGCCATCTTGGGTACTGGCAGCTGTCTGCTATTATTTCACAGTCAAAAAAGTGTTGTTTTTTTTAAATGTACACTACTGTTACACCAGATATGAGTGGTGGCACTGGGAAAGTGGGCACAGTATACGCTGTGAGCCTGACACACACGATGGCAAGCAGGCAGGCAACTGCAATTAGATTACACAGGAAAAAAAAAAGCAGACTCATGTTCTAGCCCTAAAATGGGCTTTTTGGGGTGCTGTCCTTACAGCAGAGATCAGATGAGTCCTTCAGGACTGTAGTGGACACTGAATACACTAGCCTAGCTATCGATTTCCCTATTAAATCAGCAGCAGCTACACTGTCCCTCCTCTCACTAAGAATGCAGCTTCCGAATGAATCTAAAATGGATGCTGTGCAGGAGGTGGGAGGGTCTGGGAGGGAGGGTCTGCTGCTGATTGGCTGGAATGTGTCTTCTGACTGTGAGGTACAGGGTCAAAGTTTACTCAATGATGAGGAATAGGGGGCGGACAGAACATCACATATGTTTGCCGTCCACAGCGAACGCGAACATACTATGTTCGCCGGCGAACTATTCGCGACATCACTAGCGATGGTATTATAAATCTTATGAAGGTGTCAAGTCCTACAAAAAAAGTGCAAGAACTCACCAAGATTTCCACCAGCCTCATAATTAATATTGTTTCATATACACACACAAACATATACCAATATTCCCTCAAAAAAAAATTTGAGCACTGTGCTCAAAATGTTTTAGCCAACTGACTAAAATGTGTGCGCACTTTCTTTAGCGTAGTCAAAATTATAAATGTTGTAAAGGTAATAACACACATAGACACTCACACATAGAGGCCTACTTATCAAGCCGTCAACTGTGCTACATTCGCCGGGACCAATACGCTCACCTAACATCGCGGCCACGGACCTGAATACGCTCTCAATATTTATCAAAAAAGCTTTCAAAAAGCCGCCCACCAAGTACGGGGCGATGAGCAGTGGACTGTTATTAACTAACAGTCATCGATCTCGCTGCTATTCGGCTTTTTCCCAGCTTTATTTATATCCTGTCACTAAATACTGCCACTATACTAACATGTTCACCGCAACTCTAATAAATTTATTAACCCCTATCCTGCCGCTCCCAGAGCCCAGCGCAACTCTAATAAAGTTATTAACCCCTATCATGCCGCTCCGCCACTAAATAAATGTATTAAACCCTAAACCCCTGGCCTCCCACATCACTACCACTTACCAAACCTATTAACCCCTAAACTGCCAACCCCCCTCATCACCATAAACTAAATTAATGTCAGGGTTTTTTCCCTGTTGTTTTTGCCATGTGCTGCTGGCAGCCATTTTACTCACCTCTCTTCCTGACTATGGTGCATTGTGGGGGATGCTGCTCATTTCCTGAACTTCCTTTTATGGCCAGACTAGTGTGCATCATCCATGTGAGACAGGATGCAGTCTCAGAATTGTGATGTCATCACTTATTATTTAAAGGGCCTCTGTTCAGTATGCTTTGCCTTTGCGTTGTCTCAGACCTGTTTGTGAGAGTTCCTGTGTATTACCTGACTGCCTGACGTCCTTCCTGGTTCCTGATCCCTGGCTTGTTCCTGACTCTGCTGTTTTCCTTGTTCCTGATTCCAGCTTGTCTGACTATTCGCTTCGGCTCCTGACTCGGCTCGTCTGACTACCAGCTCTGGTTTTGACTCCTGGCTTGTTATTTCACTTGTGGACTTTTTATTATTTTTTGCTATTAATAAAGGTGTGATTATTTTTGCACTTCTCGTCTCAGTCTGATTCCTGGCACCCTGACAATTAAGCTATTAATCCCTAAACCTAACAACCTGCTAACTTTACATTAAATATTAACTCATCCCTATCTTATAATAAATTTAAACTTACCTTTAGAATTAAAATAAACTATATTAAACTATTAATTAACCTACCCTAACTATTATACTAAAATTATATTAAACTATGTTAAACTATTAATTAACCTACCCTAACTATTATACTAAAATTACATTAAACTATATTAAACTACTAATTAATCTACCCTTACTGTTATACCAAAATTACATTAAACTACAAATTAAATTAACTATATTACATATTTAAAAACCTAACACTACTCAAATTATTTCAATCTACAATAAAGAATTACTAAGTTACAAACAACTAACAACTAAGTTACAAAAAACTAACAACTAGGTTACAAAAAATAAAAAACACTAAGTTACAAAAAACTAACAACTAAGTTACACAAAATAAAAAACACTAAGTTACAAAAAAATAAACACTAAATTACACAAAATAAAAAATAAATTATCAAATATTTAAACTAATTACACCTAATCTAATAGCCCTATGAAAATAAAAAAGCCCCCCAAAATAAAAAAAAACCCTAGCCTAGATGGCGTCTCTTAGATTCCGATTGGCTGATAGAATTCTATCAGCCAATAGGAATTAAGGTGGAAAAAATCCTATTGGCTGTTGCAATCAGCCAATAGGATTGAGCTTCAATCGTATTGGCTGATCCAATCAGCCAATAGGATTGAGCTCTCATTCTATTGGATAATTGGAATATCCAATAGAATGCAAGTTCAATTGAGCTCGCATTCTATTGGCTGATTATAATAGCCAATAGAATGCAAGCTCAATCCTATTGGCTGATTGGATCAGCCAATAGGATGAAAGCTCAATCCTATTGGCTGATTGCAACAGCCAATAGGATTTTTTCCACCTTAATTCCTATTGGCTGATAGAATTCTATCAGCCAATCGGAATCTAAGAGACGCCATCTTGGATGACGTCATTTAAAGGAAACTTCATTGTTGAGAAGACGTCAAAAGAAGAGGATGCTCCGCGCCGGATGTCTTGAAAATGGAGCCGCTCCGCGCCGGATGGATGAAGATAGAACATACTGTCTGGATGAAGACTTCTGCCAGCTTGGATGAAGACTTCGGCCCGCTTGGATGAAGACTTCTGCTGGCTTCGCTGATGACTTCTGCCGCTTTGTTGAAGATGGATGTCGGGTCTTCAAAAACTGTAAGTGGATCGTCGGTGGTAAGAGTTAGGTTTTTCTAAGGGTTTATTGGGTGGGTTTTAATTTTAGATTAGGGACTTTGGGTGGAAAAAGAGCTAAATGCCCTTTTAAGGGCAATGCTTATCCAAATGCCCTTTTTCAGGGCAATGGGGAGCTTAGGTTTTTTAGATAGGATTTTATTTGGGGGGTTTGGTTATGTGGGTGGTGGTTTTTACTGTTGGGGGGGTTGTTTGTATTTTTTTTTTTACAGGTAAAAGAGCTGATTTCTTTGGGGCAATGCCCCACAAAAGGCCCTTTTAAGGGCCATTGGTAGTTTATTGTAGGCTAGGGTTTTTTTTATTTTGGGGGGGCTTTTTTATTTTCATAGGGCTATTAGATTAGGTTAATTAGTTTAAATATTTGATAACTTATTTTTTATTTTGTGTAACTTAGTGTTTTTTAATTTTTGTAACTTAGTTGTTTTTTATTTTTTGTAACTTAAGTTGTTTTTATTGTAGATTTAAATAACTTGAGTAGGGTTAGGTTTTTAAATATATAATATAGTTAGTTTAATTGTTAGTTTAATGTAATTTTAGTATAATAGTTTTGTAGGTTAATTAATAGTTTAATATAGTTTAATGTAATTATAGGATAATAGTTAGGGTAGGTTAATTAGAACTGTACTGTGAAGTCAGGATCAGACTGATATGCTTTAGGAAAGTTCTTCTATGTGAAAGGCACATGTTGGGCAAAAGAGGCTGCTTCTTGGGTGGTAACTAGCCATAGAACAAGCTATTATGCTATTGTTCGTTCTCAGGTTGAACGCTTCTCTCTTTTTATTTATGTAGGTTAATTAGTAGTTTAAGAAGAACAAAATCCAGCGAGCCACTTCAAAGAAATGCGGTAAATTTAATAGGATAAAAAGAAACACATACAAAAAAAATTTTCACTCAAAAAAAAAGCTGTGGGGTTAAAAGAACAAGATAGAAATAATGTATGCCATTAGTCCACAGCTTGGCCAGTCGGTCTTACGCGTTTCGGCTGCAAGGTAGCCTTATTCATAGACCATAATGAGTGTCCGGATAGCACCCTTAAATAGTCTGGTCAATTCAAAGTGAAAGGGTGCACAGCTGTGGACTAATGTATACTGAGTTAATACAGAAACGGCATACAAATAACAACATCATTGATACAACTAGTTGTTATATCAAGATTAGCTCCTTTTAAACTGATATGGTAACTTTGTTCATATATCAAACATTTCTATTGAATGCTCCAAAGTATGGATTTATGATTGCAATATATTAATAAAGTGCAGATACTTCTGCTTCAAAAAATTTTTTTTATTATGTTTTTATTTATTATATACTATTAGATAGCTGCAGAGTTATTCTGAGCAAAACTACTCTCTGTAATTAATACATTCTGCACTAAATCATAGAGAATTAACACTGTACATTGCAAAGTGTTAAATATAGTAATCCATATTTATGAGCACAATATACTATAGATAAGTCTTTAACAACATCTTTTTAGACTAGGATATTTACACTATATAGTAAGTGGGTAAGCATATCTGTTTTCGTTGCATATGAACAAAGCAAATATGATTAAACAGAAAAAGGGAACGTCGTATGGTGGATAATGGTTAGGTTTTTAAATATATAATATAGTTAATTTAATTGTTAGTTTAATGTAATTTTAGTATAATAGTTTTGTAGGTTAATTAATAGTTTAATATAGTTTAATGTAATTGTAGGATAATAGTTAGGGTAGGTTAATTAGAACTGTACTGTGAAGTCAGGATCAGACTGATATGCTTTAGGAAAGTTCTTCTATGTGAAAGGCACATGTTGGGCAAAAAGAGGCTGCTTCTTGGGTGGTAACTAGCCATAGAACAAGCTATTATGCTATTGTTCGTTCTCAGGTTGAACGCTTCTCTCTTTTTATTTATGTAGGTTAATTAGTAGTTTAATATAGTATAATTTAATTCTAAAGGTAAGTTTAAATTTATTATAAGATAGGGATGAGGTAATTATAATGTAAAATTAGCGGCTTGTTAGGTTTAGGGGTTAAAAGCTTAATTTAGTTTATGGCGATGTGGGGGGCTGGCAGTTTAGGGGTTAATAGGTTTAGTAAGTTGTAGTGATGTGGGAGGCCAGGGGTTTATGGGTTAATAACTTTATTTAGGTGTGGTGGGGTCCAGGCATGGCAGGATAGGGGTTAATAACATTATGTAGGTTGCGGCGGTGTCGTGGAGTGGTGGGATAGGGGTTAATAGTTTTATTTAGTTTCAGTGGTGTTGGGGAGTGGCGGGATTGGGGTTAAAACTTTTAGTTAGTTGAGGCAGGGTCCGGGAGCGGCGGAATCAGGGTTAATAACATTATGTAAGTTGCGGTGGGGTCCGGGAGCGGAGGGATAGAGGTTAATAACATTATGTAGGTGACGACGATGTCTAGGCGGCAGATTAGGGGTGTTTAGACTTGAGGCTTATGCAAGGGTGTTAGGTGTAATTGTAACTTTTATTCTTCCATAGAAATTAATGGGGTATCGGGCAGCAGCGAAGATAAGCTTTCGCTGCTTTCAGACTCCCATTTATTCCTATGGTATCTTCGGCCTCCAGGGTGGTGGACTGTTAGCAGTTTGATAACTAGCAAAAGTAGTCAGATAGTGCCTAATTTGTATTCGGAACATCTGTAATGACATGAGCATTGATCTGTGTTGGATTGAGACCAGCGGATTGTATGTTACGTCACAAATTTCAACTTTTGCTGGTCTGTACGGTTTGATAAATAAGGCGAATCAGGCTCGCCACAATTACGCTGCAGAATTCCAGCGTATTTGCGTTTGATGGCTTGATAAATAGAACTCATAGACTTTCACACCCTCACTCTTTCAAACATTCACACACTCTCTCACACTCTTTCAAACTTTCACAGACTCTCTCACACTCTTTTAAACATTCACATACTCTTCCAAACATTCACACACTCTTCCAAACATTCACACACTCTTTCAAACATTCACATACTCTTTCACTCTCTTTTAAACATTCACACTCAGTTACATTCTTTCAAACATTCTCACACTCTTTCAAACATTCACACACTCTTTCAAACATTCACACACTCTCTCACACTCTTTCAAAAATTCTTACACTCTCACCCTACAGCCTATATACCCTTAGTACAGCTTTGTTCATGGATTATTTTTTCTGTCTAGAAAGTGGAAACAGGAAGTCAGTTTTGTAATGCAAGCTGCAATTTGGCCCCACTCACAGTCTAGAAACAGTTCAGTATGCTACCATCAACGGGAAAACAAATGTTCTGAGAAAAGAGTCTGAAATAAATGCTAAGACTGTTATTCTACTGCTTGTGATAATGTTGGCGCTGCTTATATGTTCACAATTCCACACAAAAATCTTCAACAACACGCAGAAATTACAGGTTATCGAATTTAGTCTAAAACACTTGACAGTTTAAACACGTCCTCCACTAAAAATGTTGAGGCCTTTTACTAAACCAGGGGTTGGGGCTCTCCCTTCATAAAAGTTATTAAACGATAGATAGATAGATAGATAGATAGATAGATAGATAGATAGACAGACAGACATAAATAGGGCAGTTTAGAGATTCTGGCCCCAGGATAAAATTCCAAAATGTGCCCCCCCCCCAAAAAAAAAAAAAATAGTTCACTTAATTTAAATCTATAGATTGTGCATGGAAAATAATCACTATGCAACATACATAACCGTTTCTACAATAATACATAAAAATAACATAAAACACCTGGGGATTTTTGGTACCATAAATAATAAAGAAAGTGAATAGAAAATAGATTTTTTTTTATAGTCCAATGCTAAGTATACACATTACCCTAGGTACCAGTGGCAGATTTTGGGGTGCACAATCTAATTATTTAAGGAAGGGAAAGGGGTATTTAAAAAAATTAGGCAGGAACAGGTAAAACAAAAAGACAAGGTTCACCAGTAGTACCATTCATATTATTTTTTTTATTTTCTATACCAATTTGAAAGGGTTTCTTTGCATTTATGAGTTAGTTGCATCACTTGATTATGATTATACAAGCAATAATGATTTAGTCCTATCACTATATTTAGAGGGGAATGTTCTTATACAGAAAAACACACTCACTATGGCACTATCACATACAAGTGAACCAAAACTGTACCAGTTTCATTTCTCCTGCAGATTTATGAGGAAGGAGCAGCTGTGGGAACACAGATTAAGAGGCCTATTTATTAAAGGTCTGTCGGACCTGATCCGATGGTGCGGATCAGGTCCGACAGACCTCGCTGAATGCAGAGAGCAATACACTCTTCGTATTCAGCATTGCACCAGCAGCTTTTGTGAGCTGCTGCTGCAACGTAGCCCCCTGCAGATTCACGGCCAATCGGCCACCAGCAGGGGGGTGTCAATCAACCCGATCGTACTCGATCAGGTTGAATTGTGGCGATCTCTGTCCGCCTCCTCATAGCAGGCGGACAGGATTATGCTGGCTCGCCAGAAACATGGGCCCTCAAGCTCCATTCGGAGCTTGATAAATGGGCCTCTTTGGCTCAATTAGAACCATGTCTCACCATAAAATCATCAGGATCAGCTGCTCTGCTTCAAAGAGGGGTAAGGTCCTGCAGGAGGAGGCACATTGCTTCCCTGTGCTGCCCTAACCTACTCCACTTGGAAGGCTTTAGCAGTCAGTCAGGGGTCACCACAGTAGTTCATATATATGACATGGATGAGTGTAATATCCCTTATCAGCAGCTTACTTCCGTAGCCCTTGTTTGCTGCAACCACTGAACGGTAATCCTGGAATGCAGTAAAGGAGAAGAGAAGCTCCGGTGCTCGCTGTGATTTAGTTGCTGTCTAATTGCTGAACAAATCTTGTCATGTTAAGAAGCAGAATTCAGCACATGGGAAAACAGCTAAATCACAAGAGCATGGAGGCTAAAGCCCTCCTCAGTCCTGTTCAGAGCATGTTTCCCACAGAGTAAAAGCACATTACATTTTACAGCTTGCGCATATGAAATACTTATTACGCCAATTCATAACTTGCTCAGTTCAATTTTTAAAACATAAATACATCAAATATAACTGTTGTTGACAGTTTTCAGATGTGTACCTTTACTTTTGATGCTGTGGTCTGAGGATTTGACTTACAAAAACAAAGAAGAAAAGAGATACTGGAGCCATGTAGCCAGTGCAGTCAGTGGTTTATTCAGTTAAGAGCCTTTAGATGGATAAGGTAGGGGTCCTACCAGCTGACGCGTTTTGCGCATGCGTACATGCGCTTCATCAGAGATAGATACCTGTCTCACCAGGTGGGCCTACATATCATGCACCAACTAATGAAAATCAGAGGTTAGCCAATTGACTCACAGGTAAAATAGTGACATGCTTAATGGCATAGTAGAATTCCAATTTTACAATTTCATAATTTAACAAAGCATTAGGTATATCTATATATTATTCACAGTATACATAGTAATTATACATAGAGTGTGCTGAAATTTGTTTTCGTTTTGTTAGAAAATATTTGCAAGATGTGTTTACTCGATGTTGAGAATCTTAAAGAAACAGCTTTACTCGATGTTGAGAATCTTAAAGGACCAAATATACTCAATGTTGAGAATCTTAGAGAACCAAATGCTTGTTTATATGAAAATATGCTTATAATTCATGTATACGAAACAAGATAACAAGGAAAGAAATAAAAATGTTGTTACCTAACATTATATAATGTAATGTAATAGCGAAATATAGTAGCAGGTGATGTATTCTACTAGTGTAGGGCTCTGACCCTGTGTCCAGATAGTAATACCTCTAGTATGTTAAAATGTATAGATTTCCTATTAAAAATATATATATTATTCTGAATCATTTGTGTTCCTTTATTTTACTTAATAGTACAAGAAATTGCTAGTTTAGGGGTACTTGTGTGTTCATTGTTCATGCCCTAGCTATGGTAGACATGGTTATGATGAAATGTAGTTGGCTCTAAGGTTGTGAGTGACATCTCTGTACAGGTGATCAGGATCATCACTCAACAAACAAGTTAATATCATACCTATGATTAATGCCCATGGGTGTTCTTGTTGCCAGTGTGAAAATCCAATAGACTTCTTTTTTTAGTAAATGTTTGAGTCTATCACCCCCCAGGAGGTCTCTTTATATATGTTATATACCAACAAAGGAGAAGTTGGAGATGCCTGCTTGATGTGTGTGGAAGTGTTTTGCGATAGGTGCTCTGGGTGTTTCTTCGTCTATCGATATGAGGTGTTCTCTTATTCTGTCTTTTAAGGGACATGTGATGATACCCACGTACTGAAGATCACATTGTTTGCAGGTCACTAAGTAGATTACAAACCTAGATATATAGTCTATTCTGCTCTTATGTGGTATTGTGTTCTCGTATGAGTTGAGATAAATGTTTTAGTTTTGTTGGTTTAAGCACAGCTCTTACAGGGAACATGTCGAAATTTAAAGAAACCTATGGTTGGAGTAAGCCAGTTTTCTTGTCTTGTTTTTTTTTGTTGAATTATTTATTTACTACTTCTTCTATGTTGATTGCTTTTTTGGCTACGTATTTCACTCAGTTATCCAATTTGAATTTCAGAGTGGGATCTCCATTAAGGACTGGTAAATACTTTCTTATACTATAGATGCTATAAAATTGTGTACTATATTTAGTTGTAAAGTATATATCATCTGTATCAGACAAGTCAGTATTATTTTTTTTTTTTTTATTGTTGATGTTGTTTAGTAGAGTATTTCTGTCAATTTGGCCACTTGTAAATTGATTTTGTTGAGAGTTGCTTTTTTTATAGCCTCTGATTATTAATCTATCAGACAGTGTTTTTGCCTCTTGTCTATATAATTTTAATGTGGAACAGTTTATTTGTATGCGCAGGAACTGGACTTTAAGTATACTCTTTCTCATATGGGGTGCATGACAAGAATCTGCTCTCTGTATAGTGTTTCTGGAGAGGAGTTTTCTGTAGTTGGAAGTGATTATGTTGTTGTGTTCATCATGTTCCAAATACAGATCCAGATACTCTGTGCTGCACGCATTAGCCTTGTGAGTGAATGAAAGATTGAGATTGTTAAGATGTTCTATGAATTCTGGGACTGTTGTGTCTTCATCTTTGAAAATTAAATCATCTATAAACCTATCATACATTATGATTTGTTGTTGATTTGACTTACAGCCTGTGCGTCTGTTCCCGCTCAATTAGATGTAATGTTGGGGGCTGAGCTAGCAGTGAGCCGAGTCATATAAAATGGGGTGTATACAGGAACTGGGCAAAATACACAGCAATAAAGTTTAAGAATAAGCCCTGCCTAATTCACAATCAGTACTGTGTACTGCAATATTAGTCAATTACAGACAGTACCTGCGCTAAGTAGTGCAGAGATCTCTACGGGCTGCCACAATTTAAAACAATGCACTTGTGGTTGGGGACCGGCTGCTGCTCCAATAGCCCTTACAATAATCCAGTCCTGGTGAGGGTCTATTTTTGCAGAGGGAACGTATTTCCCCCTGCAAAAATAGTGCAGGAACGCAGTTCTCATGTGTTCCCACTGGACTCAACCCCTGATCACATGAGAGCGTGCTTCCATAGGCTCCTATTAGTGCCTGGTTCTGATGCCGTCAGAGACGGCATCAGAAGCTTGCGCAGCAAAGGGGGTAAGTAGTGCAGCGATGGGCAGCTTTTTAAAATATATATGTATATGCTGATATATATATATATTTATGTGTTAATATGTATATATACAAATATTAACACATAAATAAATATGTATATAAGCATATACATAGAGTCATGGCCAAAAATATTGGCACCCCTGTATTTCTGTCAGATAATGCACCACTTCACCCAGAAAATTGTTTCAACTACAAATATTTAGGCATTCTCATATTTATTTCTTTTTTTGTAATTTTTATGACACAAAAAAGTGGAGAAAAAAAGCCAAATCTGACACATTCTTTGCAAAGCTCAGAAAATGGACTGGACAAAATTATTGGCACCCTCAATTTAATATTTGTAGCACACCACTTGGAAAAAATAACTGAAATCAATTGCTTCCTGTAACCATCAATGAGTTTCTTACACCTCTCTACTAGAGTTTTGGACCACTCTTGATTCGCCAATTGCGCCAGGTCTCTCAGATTGGAAGGGTTCCTTTTCCCAACTGCTGTTTTGAGATCTCTCCACAGGTGCTCTATGGGATTGAGATCTGGACTCATTGCTGGCCAGTTCAGTACTCTCCAGCGCTTTGTCTTAAACCATTTCTGGGTGCTTTTTGACATGTGCTTTGGGTTATTGTCCTGCTGTAAGACCCATAATTTCTGACAGAGACCCAACTTTCTGACACTGGGCCCTACATTGCACCACATAATTCTTTGTTAGTATTTAGATTTCATTAATGCCATGCACACCGTCAAGACATCCAGTGCCTGAAGCAGCAAAGCAACCTGAAAACATCAGTGAACCTCCACCATGTTTGACTGTAGGGACTGTATTCTTTTCTTTAAAAGCCTCGTTTCTTTTTCTGAAAACAGTAGAATGATGGGCTTTACCAAAAAGTATTTTGGCTTCCTCAGGTAAGTTTTGGCAAACTCCAATCTGGCTTTCTTATGTTTCTGCGTCCTCCTTTGTCTCTTACCATAGGGTCCCTTTTCATTCAAATGGCAATGTATAGTGCGAGCTGACACATTTGTACCCTGTGCCTCAAGGTCAGCTTGAATTTGTTTGGAAGTTGATTAAGGTTCTTTATTCACCATTTGAACAATCCTTCCTTGCAATCTTTGATCAATTTTTCTCTTTAATCCACGTCCAGGGAGATTAGCTACAGTGCCATGGGCTGCAAACTTCTTGACAATGTTGCGCACAGTGGATACAGGAACATTAAGATCTCTTGAGATGGACTTGTAACCTTAAGATTGTCCATGCTTTTCCACAATTTTTGTTCTCAAATCCTCAGACAATTATTTGCTGTTCTTTCTCTTCTCCATGCTCAGTGTGGCACACAGAGACACACAACAGAAAGGTTGAGTCAATTTTTCACCATTTTAACTGGTTGCCTGTGTGATCTCTATATTGTCAGCACCTGTTAATTGATACAGGTGAGTTTAATTACAAATTACAGGAGCATCACAAACTTGGAATGCAATTATTTCTTACAATTTTGAGAAGGTGCCAATAATTGTGTCCAGTCCATTTTTGGAGTTTTGCGGGAAATGTGTCAGATTTGTCTTTATTTTTCTCCTTTTTTTTGTGTCATAACAATACAAAAAAAAGAAATAAACAAAAGAATGCCTAAATATTTGTAATTGCCAATATTTTTGGCCATGACTGTATATATTTACATTGCGGTCTAAGGGAACACACAGTTCCCATTGACCGCAATGTAAAGGCACTCCCACCAACTTAAAAGCCCCAAAACTGCCTAGCTCGGTAGTAATAACCAGCCACTTGTAATGGCTGGTTAATTATCATGCGCCCGCAAACGTGCAAATTTGCCCATTTGTCGCAGCACAATAATTTAGTGCTCCCCTTGTAATCTAGCCCTCAGTGTATCTTTTGTTGCGGCCATCTACAAAAAATTGCAGTTTAATCAGCTGGATGTTTAAATGCATAATCCAAGTTATATTATTAATTGCTTCTCTAAAATACCAAAGATTGTTTTCTTTGTGTTTGCATTGTTTTTGTCTCATTGGACAGAGCCAAATAATTTAAAGAAAACCCCAATTATTTTTTATTGAATGCAAAGCAAAATGGAAATACACACTAGCAAGTAGAAATGTCAACAATTCTTTGCTTCTGCAATATGGGAAGGGGAGATATTGCGTCCCAATAACACCTTGTGTTTAGCCAATGTTTGTTAGCTATATAAATAGGCCAAACACATTTACAAAAGATCAAAACAAATATTTCTCAGAGAAAAAAAAACATTGTAAAATCAACATTATAGATATTTATCAAACAGCATTAAATTTTATTAAAGCATATATCCAATCACTTTCTGTTTACGATACTATTAGCTTAAGTGAAGATAAGACACTACATTTCAAAATGATATTGTTTGTCAAGTATTTTCCCCTGGGCCCATATAAGATGGCAATTTTCATAAACTCATAAATGTCCTTTTGAGAGCATTTGCTTGAATCAGTACAACTAAAATCTGCCCCTGAAGTTATGCACTGCATAGAAAGAAAAAAAAAATGTCTCATTTACAGATAGACCCTTTAGTCCAACATCTATATGATTTAGTTTCATATTTCAATTGTTAAGTGAATTAAAGGGTTATCCCCCATTCTAGCCCACGAGAAATGAAAATGTTGTGCGCAAGCTTGCGTAGTTCCTTTTTTGTTATTTTTTTCAAACCCTTTCAAATTTATTAAAGGCAGAATTTTAATTTGTAAAATCACTTAAAGGGACAGTCAACACCCGGCACAACTTAATCCCATAATTTAGATCCTCAGAATAAGATGCGCCTGCACCACCCCCCATGTTAAATACCTCTAACGTTATAGGAGTAATCGTCCACAGCACATTACTCCTATAACATTAGAGGTATTTAACATGGGAGGCGGTGCAGGTGCATCTTATTCTGAGGATCTAAATTATGGTATTAAGTTGTGCCGGGTGTTGACTGTCCCTTTAAATTACATATGTGATAACTGCAAAATTGGTTTAAAAAAAAAAAAAAACATTTTTCACTTAGACATACACATCTGGGTGAAGTGCATTATAATGCATATAATGTTAAACTTCTTTACATTTTTCTGAACTTTTCATAAAAAGCCAAAAGAAAAAGGCTGCATTCTCAAAAAAATCTTTATGGTTGTGTCCTAAATAACTCCTATAAGGACCAGATTAAGAGTGGTGCACTAAATGTTGTGCATGAGCGATACTGTTTGCTCCTGTCGGAAGTAGTGCGCGTATTACAAGTTGAAAGTTAAAGTGTTCGCTCAAGAGCAATTTCATTTAAAGGGACACTCAGGTTAAATTACATTTTCATGATTCAGATACAGCATGTAATTTTAAACAACTTTTCAATTTACTTCCATTAAAAAAAATGTGCACAGTCTTTTATAATTACACATCACAAACACTAAAAATTAAATTTTTAACCCCTAATCTGCCAAACCGGACATCACTGATACTATAATAAATATATTAACCCCTAAACCGCCGCTCTCCCACCTTGCAAACATTAGTTAAATATTATTAACCCCTAATCTTCCGCCCCCAACGTCGCTGCCACTATACTAAAGTTACTAACCCCTAAATCTAAGTCTAACCCTAACACCCTCTAAATTAAATATAATTTAAATAAATATAAATAAAATTACTATAATTAACTTAATAATTCCTATTTAAAACTAAATACTTACCTGTAAAATACACCCTAAGCTAGCTACAATATAACTAATAGTTACATTGTATCTAGCTTAGGGTTTATTTTTATTTTACAGGCAAGTTTGTATTTATTTTAACTAGGTAGAATAGTTGCTAAATAGTTATTAACTATTTAATAACTACCTAGCTAAAATAAATACAAAGTTACCTGTAAAATAAAACCTAACCTAAGTTACAATTACACCTAACACTACATTATAATTAAATTAATTCCCTAAATTAAATACAATTCAATACAATTAAATACAATTAAATACAATTATCTAAAGTACAAAAAAATAAAACACTAAATTACAGAAAATAATAAACAAATTACAAGATTTTTAAACTAATTACACCTAATCTAATTCCCCTAACAAAATAAAAAAGCCCCCCAAAATAAAAAAAAAGCCCTACACTACACTAAATTACAAATAGTCCTCAAAAGGCATTGCCCCAAAGTAATCAGCTCTCTTACCTGTAAAAAAAATTACAAATCCCCCCCCAACATTAAAACCCACCACCCACACAACCAACCCTACTATAAAACCCACCCAATACCCCCTTTAAAAAACCTAACACTAACCCCTTGAAGATCACCTTACCGGGAGAAGTCTTCACCCAACTGGGCCGAAGTCCTCAATGAAACCGGGAGAAATCTTCATCCAAGCCGGGCGAAGTGGTCCTCCAGAGGGGCAGAAGTCTTCATCCAGACGCATCTTCTATCTTCATCCATCCGGCACGGAGCGGGTCCATCTTCAAGACATCTGACGCGGAGCATCCTCTTCAATCGACGGCTAACACAGAATGAAGGTACCTTTAAGTGACGTCATCCAAGATGGCGAACCTTCAATTCAGATTGGCTGATAGAATTCTATTAGCCAATCGGAATTAACGTAGAAAAAATCCTATTGGCTGATGCAATCAGCCAATAGGATTGAAGTTCAATCCTATTGGCTGATCCAATCAGCCAATAGAATGCAAGCTCAATCCTATTGGCTGAAGTGTTAGGTGTAGACATAAAATGTATTTCCCCATAGGAATCAATGGGGCTGCGTTAAGGAGCTTTACGCTGCTTTTGGCAGGTGTTAGACTTTTTTTCAGCCGGCTCTCCCTGTTGATACCTATGGGGACAGCGCTGGTATTGGAGTGCGGTAAGGAGCAAAATTTTACTCAATGCTCACTTCTTGTCTGGGTTGTATAAACCCGTAATACCAGCGCTGTCTGTAAGCGAGCGGTGAGCATAAACTGCTCGTTAGCACCGCACAGCCTCTAACGCCAAACTCGTAATCTAGCCGATCATGGGTCGCATATATTAATTCCAGCAATGGGAACTGGTAACGACAGTGATGGTAAACATGAGTGGAGGCTATCAGGGCCTAGATAACTAACTATATATAACCCCTTCTAGAGAAATGGCCAGGGGACACAGCTGCAGACCACAAGGTGGAGATACTCAACACAGCTTTTCAGAAATTAGGGGGTTGTTGGCCCGTCAATAACCAGCCCGAGCACGCCAAGCTACTGAGCCTGTGGCATCACCCTGACCGCAAAGGCCGTCATTCAAACCTCCTTCCAGCCTGCAGCCGTAATCCTGACCACCCGCCAGGTTAGGGTGCCAACATTAGAAACTCCAAACCAGTAGGTCCATCCTTGACTTGTCGAACAGCATGTCAATAATGGGTGATCCCAAGCTACAATCCTTGGACTTAAGGAAGTAGTTTGAGTAACCCTCTTCCTGCCTCAGACACCTAGTCTCGTATAGAGACCTAAATTAAATGATTGCCGCCCTTTTTCATCAAATAATGATTGCAAAACTATAACAAATGCACAATAGACAAATGTACAATATAACAATTTACACAATAGGGATGGGAGGGTGGGGAAAGAGCTACCAGGGATCCAACGGAACAAAGAGGAAATGTACTCCCTGCTCATCCCATATATAAGGTGAGTAAACCCCTCCCCAAAACAATGCAACATTGTAACCAGCATACACATAGCAGCAGCACTCACTCAACCAGGCCTTAAAGGGACAGTCTACACCAGAATTTTTATTGTTTGAAAAGATAGATAATCCCTTTATTACCTATTCCGTAGTTTTGCATTACCAACACAGTTATATAAATACACTTTTTACCTCTGTGATTACCTTGTATCTAAGCCTCTGCAAACTGCCCCCTTATTTCAGTTCTTTTGACAGACATGCATTTTAGCCAATCAAAGCTTGCTCACTGGAACTCCACGTGCGTGAGCACAGTGTTATCTATATGACAAACATGAACTAACACCCTCTAGTGGTAAAAAACTGTCAAAATGCCCTGAGAGAAGAGGTGGCCTTCAAGGGCTTAGAAATTAGCATATGAACCTCCTAGGTTTAGCTTTCAACTAAGAATACCAAGAGAACAAAGCAAAATTGGTGATAAAAGTAAATTGGAAAATTGTTTAAAATTACATTCTCTATCTGAATCATGACAGTTTATTTTGGACTAGACTGTCCCTTTAACCCTTAGCTACGCTCCAGGCTAATCACCCTGCACTGCCTTAAGGGATTAAATGCCTTACTTTTCTTGAATGTCTGCATGTAACATAACCAAGTAATAACTTAAGCACTTAACTCATAGTTGAACTTTAATAACTTTATCAAATAAAACTTGACACAATAGGTGGGTGAAAGACCCGTGGGTCGTATTTATTAATACCAGCAATGGGAACTGGTAACGACAGTAATGATAAACACGGGTGGCAGCAATCAGGGCCTAGATAACTAACTATATATAACCGCTTCCAGTGAAATGGCCAGGGGACACAGCTGCAGACCACAAGGTGGAGATACTCAACAGAGCTTTTCAGAAATTAGGGGGTTGTTGGCCCGTCAATAACCAGCCCGAGCACGCCCAAGATACCAAGCCTGTTGCGTCATCCTGACTGCAAGGCCGTCATTCAAACCTCCTTCCAGCCTATAGCCATGATCCCGACCACCCGTCAAAAGAGGCAGACCTGCAATTAAAATGGTCCAGACTCTTGCCACCACACCTATACTCTTAGGAGTTACTCGTGCGTGATGTTCTGAAGGAACAGATCTACTCCTGCCGGTTGTAAATGAACCCCATCCTGCCTATACAACCCTTTATTGGGCGCTGAAATGTTCCCATGCTCGATAACAAAACCCTTGAGGTCCCCAACCTGCTTCCTCAGGTCCCTATTTATCTTCTTCCGACACCTGGAAAGCCACCTTATGGCATATGTGCCTCCACCTCAATCTAGGGATCACATTCGACCTCCCGATTGGCACACCTGGAAACCAGAGTTTGAACTGTCGCAGATCCGCCTGCATTGCTCGGATTAAATCCAATGTAGGGATGACCCCCACATTGTTGCCCCCAGCATGTAAGATTAAAATGTGTGGCTTTTCCCACCTTCTCGCAGCATCTTGCAGCAAACCAGGTAGATCTGCCCAGGACAAACCTCTACACCCTAGCCAATGCAACACAGCTGTGGACTGTGGGAATCCTAGCTACTGTTCTCCTGGCATAGCAGCAGCTCGAATTGCAGCCCAGTGCACGTATGAATGGCCAATGATCCACACCCGAACAGGACCTGTGCCTGAATAAGAAACAACAATTAGCTTTCACACATATTGGACCTGACCTCCAGCTTTAATGGCCAGCCCTCAATTTTTCTCATACCAAGACCCCAACCACCTGGGAACCCCCCGTATTATCCTATTACAACTATGCATAGAGTGGCCTGACATAGGATCTGTACCACTGAGATCTCCAGCGCCCCAAGGGGCGAATATGGTCAGAGGATCAGCCCAACTCTGCTGCCATCGTAGCTGCCCCCACCCTGAACGAGTGTGGTGTGATACACAAACCATCCAAACCAGCCTGTTGCACTACCCGCCCCAATATCTTCCTGAATTGGTATCTCATCAACAAGTCCCCACTAGTGTGGATAAGAATCATGGAAGATTCTCCTGGTTGCATTTCCAGGTATGAAGATACCAAAAGTAACGGGCAACAAGTGACCCCTGGTTGTCCTGGTAGGGAAAGCCAGGCTCCCCGGCCCTCCTGCACCATCTTAGACCTAGGAATAAACAAAAGCACATAATCGTCCATCACCCGAACGTGATTGTGCATGATGCCCCCGGTTACCGTCGTCTTAGAGCGTGGGCCTAAACTCCCCTACTCTCAGCACGCCGTGAAATGCCAACCCAAAGCTGCCCCGAAGAGCTTGGTCTTGAAAGGCGAAGCGCAGATTGCCGGCAGCACTTCCAACAATTTCACCAGCCGATCAGCTGTAATTAGCTCCCTGGCATCACGCCGTGAGACCTCCAAGTGCCCCCAACCCCGCATTAACTGCTTCACAAGGAAGGAGTGCGAAATGTATACAACCTACAAAAGTAGGCAACTGCTGAAAGCCTAGACACTGCTGCCCCCTTTTTTACTTGCTTACCTCTCAGCTAAGCCAGCCACTGTAGCAGGAATCTCTTCTCACCTTTGCAAGAAAGAAACTCATGCAAGTTGCAAAAACTCACCCACTCACTCCAGTACCTCACATAAGCTGACCAGGTAGACGGTGCCAAGGACACCCGTAGTAGGGGGATCAGCTGCTGCAATCCTCTACCATCTGCCACAAAAAGGAAGGACAAGGAAGACCATTAGGAGATGCAGCTGGAGCCGCAGCCCTGAATGACTCGCACTGGAAGTGAGACAGTGCATCTGCCACTATGTTCTGTACCCTAGGAACATGGCGAGCCCTGAAGTCGATATTCAACTGCAGGAACCTACACACGAGGTGCCGCAGGTAATGCACCACCACAGGCGATGAAGCCGAAAGTCTGTTGATGGCAAAAACCACTCTGAGATTATCCGTCCAGAAAATCACAGCCCGGTTGCTAAAATGATAACCCCACAGTTCAACTGCGACTATTATGGGAAACAGCTCCAGGAAGCATAGGTTGCGTGTAAGACAAAGTTCTGCCCACCCAGGCGACCAAGGCTCCGCACTCCATGCCCCTTCAAAGTATGCACCATATCCTGACGCTCCGGCAGCGTCCGTGAAAAGGTGCAAATACTGATTAGACACAGGGTCACCCCTCCACATGCATATGCCATTAAAATCCAGTAGGAACCTTTCCCACACCCTCAAGTCTGTCACCAGGTCTCTCGTGATCCTGTTGCGCGACGATGCCATCCTGCTGCCCACCAACTGTCTTTCTAGCCTCTTGCTAAAAACCCTACCCCACAGGATGACTCTACCCGCGAAGACCTAAGAGCGACTGCAACTCCCTCAATGAACACTATTGCGCCACGGCCATGGATCTAATCGTCAGCAGCATTCTACTCACCTTCTCCTTAGGCAATCTGCATTCCATTGCCACAGAATATATCTCTATGCCAAGGAACATCAAACATGTGCAAGGTCCCTCCATCTTATCCTCTGCCAGAGGAATCCCAAACCTGGACATTATGAACCTCATGACATTCAGCAAAGAGGCCCAGTCCGATGAGCTGGCAGATCCCACTAAGAGGAAATCATCCAAATAGTAGGCAATCTAGTTATTTCCCGCAGCTGATGCAACAGCCCAGTGGAGGAAAGTACTAAACTTTGAAATAGGCGCAGGATATAGAGCAGCCCATGGGCAGGCACCGGTCCACAAAATACCCCCCCTCGAACCAGCACCCCATCAGTCTAAGAATGGGAAGAAGCCGGAATGCGAACTCTATGTTCACTTTGCCATCAGGGCTCCATGTCCTATTCCCCACACAATATCCAGTGCATTGTCAAATGACTGGTAGTGCACAGAGCTCAAAGCCTCCGGAATGGCATCATTCACCGAATGCCCCTTCGGGTAGGACAGGTGTTGAATCAGTCTAAACTTACCCGTCTCCTTCTTGGCACCACACCCAGTGGGGATATCACCAAATCTGAGATTGGTAAATCAGTAAAGCAGCCGGCGACCCTACCTAGGGCCACTTCCTTACCTAGCTTTTCCTGTACCGCCTCTGGGAACTGATAGGCCGACTTTAAATTCCTTCTGACCTTTGACCCAAGCACCTGGCCCACTATCGGAACAGTGAAACCATAGCGCAGTCCGGAGTCTAGCAAACTAGCAGCCGTCCTGTTCGGGTACCTGCTCAACCACTTACCTATAATAGGGACCCTAAGTGGCGAGTCCGCCCTTTCCCTCAGCACTTCCTTTAGACCCAAACCATTCAGCTTGGGAGACCCGCTTTTTGGAACAATCAATTCCAGAGTGTTGACAACTGCAGAACATGCAGACGTGCTTAAACGTGCAAGCTGTGCCCCTCTCACATGACTTATCCTGGTAACGCCAGCACACACCCCCTTGCCACCGTCAAAATCACAGGGGCTGTCTTGGCCCCTGAGTAGTGACTCCGGGGGCCGCCTTTGTACCCCGTTTCCCGTCAAGATGAGTCCAAAGGTGGAGATCGATGGTCCCAAAGTCCAGCAATGGGTTACCCACCTTTTTCTTCCTGTAGAGCATTTCGTACTCCCTCCAGACTCCATCCGCAATTTTTTTACGTATGGCGTCGATTGTGTCAACATACTTAAACAGAGCAATCCCCTGGTCTGGGAACCGCTCCAGGTAGCATGTAGCATACACCCTGAAGCACCGATGCCATTCGTCAAAGGTATGAGGCCATTTTAATTTTTTTGGGCCCGTCCCATCTTCCGCTATTTCTTTGAATTTAAACGCTTCCGCGGATAATTCAAACATATTGACATACTTACCGTCCTGGATCCATTTCACCATCTTTGACTTCAGATCGGCGTGAAAGCTATGTACCTGGCATGAGAATGGGTCCCCATGTATTGCCGCCTTTCTGTTTATGGCCTGCGGTGAGCCCACCTGTACCCCTGGGAGATGCCTGGGCTGAATAACTGACAGAACCCTCCACAGATTTGCCCCTATTCATTCTCCTCTACATCCTGTACATCCTCCTATTGCCTTTCGTGTGCAAACCCAGGGACCCATCAATTTCTGACCCAGACCCACTAGAACTAGAGGAGTCATACCGCCACCAGGAAAAAACAAATTGGCACTCACCAGATGACAACGCCTCAGGGCCTTGGCCGGATCCCGCTGGGCTGGGGTTGCCCACACGTTGTGCCGCCACTCTAGGAACGAGAGCCCTGGAACTCTGAGGAGCCACCTCTCTGCCGGACGACAATGCCATGGAAACCTGAAACACAGAGGACAAGAGGGGAGTACCACAGGAAGAGCCAGTCGTCTCCTCCCTATACTCCCCAACCCCGTATTCCTGATACCCCTCACGGTCACTGTCACTCACACCACACACCAAGTTGGGATCCTCATCCATACTAGCAGCCTGCCCCCATTCATATGCATCCTCAAATGTGACTGCTCTACTATGCCCTTGTGGCCTAACCTTCCTCACTGGGCTAACTGCCCCTCTATCCTCACCCGCTAAACCTGCGCCCTGGCTGGAGCTGATACTAGTGTGCCCCCTTTTCACTGCCTCCCTCGTTGCTATTTGCCCTGAGCTGGCCACAATAGTCCTGCTGGGCGATACCAAACCCTGCAGGCCCGCAGGTTGCGGCTCCAGGCCAGCTGCACAACTACTCAAGGTCGCAGTTGTGCGAGACCCTCTAGGCCCGGCTCTAGCCGCAGGGATCTTCCCTTTTCCTTTTGCCTTTGGCCTTGCTACCACCTGTCGCAGACCACAAGCATGAGGAGGGGGCCCTAATGGCGTCCCCTCCTTTATTACCAGCCAAAGCAGAAGCCCTGGTGCGAACACCCTGCTGCGTACCACTAACAGAGCCCCCCGGATGCACTTACTGCCCCACATCCTGAGCCACATTTGTCCCTTGTTTAGCCTCCGCCGGGACCCCCGCCGGCCTTGCATGGGCCCTCCGTTCATTCTGCTGGCTAACTGTCATGCCCCCGAGAGCAGGTGTCCCCCCCCCCCCCGTGGTACTCCCTTCTTACCTCTGGAGACCGAGAGGGGCAATACGCTCTGCCCAACGAGCAAGATTCAACTGCCGTGACCGGAAGTAATGTCACCAGATGCAACGTCGGACCGGCCAAAGTAACCGGAAGTCGATGCGGCAGCCATCTTGGATCGAGGCCTGCACACCACGTGGAAACTGAGCCTGGGACTGCACCTCCGCTGCATCCGACGTTGACCCCCCTCGAGGACCGACGCCAAGGACTGCAGAAGTGCCACCGCTGTGGCGATGGATTCCCCGGAAAGGACCACTGACGCAGGTAAGGCCGCAATGCTCCCACTACCAATGCCACCGATTATTGGGCCTACCACGCCCTCTCCTGAGTGAAACCCTGAGCTCTCCTGGGACCCTCACCTAGCCCCTAACATATGGGACCCCTTCCTAAGGCCTGCTCCCACACCTTGCATTTCAGGCCCAGCACCCCCAGTAACCACCGATTGAAGGCCCAACCCCACCGGCTTATAACCCTGGGCTGGCCAAGTGACCTATACCCAATCCTCCCATACAGGAGAAGGAAACAAGGGGGGCTACCTTCCCCAACCAAGGGAGATGTAGAAATAACAAGCCCTGAAATATGGCCCTGACCCACCATAATTGTCCCCGATGGAGAGGGAGCGACCTATTCGATATCCTCAAGGTCCATCTCTTCCCACTCCACAGGTTCACCTTCCATGCCTGAGAATTCAGCTGTGAATCATGTTGTAGAAAGAGCTACCAGGGATCCACTGGAACAAAGAGGAAGTGGACTCCCTGCTCATCCCATATATAAGGTGAGAAAACCCCTCCCCAAAACAATGCAACATTGTAACCAACATACACACAGCAGCAGCACTCACTCAACCAAGCCATAACCCTTAGCTACGCTACGGGCTAATCACCCTGCACTGCCTGTATGTGTGTATCTGTGTGTGTATCCGTGTATATCTGTGTGTGTATGAATGAGTTTGTGTGTGTATGAGTTTGTGTGTGTGTATGTGTAGATATGTATATATATATATATATAGATATATATAGATATATTTTACACACAGAGGAGAAAAATTATCTCCTGTCTCTGCAAAAAAAAAAATATATATAAACGTGGGACTAGTGGAAAGTGGAAATTTCCACCATGCCTATAACTTGAAAAAGTAAATTGAGTGCCTACTACACCCTAGTCTTGTCAGCTGGATCAATTCAATGGCATAAAGTATGCAGTAGCCATGTTTTTTTATTGGGATTTCTGGTGTGGGCAAGGTGAATGCAATGAGCATGTGTTTTTTTTAAGGGTTTATTGGGTGGGTTTTGTTTTTAGATTAGGATTTGGGCAGAAAAACAGCTAAATGCCATTTTAAGGACAATGCCCATCCAAATGCCCTTTTGAGGGCAATGTGGAGCTTAGGTTTTTTTAGTTAGGATTTTATTTGGGGGTTGGTTGTGTGGGTGGTGGCTTTTACTGTTGGGGGGTTGTTTGTATTTTTCTTTACAGGTAAAAGAGCTGATTTCTTTGGGGCAATGATTCAGATAGATAATATAGTTTTAAACAACTTTCTAATTTACTTCTATTATCTAATTTGCTTCATTCTCTTGGATTTTTTTGTTGAAGAGGCAGCAATGCACTACTGGAAGCTAAATTAATGCATTGGGTCAGCCAATAATATGAGACATATATGTTCAGCCCCCAATCAGCAGCTCCTGAGCCTACCTATGTATCCTTTTCAACAATGAATACCAGGAGAACAAAACAAATTAGACAATAGAAGTAAATTTAAAAGTTTTTTAAAATCACACCCTTTGTCTTAATCATAATAGTTTTATTTTGACTTTACCATCCCTTTACTAATTGTGTCAAAATCTGTTCTATGGCTTAATACATTTCTGTGCTACATTGTGTCTATATTCTGCATGTGATTTAATATATGCCCAAAGGAACTTCAGCTAAGCCAGTTAAACACATTTTAGACAAAAATTTAATTTGGTAAGAAAAATTATACTTAGCTAAACATTAATAATGAATTTTAATGGGTGTTATAAATGCATGACATCTAGCAAAAGTCACTAATAACAGCATGAATTTGATTTTCACATTATTATGTCCACGTCTAGTATCTTAAATTTTATGACATTTTATTACTATTTTTCATTTGAATTATAGAGAGCAGATAGAGCACTGTGTGGTCTTATTATATTCTGACACCTGAAAGATAAAGAATAAAGAGCATGCAGAACAAATTTAAGTGTTTGAAAAAATATTACATTTAAATGTGTGATTGGCAGTGTTTGAGGAATTTTGTAAGGAACATGTATATCTTGTATGTTTACATTTTAAAAGGAGTGACACTAATAATACAATTGTACAACAATAGGCATCCATAATGGGCAAAGCACCAGCTGCCCTTCATAGTGTTTGCGCACCACATGGAAACGGAGCCTGGGACTGCACCTCCGCCGCACCAGACGTTGACCCCCCCGCGAGGACCGACGGCATGGACTGCAGAAGCACCACCGCTATGACGATGGATTCCCCGGAAAGTACCACCGATGCAGGTAAGGCCACAGATTATTGGGCCTACCGCACCCTCTCCCGAGTGAAACCCTGAGCTCTCCTGGGACCCTCTCCTAGCCCCTAAATTATGGGACCCCTTCCTAAGGCCTGCTCCCACACCTTGCATTTCGGGCCCAGCACACCCAGTAACCACCGATTGAAGACCCAACCCCACCGGCTGATAACCCTGGGCTGGCCAAGTGTCCTCTACCCACTCCTCCCATACAGGAGAAGGAAACAAGGGGGCTACCCTCCCCAAATGAGGGAGATGTAGAAATAACCAGCCCTGAAACATGGCCCTGACACACCATAATTGTTCCCGATGGAGAGGGAGCGACCCATTCGATATCCTCAAGGTCCATCTCTTCGCACTCCACAGGTTCACCTTCCATGCCTGAGAATTCAGCTGTGAATCATGTTGTACAAAGAACTACCAGGGATCCACTGGAACAAAGAGAAAGTGGACTCCCTGCTCATCCCATATATAAGGTGAGTAAACCCCTCCCCAAAACAATGCAACATTGTAACCAACATACACACAGCAGCAGCACTCACTCAACAGGCCTTAACCCTTAGCTACGCTCCGGGCTAATCACCCTGCACTGCCTGTATGTGTGTATCTGTGTGTGTATCCGTGTATATCTGTGTGTTTATGAGTATGAGTGTGTATCAGTGTATATCTTTGTGTGTATGAATGAGTTTGTGTGTGTATGAGTTTGTGTGTGTGTATGTGTAGGTATGTATATATATATATATATATATATATATATATATATATATATATATATATATATATATATAGATATAGATATATATATATATATTACACACAGAGGAGAAAAATTATCTCCTGTCTCTGCAAAAAAAAATATATATAAACGTGGGACTAGTGCAAAGTGGAAATTTCCACCATGACTATAACTTGAAAAAATAAATTGAGTGCCTACTACACCCTAGTCTTGTCAGCTGGATCAATTCAATGGCATAAAGTATGCAGTAGCCATGTTTTTTTATTGGGATTTCTGGTGTGGGCAAGGTGCATGCAATGAGCATGTGCAGGGGGACCATGGTTTTTGTTTGGAGTCTTTGCTGTAATAAGAAATGCAATTTTAGACTGCCCAATACATTTTGCTTCCCTTGTGTTTTTTTTTTTATATTGAATAAAAATGTTTTGAAAGGGACATATCTGTACTATTGGGTTATACATGTCCCCTGGGCCACTGGTTGCCAGTCCTCTGTTCCCAGCAGCATAACCATTTTATGCACAAAGAGACAGAATCAGTCTGAGGTGACATTCAAGATGAAACAGGGACATAACTCTAATTTTTTCCCACTTATTGCACAATAGTGCATAATCATTGGTTGCATGCTGGCAGGCTTAGTAAAGGGGGTGGCCAGGCTGCGTTGATATATTAGTCCGTAATTTTACTATTGGGGGCGTCATTTAATTCTTGGACCCAGGCAGCACAATCTATTGAGTCGGCCCTGCACTTTCTCCTAGAAATAAATATCCTGCAATCTTCTTCTTGAGTTAATGCATTTAAAAAAATAATTTTTTAACATATTAAAAGTTTGAAAAACATAATTTATGAAACCCAGTCTAATCATCATACCCATATACAAATTACATTTAGATTTTTTTTAACATCAGAAAAACCAATATATCCAACCACATAAACATTCTGTCTCAGTAGGGTTGCCACCTCCAGGTTTCAAATCATGTGTCTGGGTTTCAGACCACCTGAAACCCGGACACATTATTTAAAATGACTGGACTGTGGCTCTCCAGCATAGTTGGATGCTGATACTTTGTTACATGTAGCCCTGCTTAGCTTAACGTTCGTGTCCTTCAAATTTTACATTTAGTAATACAGGCTGAGTGAGCAGCATAGGTTTTTTTTGTTTTTTTTTATTTATTATGTTTTCAATTTACATAGTATATCATACTGTCGTTATACATCATATTTGTTTTACAATTAGAGCCTGTTTAATCGTTCAGACAGTTTTACAGTGTCAACATAACTTAATTTAACTTAACTACTAACTAACTCAGTATTCCTAAGTAAAGAATATCACATATATGTGTTACATTACTCATTGTCTTAGAGCTATCTGTCTTACCAGTCTTATCTGCTATGCTAACTCACCTATTATCGGTGTGTCTCCTCAGGGTCGTCCCTGGTCCACGAGCCAGAAGGGAAGGGGAGGGGGGGAAGCAAGTCTGTTTCCTAGTCATTGATCTCATCGCTCATGTGGAACTAAAAATTATTGTGTTGAGTGTAGGGATGACAAATGTATAGTTTCCCATAGAAATTTGGCGTCTAGAAAGAAGGTTAGCCTACCCCGTTTTAAGAACCCGTATTCCTCTAGACACATGAGTTCGGATGTCCTCTCCAGCCACATCTCTTTGGTTGGGGACAATGACGTCTTCCAAGCTCTAGCTATTAGAGATCGAGCTCCGTTTAACCCTATTTGTATTATAAGGTTCCTCAACTTACATGTGATGTGGGTGGTGTCATTTAGTAATGCTATTCTAGGTGTTAGCCGGAAATCTTCTCCTACCAATCTCTGAAAGTATGCCTCCAATTCCTTCCAGAAACCCGTTATTATGGGGCAATCCCACCACATGTGCAACAAACTGCCCTGTCCACCACATCCCCTCCAACACATTCGAGAGGAGTCAGGGTAAATGGTGCTTAGTCTAGTCGGGGTCAGATACCAGCGAGATAGGATCTTATAATTCATTTCAAGTATTTGTGGAGAAACGGAAGATTTTTTCGTTCTTTGAAATATGGTGTGCCAGGAGTCCTCGTCTATGTCGGTGTGTAAGTCATGAGCCCATCTTGTAGTGAAGTTTGGAAGTGTGGTGCTTTGAGGTTCTAGTAAGAGCCGACGAGATAAAGACAGAGAGCCGCGTATTGCTGTTTCTCTGTCGCATAATCTCTCAAAAGCCGTCAAAGGGCGGAGAAACTCCTTCTTATGTGGAGACGTCTGTAGGAAATGCTGAAGTTGTGCGTATTTAAGCCAGTGTGTATACCGGCCATCTGCTATAGTTTCTAACCTGTGTCTGTCCAGTAACTTCCCATTCTCTAAAAACCTGCTTAATGGTATTGTGTATCCCCATTCCCTAAATCGTCTAAATCCCTTGTCCAGTCCCCCCACCATCTCTGTGTTAAGAATTATTGGGAACAGAGGAGATCTAATGGATGAGATGTGAGGGTATAGAGTTTTTATTTTCTCCCATTCTTTGAAAAGGTGTTTGTGTATGTCTAAGTGCTCACATTGTTTTGGTCTTAGATCAGGGGGAACCCAGCATAATGCTCTCACAAAAGGGACCTGGAGGATGTGGGAGTCAATGGAGACCCATGCTTTATGTATCGTTGAGCCGTGCCAATCTAATATCCTCTGGAGAGTCACAGCACGATAATATTCCTCTATTTTGGGGAGGCCTACCCCGCCCATAATCGTGGGTCTGTATAAGGTGGCCCTGTTGACTCTGGGTCTAATCTTGCCCCAGACGTAGGTGTTTATCTGTCTCTGTATCCGATTCAAGAACCAAGTGGGAAGGTGGACTGGCAGGGCCTGTAGTAAGTATAGAATCTTGGGTAGTATCGTCATTTTAATGGAATGTATCCTACCCCACCATGAAAGTGTTTTGGTTGCCCATGTGGTGAGGTCTCTGGATATTGTATTAAGCAGGGACTCATAATTTTTCTTGAAAAGGGTGGAGGGAGAGGGGGAGAGATGAACACCTAAGTATCTAACTGACTCTGACTGTAGACGCAGGGGACAAACTCGTGACAGTTTACGAAATTCCGGTGTGTTGAGTGAAATGTTTAAGACTTCTGACTTGGTTTGGTTAACTGAGAAATTCGAGAAAGCGCCAAATTTCTCTATCTCATTAAGTATCTTTGGAATGGTACTGTTGGGGGAGGTGACTGAAAAGAGGATGTCATCTGCATACATAGCGATTTTAAATTCGTTGGGTCCTATGGAGATACCTTTTATTTCCTTATTATTGCGTATGTGCTCTGCAAATACCTCCATTGTCAGTATAAACAGGATGGGCGAGAGGGGGCACCCTTGGCGTGTACCGTTTCGTATGGGGAATGAGTCTGAAAGCATGCCGTTCACCCTAACTCTGGCTCCTGGGCATGTATATAGGCTACCAATTCTGTCTATCATTTTGGGTCCGAAGCCAAACATCTCTAATGATTTTTTGAGAAAAAGCCAGTTTGTCCTATCGAACGCTTTTTCCGCATCCGTCGTCATTATCACTGCCGGTATATTATGTGATTTTGCATATGTAGATAACAATAATGCTCGTATTGTGTTGTCGCGGGCTTCACGACCGGGCATGAAGCCCACTTGGTCGGTGTGTATGATTTCATTCAGTACTGTATTTATACGATTTGCTATAATTTTACTGAATATCTTTATGTCTGAATTTAGTAGCGAGATAGGTCTGTAGCTACCCGGCTGTTCCTGTGGTTTGTCTGGTTTTAATATAACTGCTATGTGTGCTAATAGCATATCTGGTGAGAATCTGAGGTTATTATCTATGGCTTGAAACAGAGATAAGAGGTGAGGGGCCAGGATATGTTTGAAGGATTTATAGTACGAGTTGGTAAACCCGTCTGGGCCCAGGCTTTTCCCCGATGGGAGGCGGGATCTAACTGTCAGAATTTTCCTTTAAGGTTATTGGTTGGTCTAGGTCTTTCATGTGCGATTCGGACAAGGGATTTAGATTCGCCTCCTGAATATATTGTTCCATTTCTCGGATGTGTGCCTGTGTCTCTAGTCGTTCTAGGTTGTATAGTCTAGCGTAGAAATCTCTGAAGTTGTCTGCTATTTCCTTGCTGTCATGGGTGTCTTTCCCGTTCTGTTTTTTAATTTTGTGTATGTGTGTTTGGCCAGTCTTATTTCTCAGGGCTCTTGCTAACAGTGAGCCTGTTCTGTTTCCCTCAAAAAAGAATGTTTTCCTAAGTTTTAGTGCTGTTCTCTGGGCCTCTCTCATGAGTATGCTATTTAGGTCCGTCCTAACTGTAGTAATTGAGGATAGTAGTTGTGGGTCTTTTGGTCGTTGTTTGTGTTCCAGTTCTAAGTCTCGTAACTTTGAAAGTAAAGTGTTCATTTCCATGTTTTGTGTTTTCTTAATGTAGGCTCTGTGTTTAATACACTCTCCCCTGATTACTGCCTTATGCGCCTCCCATATGCTAAGTGGTGATGTCTCTGTATTCACATTTAATTGGAAGTATTCTGTGATGGAAGTGGATAAAGACTGGTATGTTGGTGGGTGGCGTAAGAGGTATTCGTCAAGTTTCCAAATGTAAGGACTCACTGGAGTTTCTGGCCAGTTTAGGGAGATAGAGACCACTGAGTGATCAGCCCAGGTGGTGGGCTGGATATCAGAGTCCATCACTAGAGAGAGGTTTGATTGGTCTATGTACAGGTAATCTAGTCGTGAGTATGAGGTCCAGGGGTGGGAGTAGAATGTGTAATTTCTCTGTTGGGGATGTTGTATCCTCCATACATCAATCAGTCCTAACTGCCTAAGGCAGCGGTACACTGAGTCCGGGGGTCTGTGGGCTGTGTTTGTGTTGGAGGAGGTCGTGTCCAGCAGGGGGTCCATAGTGACGTTAAGGTCCCCCCTAAAATCAATATCCCTTTCCTGTTTTCTAGTACCAATGAGAGCATTTTTCTAAAAAAGGGTGTTCTGTTGGAATTGGGTGCATATACATTAACTAATGTCACAGGTCTGTTATATATTAACCCTATCACTATGAGAATTCTACCTTCCTTATCTCCTATTGTGTTGATCAACTGAAAGGGTGTATTGCGGTGTATCATGATGCCCACCCCATTTTTCTTCTTCACATTGGAACTAAGGTAGCTTGTAGGGAAATCTCTTGAAGAGAACTTGGGTTCTGAGTTTTTGGTGAAGTGGGTTTCCTGTATAAATACGATCGAGCTTTTCTGCTTAGCGAATCATTTTAATGCTATAGATCGTTTGGAGGGTGAGTTAAGTCCCTTGGTGTTCTGTGATGTTATACATATGTGTCTATGCATTGTGTTTTTTCTGGTGTGCGTGCGAGCTCTTACCTTGCTGAGAGATGTAGTTCCCTGGAGGCACCCTGCCTTCCCCCCAGCCCGATGGACCAGAGATCAACCCTTGTAACTGTAGGAGACAACCATCCCTTTTGGAGTAATGTTTCTGTGGATGGATCAATAGGAATACATGAATATTAAATAACTTATTAACAATAAACATAACAGAGAACAAAATAACATCGTCTAATATTACAAAATTTACTCTCATAATACTAGAAAAGTGGGGGGGAAACAGCAATCTGTTTGCTGCTGCTGATCCCGCCGGCTAAAAAGAAAATGTGCAATTGTCCAGAGTTTGTACAGGTTTAATGTCTGGATTATAGTCTAATATCTTCTGGAAATTATTGAAAGAAAAGGAAAAAAAAAAAAAAGACAAAGTTGGAGAACAGATACTTATACTTAAGTGGCTTGGAACTATTTCACCAGCTAGGTTTGCTGGTTATTCTATCTTCAAGGCCCACGTTAATAATGTGCCAGTTCTGCGTGGGAGAAGTCTTCAGGGGCGCCGCCAATTGTGTCCTCATGGTGGAACTGTAGCGTTGGGATCTTTATGTGCTTGTTTCAGCAATGCCGATTTGGATTTTCTTTGGACCGTCGTCCATTTCTGTCTTTGTACTTTTGGTGGGAGGTGCTGTACTGTGTTTTCTACCTGTCTTTTGCTGCTTTCTTCGGGTATTCTTGGTTGTGTTATATTTAGGTGCGTGCAAAAAGTGTCCAGATCCTCCAAGTCTCTATAGATGGCCTCTTTGTTGTCTTTTGATGCTCTCAAAGAAAAAGGGAAACCCCAGCGATATGGTATCCCCAGTTCTCTCAGGTGGGTTGTGAGAAAACCCACCTCTCGGCGTTTCGATAAGGCTTAAGTCAGCATATATTTGAAGAGGGGTGTCTAGATAGTGGACTGGTGATTTCTTTCTTGCTGCTGCTAAGATGTTTTCTTTCTCTTGAAAATAGTGGCATTTTAAAATAACGTCTCTAGGTGGTGCAGAGGGTTGCGGTTTCGGCCTCAATGCCCTGTGGGCTCTGTCCAACATTATTTCCGTATCTGCCGTTGTATCAAGCAAGTAGCAGAACAGGCCCTGAAGATATTGCTGTAATGCTGCAGGCGAGATGTTTTCAGGGATGCCCCTTATCCTCAAATTTTGTCTGCGGCCTCTGTTGTCTAAGTCTTCAAGTTGATTTTGCAGCTGGGTAATCTCTGTATTTTGATGTTGAAGTTGCAGTGCAGTAAGATTTGTTGATTCTGACACTTCTTCAGCATATTCCTCTAGCTGTACTACTCTATTACCCAGCTCAGTAACGTCTTTTTTGACTTCTGCCAAACCATCTCGAATTATTTGACTGACTTGCTGCATAAAGGTTGTAAAATCCTCTTTAGAGGGTAAAGCATTCAAGTCTGCCCTAGTGAGGGGTGATTCTTCCTCAAAAGGGGGGTCTTCTGCTCCATCCTCATCTCTCTCAGACGAGGGAGAGCATGGTGGGTTTGCACTAGGTGCTGGCGCTGTTTTAAAGAAGGAGTTCAGCTTTGGGTTTGAGGAGCCTGCTGATTTTTGAATTTTATCTGTTTTTTGCTGTCTTTTAGACGTCATCTTTGTGGTGGGTCTGGGGGTGGCTCTGTCCTGATTGGGGATTTGTTGTGAATAGTGTATTTGCTCAAACAATTACCTCTTCAGATTATGAAAAGTCTCTTTCCTGAATAAAAGTGCTCCTCACAGTGGCTCTCACATAACACATGAACACTTCTCCCTCATGTGGGTCCTTGCTGGATATTATTTCAAACTATGAGGCACAATCCTTTACTTTCCCCAGTGGAGTTATGTTTCTAAGATTTATGTTTATCAACTGCTTGTGGGGATTGATATGGCTGCAGCTGTATTGTGTCCCTTTCGGATTTTACATTAAAAGTCTCTGTGCTGCAGCCTGTGCTGGCTTCTCTATGGCCTCATGCGCAGCTGGGGAAGAGAGGGGCTACAGATAGGATTTTCACCTCCGGGTCTTTTATGTATAGTCTCTTAATTGAGATAGTGGTATGGCTGATTGGGGTTTTATATTTAAGGATCGTGGGTCCCCACTCTCCCCTTATTGTACCTCTGAGGCGGTGATGGTATCTGCCAGTGTATCTGACCCTTTGTCTTGTGGATCGTGGTGCCGGGACTGCTGCTGGGTAGATATCTGTAAGGTTGTCTCAGCACCCTTCTCCTTCCCCCAGCTCCGCGCAAATCTATCGTTAGTGTCAATTCGCGCCACTCACGTAGCGTCTGTAGGCCCAGGCTGCACCAGCTTAGGAGTTATGTCTGTGTCTCCGGCGCTCTGTGATGTCGCAAATGGTGCTATTTCATGCCCCTCTGCCTCCGAAATCACTTGTCCAGGTTGTGCTTGTGGTGGTATCTCCTGGTCAGTTGTTATATGACCCGGCAGGAGTCAGCTACACGGAGCACTATCTTTTTGCGGCCATGCTGTTCCGTGGCCGACTCCGCCCCCAGCATAGGTTTTTTTTAATTTTGTAGTACTACTTGGTTTATTTTTCTAAGAATTTAACACCCCCCGACCCCTGGTGACATTGCTGGTAATACACCTTTAGGGGAATCATATGGGTATGACTAGGAAGTACAAACAGGCAGGATTTTTGGCCTGGATCTTGCTTTACTTCATGCAGGATAGCATTTTTGATATAATCTTCCTGAATTATGGTATAGAGTAGCCTCTTAAACAGCTTTAGCAGGTACGTGTTTCTTTTTTACTTTCATTCAATGTTGTATTTGTGCCTTATCAGTATTTGGCTCTGTTCCTTAATTAGACACATAAAACACATATTACACTGCAGATATTAAATTGTGAAATTGATCATTATGAAAGTGATAATTATGCTTGATGTTTGGCATTATTTAGCATCTGAGATTTAGATTAATGATTTATTTGCCATGAAAACGTAATGGTGCCTTTTTCACTAGGGGGTGGTGTTATGGTCTATTTAAACTGTGTGATTCACTTGTTTGACTGAGGAAGGGTAGAGTATCCACAAAACATTACACACATAAAAGCTACTACTTTAAAAGGACCGGTAATTGCCACACCCCCTTGACCACGCTCCTGACCACACCCCCACTGGCACCGCACCAGGTGGTCCCAGTTTCATCTCTAAAAATTATGGTAAGCCTACCTTTAACCCATCTGCTATTTCAGGGATTGGCATTAAAAATGAAGATCAAATCTCATGGGAGTTAACGTGATCACTTGGAATCAACCCCAGTATGTGTTAAGAGGGGGTAGAGATAGAAAAGTGGGGAGTAGAAAGAGTGTGAGAGTGGGAATTTAAGAGATAGAGACTGTGAGAATAGAGGGAAGTTAGGGAGTGAACAGGAGAGTAACAGACGGCTAGATAAGGAGTTTTGCATTATGAGGGGTGTGGTACTAACTTGCAAGTTATTGTCACCGCTCACTTACCTACAGCGCTGGTATTACAGGTTTACAAAAACCTGGCGTTATGAGGCAAGAAGTGAGTGCAAAGCAAAAGTGTGCTCCATACCTCACTCCAATACCAGCGCTGCTGAAAGCTGCTTTGAGCTGGTTTTACGTGCTCGTGCACGATTTCCCCATAGACATCAATGGGGAGAGCCGGCTGAAAAAAAGTTTAACACCTGCAATAATGGAGTGTAAAGCTCTGTAACGCAGCCCCATTGATTCCTATGGGGAAACAAAATATATGTTTACACCTAACACCCTAACATGAGTCCCAAGTCTATACACCCCTAATCTTACACGTATTATTCTAATCAGCCAATAGAATGCAAGCTCAATCCTATTGGCTGATTGAATCAGCCAATAGGATTGAAGCTCAATCCTATTGGCTGATTCCTTCAGCCAATAGGATTTTTTCAACTTTAATTCCAATTGGCTGATATAATTCTATCAGCCAATCGGAATTCAAGGGACGCCATCTTGGATGACGTCATTTAAAGGAACCTTTATTCTGCAAGAAGACTTTGATTGAAGAAGATGTTCCGCGCCGAATGTCTTGAAGAAGGAGCCGCTCCGTGCCGGATGGATGAAGATAGAAGATGCCGTCTGGATGAAGACTTCTGCTGGCTTGGATGAAGACTTTGGCCACTTGGATGAAGACTTCTGCCGGCTTTGATGAGGACTTCTGCTGCTTCTTTGAGGATGGATGTCGGGTGTTCAAAAACTGTAAGTGGATCTTCATAGGTTAGTGTTAGTTTTTTTTTAAGGGTTTATTGGGTGGGTTTTGTTTTTAGATTAGAATTTAGGCAGAAAAAGAGCTAAATACCATTTAAAGGACAATGCCCATCCAAATGCCCTTTTCAGGGCAATGTGGAGCTTATGTTTTTTTAGTTAGGATTTTATTTGGGGGTTGGTTGTGTGGGTGGTGGGTTTTACTGTTGGGGGGTTGTTTGTATTTTTCTTTACAGGTAAAAGAGCTGATTTCTTTGGGGCAATTATTCAGATAGATGATATAGTTTTAAACAACTTTCTAATTTACTTCTATTATCTAATTTGCTTCATTCTCTTGGATTTTTTTGTTGAAGAGGCAGCAATGCACTACTGGAAGCTAAATTAATGCATTGGGTCAGCCAATAATATGAGACATATATGTTCAGCCCCCAATCAGCAGCTCCTGAGCCTACCTATGTATCCTTTTCAACAATGAATACCAGGAGAACAAAACAAATTAGACAATAGAAGTAAATTTAAAATCACACCCTTTGTCTTAATCATGATAGTTTTATTTTGACTTTACTATCCCTTTACTAATTGTGTCAAAATCTGTTCTATGGCTTAATACATTTCTGTGCTACATTGTGTCTATATTCTGCATGTGATTTAATATATGCCCAAAGGAACTTCAGCTAAGCCAGTTAAACACATTTTAGACAAAAATTTAATTTGGTAAGAAAAATTATACTTAGCTAAACATTAATAATGAATTTTAATGGGTGTTATAAATGCATGACATCTAGCAAAAGTCACTAATAACAGCATGAATTTGATTTTCACATTATTATGTCCACGTCTAGTATCTTAAATTTTATGACATTTTATTACTATTTTTCATTTGAATTATTGAGAGCAGATAGAGCACTGTGTGGTATTATTATATTCTGACACCTGAAAGATAAAGAATAAAGAGCATGCAGAACAAATTTAAGTGTTTGAAAAAATAATATTACATTTAAATGTG